>NW_010965304.1:736134-784130 GCF_000463585.1 Tarenaya hassleriana | reverse complement strand
AGGGAGAATCTCCACCATAGCATACATTTCATACTGTATGTGCTAGAGATATGACCAATCAAGTGAGTGAGTGAATGGATCCCTACTTCATCACTGTGTGAGTACTTGATATCGTATATTGATTTACGAGTATACCCTTATGACTTTGACTATGCTACGAAGCGTAGAGTTGATGTTTGCTACTTTAGTGTGCTTCCTATGGTCACGAGTGATTCGATCTACTGGGGCATGTCTAGGAAAGCAGTCGACTCGAAACTAAGTAGTAGTAGGGTGAAAGGAAGGTAAAGTATTGTCATATCACTCATATGTGTTCACCGGCCGGCCAGTTATAATTTGTTGTGTACTTATCATAACTGGGAATACATATGGAGTAGTGGGAGTTAAGTATCGTCTTTATTTATTTTATTGAGGGGTCAAGAGATATTGGACTCGATGTGACAAAGTGAACCTAGGGTATAGAATACATCGTGTATTTATTTATTTATTTATTTTTCCCTGAGGTTGAATCTCCATTCTGGCCCTGTGTGGGTTTCTAGTTTGGAGCTCCCGCATGCAGGTGTATTCGGTGGTCACACGACCCATTTGCTAGTATGAACTCAGAACTGGTAAAAGTCATTACCTTTCACGGGTGAGTGGGAGATGACGGTTGAAACACCCGGTGAAAGGGTGTATGTGAGAAAAGACATAACCGTAGGATATAACCATTGTACCGGTTGTGTCTCTTGCATAAACACCGCTTGAATCCTATAAAAGTATAGGTTCTATATGACAAATGGAGATGCAGAAAACATCATAAAAGAAAACGTGAATCAGTTTTGGTGAGTAGCATTTGGGTTGTGAATCTGCGATTCCGACTCTGGTAGCCGGTTTCCGACCATTGTCCAGAGTATTTGAAGACTGTGATTTCAACCAAAGAAAAGATCGACTGAATCGGTACGCGACTATCCTTCCGTTTTCTTACATATAGAAAGTGCTTTGTGTTAATGTTGCTTAATGATGGACTTCAACAGGAAAATTTGGCACTGGTTAAGCTTCTAGAGGAGAGAGAGTATCCTTTTCATACGTATATACATATGTTCTGATTTCCAATTTCTAGTTCCTGAATCCTCGAATCATGTTCTAAAGACCGAACATCGGGTTAATTGCCATGCGTCACGAGCAATCGAAACGATATTTTCTTTAACCGGTGGCTGTGATATGAAGTAAATTCATTGAGGTAAGCACCACTGAGTTGCAGAATCTACGGGTAGATATACACAGGCTGCAGGTGCAGAATTGGAGCCTAGCTCAATCCAACAGCCAGTTTTTAGCCGTATGATCCATCAGTACATCAGTTTTCTTGCTCCTTTTCTCACACTAATATTGATTGTGTACGTTTGATCTTCTTGATTTATATAATCTGATCAATACCTTCACGTCTTTGGTTGTGCAGGAGATAGATTTAGCTAGAAATAAGGTGATTGATGATAATGACGGGTTTGCTACGGTTTTCTTAGCGCGCGCTTTTCGTGCCTACACATTTTTTGTGTTTTGTGTCTGATTTTGGGTCGGTTTCTACGATGTTCTGTCAGGTGAAAGCATTACAGCATGAGATTGTGTGCAAGAATGCATTGCTTAAGGCTAAAACTTCCGAATTAGAGGTCGGTTTATTGCCGCAACGTGCCGTTAACTTTCTGGATGACAAGAACCGATTCTCATTTGGAAACTTTTCAGCTAACAAGAACCAAATCTTGTGTGTTTTCTTGCTGAACATGTAAACCTTTCAGGCTATGAAACAACGGGAAGACGCTGTATCAAGAAACACGGTAGCGGCTGAGAATGTGAAGAGGAACGTGAACGAGGAAGAGGGCAAACCTTCTGAAACAAACAGAAGGCGAATAGTGAGAAGCAAATGTATATATATTTTTTCATGTGCTTGCTTTCAGACCTCTCTTCTAATGCTCTATGGTTCATCAGTTTTACTTAACCTTCCTTTGTTTTCTTCTTTCGAGTGGTATCTTCTTCTTCAGCCATGGGAGCATCCACTGCACAGAGGAGTGAAGTAGACAAAGCAAAAGCTGAAATCAAAGGGTAATGTTTTCTTCTCTTTCAAGTCACATTGTCTGGTTATAATCAAATGTGTATGATGTCGGTCTTCCAGGAGACGGCAGAGAAGGCGGTCCTCGAGGTTCGGGTCACGAGATCACGGGGACGGCCATAATTTGTTTGAAATAGAAAATCTTCAGCTAACAATGCCTAATGGCACCCATCAAGATAAGGAACAAGAGCAAGAACAAGACAGAGTCTTGGAGAGAAGAGATGCCATTACAAGACAAGAGAACAGTAGAGGTCAAAGGTCGTCGATGGGCTGGCCGTTGAGAAGATCGGTTGAGAAGATACATTCTTACAAAGAAGTTCCTCTCAACGCTAAAATGAGAAGGCCTCTGTGAAGAACGAAGAAGAAGAAGACTTGTTGTTTGTTTGTATAATGTCTTTAGCTTTGAGATCTTATGTATTCCCCCATCCACCCGGGTTCGAATCTGGTTTGGTTAGGGTGAATGGCCGTATTTTTTCCATTCTTCTAGAACATATAATTAGATCAAAGATTCGGTGAACTTTCGCATTATCAAAAAAAAATTGTAATATCACATTTTCATTTGTATGCATTTTCTTTTCTTTTTTTTTCTATTTTTTTTGTTTTTCTATAAATTTAGAAGAAAAAAATTTATCTAGAACACTAATAATACCATGAAATTGTGGGTTTAATTGTATAAATTATTCGAAATAATTAAGATTGATATTATTAGTTATCTAATCACCTCAAATAATGCTACCAACTGATGATATTATGATACATACAATGCACCAATCAAATCACATATTCAACCAAAAAAAAATGCTACATGTGCTTGATCTTGAAATATCATAACAATTTTTTTATTTATTTGGCTAAGGAAATTTTGTAAATAAGGAATAAACCAAACCCAAAACACGAAAGATGCGAGTAGGGTCAATTCATTCACACATTCTTAATGTAGGTTTACACTATTAGGGTTCAATCTCTTCCATTGGGACATTCTTAATGTTGTTCAAACAAGGAAATATCACGGCATTATTTTCCACCCCATATGATGATTAGGATTTAAAATTAAATTACTTCCATAGTAAGACAATATTTTGGTAAATCAATTGTGAAACTATATTTGGTTCTAACCTGTCGATGACAAATAATATTTCACTTTAATCTCTATAAAATACACTTCAGTAATCTATATCTGAATATATTAAGAATATTTGAATGATAGCAAGTAAAGATTATTTGGTAATTTTTTTTTATCATTTCAATAGAATATTAGACCGATGGATTAATTTTCATAGGTTGACAAGTATGTAAATTTTGTCATCTCTTTTGACATATTTGATTAGTTGTTTTTAGGGAAAAAAAAGTTTAGCATATATATATATATATATATATGTATGTATGTGTATATAAAATTAAATAAATTATATTTTAAAATATTAAATTATTAATATATTCATAATCTGAGATTAATCTAGATTTCAATAGAAAAATACGAATATTTTATATTAAAAAGTCATAAATAATTTTAAAAAGTTAAAAAAAATGCCTCTTCCATCGTGGCATCCATAATTGAGAATCTAATTCCAACACACGCAATACATGTTCAAGAACATTTGTGTTGGTGGCTTCACTGTCATGCGTGAATTTTGAATTCCCTATTAAAGAAATTTCTAAAAATATGTAATACCCTTATAAGTTAAAAAATTTCCTTACAGATAAATTTTACAATTTATACGTGTTTTATAAAGGTATTTATAATAACATTATTAATATTGATCTAAAATAAGTTTTTATTGAAACAAATTAGACAATTATATCTACTAGTTTGAGATGATATTCTAACACATTTTTTTGGGAAAAGAAAAAAAACAACTTTTTTTACATTAAGATTTTTAAAATTTTAATTAATCATGTTTTCATTAAAAATAGTTTTTAGATCAACTATATAAATAGAGCACATGAACATGTAGATATGACATTATGAAGATGAAATATTAATTTGGAAGCAATATGTTTGGTTTGGTGCAGAGTTTGCTTATTCTTGGCGCAAAAGAAATTATAACAAAAAAATAGCATAAAAATTAAATTATAACAACAAAAACTCTAAAGGAATAATAAAAGCATTGTATATATATATATATGTTGACACCTCTACAAAAACAATTTTATTTGGTGTATAAATATTATTTTTTTTTTATAAAAGGTACAAATATATTAATATATATTTTTATTAAATTATATATAACGGGAATATATTGAAAAATATATTAAGGATATATGTGCCCCATATCTACATATGGAGATATATCCATATCCATATACAAAACTACACATATATGCTATGCAAACATATCTTAATCTGAATTTTTCTTATGTGGTAAGATGACATATTTTTGTATCCAAATGTAAATAGCATTTTTATTATAAAAATAGAGAACGCGTATAATTATAAAACCAAATGAGGGAGCTATTATGTAGCACTACATTCAAATTACATATATATATATATATATATATATATATAACTTGTTAGGTCCACAAATTAAATGAAACATTTAATTGCCACACACACATATATATATGTATGTATATATAATCTGAAACGTCAGTAAGATTTGAATTAATATATTTACACACACACAATGTGTATTTCTTGAAGCTCGCTTTTTCCTCTCGTAACACCTAACATGCTGTATGTCAATTTTTTTAAAATGTAAAAATATTTTTTAAAATGCCAAATTAGCAATTTAATTTGGCATTCTAATAAGATATAATAATTTCTAAATAAATTTAGACGGGAACGAAAAAGAAAGCGATAAAACAAAATTTAATCTCGTTATATATATCTATATACATATATAATTTTTATGGAATTTTCTAACTAATCCAACGAATATATAAGCCATTTTTCCCATTTTTAGTAATATATACACATTCATAATATTTTTTTATAGAATTTTTTTTTAACTAAACGCGTGATAGATTTAGTATATCTTTTCAAAAGTTAATTTTCCATTCTCTCTCTTCTATATATCCATATATATATATATAATATTTATATATAAAAATGTCATGCCTAAACGATTGAAGAACTACGTTTACAACGACTAACCGCCGATTGATACAAAAAAAAAAATGAAAAATAAAAGCCCCAATCGCAGAGCCTGCAAGTGGATCTCCACCGTCCATTAAGATCCAACGGTTAAGAAACATTGGTTCCACAGTTGGGAATTAGATGATATTATTGGATAATGATAATATGGTGAAGACAATTAATCACAATGGTTCATTCCCTAATTGTGATTTGCACAACACACTTGAACAAATAAGCGCCTGTAAAATGCTAAAATTACCGAATTTCGCTCATAGGGGTATTATGGTAATTTAGCTTCCAAGGGAGGCATACATGACATGACCCAGCGTACAGCCCGAGACCGTCGCCGATCTCCACTCTGCTCCATCGCCATGTGACTGCTCTCTGCAAATTTTGTTTTGTTTTTTTTTTATCTTTTGGATAAAAACCATTTTTTTATTGTTTTTTTTTTTCGTATGAACCCACCGGATTCCGACCAAAACCCATTAGAGCATGATAACCAGATCACCGATTTCGATCCTAAAGTTTTAAAATTTTCCATTGTTTTTTTGTTTTTTTGCCTCAGTTTTTTAATCAAATCTCAGTGAGAATACCACCCAACAAGGCATTTTTTTATTTATTATGGATTTGTAGAAAACTCAACGACTCTTTCTCTGCATTCTCCCTGTCTTCGTCCCTTCATCTCTACTTCTTCATCATCATCATCATCTCTCACCAGAACCAGAAAAAACCCAGAAAGAGAAAGCTCCATTTCGCCTGATTTTTTTTTTTCAAAACACGAAAAATAGCCATCTGTTTCTGAAAAAAGTGTTTGTTTTGTTGGTGGGTTAGAGTTTAAATGTGGAGAGAATGTCGCTGGAGATAAAGAGAGCGTGCAAGAACAAAGGGAGGATGGGGGTCATAGTGAGAATGCAGGTTAATCACAGAGGAAGAACATCGGATAACAAGAAGAGCTTCGTCTTCGTCTTCTTCTTCTTCTTCAGAAATTATTACAAATGGGTCCTCTGGTTTTTCCTCTCCTTGTATTTGTTCACCTCGTGCTTTGTCGGAGGCCGCACGTCGTCGCCGTCTTCGTCGGGCTCTGTTCTAAGAACCCGTCTTTCGTCTAACCGTGTGTCATCCTCGTCTCTCCAATCTCGCGCCCTGATTGAATCTTCCGCCGTTAACGCCACCTCGATGGTCAGACCAGGTAGAGATTAATGCTCTGTTCGGACAGTTTTCGTATGTTTATTCCTCACCAGATGTCTTCTCGTTTATCTTTAATCATCTTGGATTTGATAAAAGTTCGTTCTTTTTCATAATTTCTTGTCTGATTTAATGCTTCCATATTGTCGTGGATTCTCCATTTTTGTTTTAAGCTCTCATTTTAATTAACGACTAAGCTTCCGTTTTAATGCATTATTTCATGGATTTTTTGGGTATTAATGAACTAATTTCGGTAATTCGAATCTCGGACTCATGTGGCCTCTTTTAATCTTCCCCACTTTTACCCTAAAAAACATCTTTCAAGAACTTGAAAAATCTCATCTTTTTTGTGGGTTTATTTCTTTTTTTTTTCTTGTTTAATATTTGCCGTTTCAAAAGGTGCATTCAAGGGCATGAAGATATACATCTACGACTTGCCGGAAAAGTACAACTCCGACTGGGTCGCGTCCTCGGACCGCTGCGCTACCCACCTCTTCGCGGCGGAGGTCTCCGTCCACCGAGCACTCCTCTCCGCCGCCGCCGTCCGTACTACGGAGCCTGAAGACGCCGACTTCTTCTTCCTCCCCGTCTACGTTTCCTGTAACTTCTCAACCTCCAATGGCTTCCCTTCTCTCGGCCATGCTCGGTCCCTCCTCCGCTCCGCCGTCGACTACGTCGCGACCAAACACCCGTTTTGGAACCGAACACGTGGCTCCGACCACATCTTCGTCGCCTCCCACGACTTCGGAGCTTGCTTCCACGCCATGGTCAGTCCTGATCTTTGACGCATTTCGGTTTTCCAGTCCGGTTTATTCATTTCTTTAGGAATGGTTCCCAAAATGAAACAGGAAAAATTATATTCTGATTCAGCCTAAGAAGCTGACCGTTTTTTCGAAGAAATTTTCGTTTTGATTTGGTTTTTCATATTCAGTTCAGTTTTGGTAAATTTGGTAAGCAAAATGTTTCGAAATTAAACCGAAAACACATTTGAATTGGATTTGCCCAATCCGAGTCGGTTTGGATCGGTTAGATCTTATTGCCCATTGTGCATATACCATGAAAATATACCAATGAATTTATATATTTTTATTGAAATGTAATGTGTAGGAGAACAAGGCGATTGAAGATGGGATTCCTGAGTTCATGAAGAACTCCATCATTTTACAGACCTTTGGTGTAACTCACGATCATCCCTGTCAAGACGTAGAACACGTGGTGATTCCTCCTTACATTCCGCCGGAAAGCCTACGGAGAACTCTCGACAGAGCTCCGGCGAACGGCCGGCGAGATATCTGGGCGTTTTTCCGGGGGAAAATGGAGGTCAACCCCAAGAACATAAGTGGTCACTTCTACGGCAAGTGAGTACATTATCCCTTCGTGCCTGAAAGAAAGTTTTTTGTCCCCATAATTCGTATTTATTTACCAAAATGCCATTGTCTGAAGGGGTGTGAGGACGGTCATTCTGAAGAAGTTCGCCGGAGACCGCCGGTTCTACCTCCGGCGACGCCGTTTCGCCGGTTACCAGTCCGAGATCGTACGCTCAGTGTTTTGCCTCTGCCCTCTTGGGTGGGCCCCGTGGAGCCCACGCCTCGTCGAGTCCGTTGTTTTGGGCTGCGTCCCCGTCCTCATCGCCGACGGAATCCGTCTGCCGTTCCCGGAGATTGTGCGGTGGCCGGAGATTTCCCTCACGGTAGCGGAGAAGGACGTGGGGGATCTGCGGAAGGTGCTGGGACGCGTGGCGGCTTCTAATTTGTCCGTCGTGCAGAGTAACCTAAACGATCCGGCAGTGAAGGGGGCCCTACTTTACAATGTCCCCATGCGGGAAGGTGATGCCACGTGGCATATTCTCGAGGCGTTGTCGAGTAAGCTCGATCGGTCGTACCGGAGGTCAATGGTTTCGAACCAATGAGAAGAAGACACGTGTTGTACTATGTTGCGTGGATGCCAGGCTGGAATTATTGGACCTTTTCGGCATATGGTGGAATGTTTCGCTGGATGGGGTCCACCGGAATGTGAGGATACTTTTGGACACGTGAGCTGTCATCTGAATTGGCGTTCATTCATTGGATCCACGTGTAATGTTCCCTGGGCAATTGTAAAGTAAGCTGACGTGTAATTTTTTGAAATCTAGGAAAAAATAATTCTTTTGTTATTAGCATTTAATACAAATGTCTCCATCCTTTATTAAGCTTAATAAGATCAGATATAATACAACTTTATTACTAATCGCAATGTACACTTAACAACTACCCAATCTTGTTATGGAAACAGCTTTTATAAATGGTAGTAAATCTTAAAACAATTTAATATATTTTTCGCAAATTGGCTTAGATTTTGTATAGATTGTTGTTCTTGTAAATTCCCAAAAAAAAAAATTAAATTAAATTTTTAAAGGAAATATAAATGAAAATGTGGTATGCTTAGGGAATCGTAAAAAGACAGACAAGTAATGTGCAGAAGACAGCTAATGTGTCAGAGAAATGGGCATAAGTGGGTCACCATCTTATGTCTTGTATGTATCAGTGCACCGGTACAGTCCATAATGATATATATATATATATATATATACACAATATAATTTTTATTTAAATTTGATCAGTTTACCAGCTGATCAAGATGTTACGTACAAATAATATTAGTTGTCAAATATTATTTAAATATGTTTTGTATGTTGTAAATGGGCATTAACTTATTAACAATTTGTGAACATCTACATTGGATAATTTTGCAGAACCTTTCTTACACATTTTAATGATCTAGAATTTCGTGTTTTTACTGAATTCTAGAAGCTCTTGAATCATTTGTTTTCATTATAAACATAAATTGAAGAATGTGAAAAATTATATAATAAAATTTACCAAATACGTCGTATTTTTTAATACAACATGCAATATAATAAATAAATTCAAACTAAAAAAAATGTAGTGTTATATAAATTTTTTATATTCTATAATATAAATACACATGCTAAAGTTCTAACAAATAGTAATAATATGATCACTCGAAAATGTTTTAGTGAATAACGTATGATTTAAATTCCGTGCCATAATTGGGAAAAAAAATTCCGCCATAAATATAATTATTTTAGAATAGAAGAATATATTTTCATAAACTTTAGACAATTAGCCCAAAATTGGTATTTTCTTGAAACCCATTGGGCCCATAGAAAGAGGCCTTAGCTCCATTCTCTTAAAATGTTAAAATTTAAATTCGAACTGTAAATATTTTAATAAACTTGGATCCAAAACGATTAGCCCAACCGAAATTGGCTAGCATGTGACCCATTGAGATTTTAGTTACATTTAATTTATTTTTAGATCTATTTATATCTATTTTATTTTAATTAATAATTTGATTTATTTTCTATTTTTTTGTTTTCATTTGGTTTCAAATATGATTCATAATTTTTAAAAAATATATCTAATTTGATTAAAAAAATATACGATTTATTTTTATACTATTAAATACGGTTATTATTTCGATTCGATCTTAGATATTTGAACCAAAATATCTAAAGGTGGGAAGAGATAATAGATCCAAAAGATTGGTTATGATAAAATACATAAACCCTAAAATCTTGAAGGCATATATATATATATAATTTGTAAATACATAAAATGTAGATACAAGAAAACATGTGGGACGTCGATATCAAGGTCGGGCAATGAGATGGACAAGAGAAATTCACGTGCCAGAGAGCAGAGAGGAAAAAACACTTTTAAAATAAGACAACATGGATGGAATGTTGATATCTCTTCACAAGTTTTTGTATGTAAATGAAATTGAATCTTTGAGGAAGCATTCACATCACATGGGATCCCACCGCACCATTCTTCCATTTCATTTTTTGCATTGGGAAAAGTGGGCACTCATCGTTCTTGAATTGACCCATCTTTATATGATTCCATATCTTTTAAATGAATATTTTTTGTAATAAAGTTTTAACCCAAAAAAAAATATTTTTGTAATAAAATGAAAAATATTTGATTCCATGTTATAAAAAATATTCAATTTGGATAGCTCCACCGTTGAAATAAGATATAGAAACCTCTAGTTGGAGAGGGAATATTCATATTGTTTTCTCTCTCCGTTACGAGATTAGTTTGGATCTCGATCAATATATCCGATAACCCAAAAAAAAATATCGGATATGAAATATTGAAGATATACTTTAGCCTATGATAAGGGATTCTATACAATTCTATGAATATACTAAATTTATGCGTTTGGTCTATGAACCCAAATTGAACTGCATTGGGTTATACGGTTATAGATTCTTTTATAGCTTGTGATATAAGATAATTTCATACATTTTTATTCGTATGAAAAAAATTAGACAAAAGTAAAAGAATTAATGAGAAAATTGGGCTAAAAGTTCTATATCAATCAACTCAACATAAAAAACTTACCTTTTTTGTTTTAAATTTGGTCCAACAAACAAAAGCATACATCAAAACTATGAGGAGAGACATTTTTATTTAATTTAAATTGGCAAAAAAACACCCAATTTGCCACAATTACAAAAATAACCAAACGATGAGCAAAACAACAAAAGGAAAAAAAAGGGCTTGGACGCTCAACTGCTCTTTTGCAAGTGGACCCATCTCAATGCCCCCACTCTCACACCAACATATACATACATACACACACACATATACAGACATACATACATACATACATATGTATGTATAGCCCATGTGTTACTTTTGTATTGGATGAAAGAAGTTTGTATATGGTATCAGCACTCTGGTGTTTGGGTATGGTCCCTCTTGGGGTCATGGCAATAATTGTAGACCATGTAGTTCCTCTGGACAAAAGCCATCGCGGCCGCCTGCTGCTGGCTCAGTCCTCCCGAGCCGGAGGGCGCGGCGGAAGGCGGGCGGCACGAGCCATCGGCCGTGCACCCGGCTATCTTGAAGTCCTTGTATTTGGCGACAAAAGGTTGGTACCTGTAATCTGCCTTGATCCTTCCATTCTCCGTGGCCCAATCCGACGCATCCCATATCGATCCGTACACCCACATCGGCCTCGTCGGAAACGTCGCCTCGCTCTTTCTCTCGTACCTTCTTATCGGCACGTCGTCCACAAAGAATCTGTAAAATTGGAAATATGAGGATACATAATCTAATTATGTTTTTTTTGTGCATGAAATATATTAGATATATTGTTATATTGTAACAATATATCTAATAAAATAAGGTGCAACTCTATATGGCTTACATGATTTCGCTAGGGTTCCATAATATTGCGTAGTTGTGAAAATCTTGAGTAGGGTCGAACCACAAATTAAATTTCATTTCTCTTCCTATAACGTTTCCGTCGCCACTTCCTCTAAAGAAAACGTTCGTTTGAAGCGTGTACGGCTTTCCGGGCGTTGTCCCGAGGAACTCGATGTCGACCTCGTCGTGGTCTCGGGGATGATCCTCGTTGTTAGAGAGCTATATAATTAACACCAAGATTATAATAAGGTTAATGATTGGACTGACCGAAATTGACCTTGATTGATTATAAAATTTATGCATATAATAAGATTCGTACATATAACGATGTATCGACTCCCGCTGTATAACCGGGTTGGAGCTTTATGGATGCACCGAAGTAGCCCGACTTGTACGGTCGAAGTGATTTGAACCCACTTCCTGTTCCATTTTACATTGATTGATTAAGGAATCATTAGGACAAATAATTAAAAAATATAATTGACAAGTGAACCCTACCGACATATATACATACATAAATATACAAACACGTGTATGGGCACACACGGCATAGTACGTACCGGGTGAGTGATGACACGTCACTTTTACACAATGACAATATCTAGGCCCATTAATATGAAAAGGAATTTCTTCCACTTTCCAATTCAATTGTCACTAAATTCATACCCAACTCTTAGATAAATTTATTTAGAAAATATATATTCTATTAACAAAATCGAATGGAACCCAATATAAAAACCGAATATATATATATATATATATATATTATAAAACGGAGAAATTCAAACTCTAACATTAACCAAACCAAAACCCAAATATTATCTCGTTGGAACGTTTTGGATCCTAAAAGAAAGCAATTCTCACATCCAAAAAAAAAGGGGGGGAGGGAGGGGGGAACAAGAACGAACCGGAAGATCTATCGAGCCAAAGGGTGATAGTATTCTGCTCGACCCGTTGGTGTTGCGAACCCCATAGGCTTCGGAAAACACGTTCGAAGGGCGAGGAAGAGATCCGAGAACTCGGGAAGTACCCGGGCGAAGGAGGAGATCCATCAACGTAAGCAATAGGAGACATTGTAAGAAGCACATTGATAACAATTACAAGAGGAAACGCCATTTTTTCGGACAGAAGTCTCCAAGTACAAGAGAAACACAAAGGAGATAAGGAGACAACGAGAGTTTGAACTTTTGAGTTATTGAATGAGGAAAAATGTGAGAAGGGTTTGGTTTAAATAGGGAGAAAGCTTAGAAGTGAGTGTGCAATCATTTAATAAATGTCAGCCTATAAATATATTCAATTATTTTTTCAAAATATAGTAAGGGAAATGCAATTTTGATTTGATTAAATATTGCATATTGCGGTCGAGAATTAGTTCTTTTAACTTCCAAAAGTCTAATATTCCGATTACGGCAACCACTAACCCTACAAAACTGTTTATTTAAATTTTGCAAAAACATTTTGACTTAAGTTCAGATTCTTGCTAGATTTCGGTCTCTTGGATTTTTTTTTTTGGGTTTATGTAACACACTTTAATCTTTTTGGGTTGGATTATTTATGAGAGACTAATTAAAATTGCTTTAGTTAGATTTAATTTAGTTTGGTTTAGTATAGAATGTCTGACTCCGGCCGGTTTACTCTATTTTTAATTCATTTTGAAATACACTGGTATTTGTATAACTAATATACTCTAAATCAAACCAAACAAAATCGGTTTAAACCGGCCTTATTCGCCGATGCTGTTAGTTGTTATTTAACATATGAATAGAGAAAAAAATTGAAATTTAAAATGAAAATTGTCGGTCCATTGTCTCTCACGGTAAAAATGATGATCAAGCATTTAAGAAAAATAATTGCCCGTATAGGTGACATGAGCATTTAGGTATGTGTATGTGTATACATATAATAATACAATGCACCGGACCACCGGCTCGTTTTTTCCACGTAAAAACTATAAATAAAAATGAGATTGTTTCAATTATTTATTATTATATAATATTTATTGCCATCAATTTCCGAATACCCTTTTTTGTTAGGAAAAAGTTGAAGATGGTTAATGTTCGGTCGATGTCCTCCCGAATGTCACATGTCTTGGATAAGAAACGGGATCGGTCCAAAGTTTCTCCTTTGGGTTATTTTGAGATCATTTTTTTCTCTTTTATTTTGATTTTTATGTCAAATAAGCTATCTGCACGCATATATATATATATATATATATATATATATATATATATATATATATATTCTCGAAAAGGTATCTCGATTATATCTATATATATATATATCTATACATATATTTGCGTGTTTGTAAAAATTTTGATCCGAATTTTGTATAAATGAGTAATCCTTAGATAAAAAAAAGTGTTTTAATTTAAAATAAACAAATCCTAGATTTTTCAATCGTGTAATTAGATCAACATATATAATATTTTTCTAGTCCAATGGAGGATTTTATGGTTATATAGAAATATTCATTATTTAATCATGTTATTTTCTATAATATAATTACGTGTTCCAATTTTTCTTAATTGTTTCGATATTTTCTTACGGAACAATTATTAATGTGTACATGGGAATTCGTCCTGATTTAGAAAGGAAGGGCGTCAAAGTCCCGTTATAACTTATATATACAAGGTTATTTGAGGAAATAAATTATACTATGGATCTGATTTTGTGATAATTACGGCTAATTAGTTATTTAATTCATAATTAGGAAGCATGAATCTGATTCGTTCAACTGCTTCCCAACTAAATGAACACAGTGGATTAAATTTAATCTTTACTTGCTATCTAAAGTTTTCAAGGTTTGCTGTAGTTAAGTAATTAACGAGACTAGGTTTTCTTATTTTTAAAATAAAAAATTAATTTATTTGTTACATACTTTGGTAAACGTTACTAATCTAAACATTTTAAATTAGAAAACTAAATAAAAATAAAATCGAATTGAATTTTCATATTGCTTGGAATATACAATATTTTTTCAAAAAATCAAATAAACCTTTTTATTTTAGGGAAAAATCTCTAAAAATTCCTGAATTTGCAAATTGCGGTAAAAAAATTTCTAAACTTACGAGGATCCCTAATTATTTTTTAACTTGAAAAAAGTGACTCAATAACTTCCAATCTTGTTAAAAAGTGTCATAATAGTCCTTAACATAAAATGATTAAAATAATACGATTTTAAGTCCTATATGGCAGGTGACTTGTCAAACCATGTCGGATTTTTGAACCATGTATTCTGAACCGGTTTAGAAAAACCGGTTCAATAAAAGCGGTTTGAAAGAGTAAATTCCGGGTTCAGTGTAACTTTGACGGAACTTTCACTCTCCTTCATCATCTCGTCCGCCACCCATGGCGGAACCTCCGGCTCCTCCTTCTCCCACGTCGTGAACCTCTCTCCTATCTCCACCATCTTCTTCGTCTCCAAGTATGCTTCCAGCTTCATGTTCGGATTCTCCACCGTGAGATTCGTTGTCCACTGAGCGGTGAAATCGGGTTAACTCGCGTTAAACCCCAATTTTATGATCAAATGGGTCACCGAGAAAATCGGGATTTGGTATCGGAGAACGAGCCAGGTCACGACGATGGAGATGCAGAGGATGACGACGAGGATTATGAGTCCGGTGAGGATTCCTCGAACGAATCCGGCGGAGCGACGGAGCTCTGGTTAACCTGATATTGATGGGTCATGTACGGCGATGGCGATGGCGGCGACCTGTAATATGATGCATGTGGAACTTATCCATAAGGTACGTAGTATATGTTGTACGGTCCATTCGAATCATTCAGATAGCCCATCACCGGGGATTGTGGCGGATGGTGGTTTCCCGGTTGAGGCATGCGGCGGAGGAGCCGGTGGTTGGTAGGTTTCCAGTTCAGATGACGCATGAACCATTTCTGTTTTGGGTTGTTCTTCTCCTTCATTGAACCTAGAATTTACTGTTTCAAACCGCTTTTATTGAACCAGTTTTTCTAAATCCGGTTCTGAATACGTGGCTCAAAAATTCGACATGGCTTGATAAGTCACCTGCCATGTATGACTTAAAATCGTATTATTCTAATCATTTTATGTTAAGGACTATTATGACACTTTTTAATAAGTTTAGGAATGACTGAGTCACTTTTATCAAGTTCGGAAATAATTAGGCACCCTCACAAGTTTAGATTTTTTTTTTTTTTACAATTTACAAGTTCATAAATTTTTAGGAGTTTTTTCTTTATTTTATACCAAGAGAATTCTATATAAAACCCAAAAATTGTATAAATATTACATGTCAATATAAATATGTAATTTATAAAATTTCTAAATAAATATATGAAAATTTCGAATTATATATCCGTCTACATTAATGGTGTTAAACATAAGTCAGATGAATCATCAATCATGTGAGATTTCGTTACTCAAATATTAATCTTCACTATTTATAGGATAATGTCACCGTTTTAAAAGAGTTGATATATTTATTTCAAAAAAAATGATTCACGGGAGAAAATTTTAACTCAATTCACTTTGATTTAGATTTAGGTGGGTTGCTATGAAAAAAATCTTGATATCAAATTAAATTAGTTTTGGTTTTAGTTTTTATTAGTTTCATGGTTTTTTACCACGATTAAATTATAATAATTTTTATTTATTTTGTTCTCAATTTTGGGTATTAGTTGCAAAATTAGGTACACAAATTAAGCCGGGAAAATCGGGTAGGTTTTACAGTACGGAGATTGATACATCACAACAACAGGATGGTAAAATTCAATCAATGTTAAATTAATTATATTTTGTTACTAATAAATAAAAAAATGTTTAATCAGCCATCACTAACTACTCTTTACAAATAATATCCCGCAATAATACAAATAGCTATATTATTCCATTATTTAAATGAATTATATATCATTCTATGTTGAGGCATGAATGATTGGACATACTTGCTTTTTTTTTATAAAAAAAAAATATAGACATTTGTAAAATTACTTTATGCTTAATCCTGACGTTTTTTTAATCCTCATTCCCTATTCATCGAATAAATTAAATATTTTCCCAAGGGTTTTTTCATTGGATTACCCAAATTCCCCATTCGTTAAATAAATAAAATATCTTTTGGAGCGACCAAATTTAGGCTTTCTTTGGATTGCCAAGATTTTAGGCTTTTGTAAGAAACAAGGACACACCATTGTGGAGGAATAAAAAGGTTACACCATAAATGCACAATATTATTGGATCGTGGCAAAATTTTATTTGAGCGTGGATATTATTTGGGTTTTGATTAGATTTTACAACTTTTTAAGATTCTTTTTTATGTTTATTCATTTTTATTTAATTTTCCATTCAAAATAAGAATCGAATAAATGTATATTATCAAATAACACAAACTTTAAGTGATTAACTGTTGGATTTGGGTTTATTTGATAGAATCAAAACGGGCCTATCAATGTCACACAGAAAAAAGAAACAATCATTTTAGAGAAAAAAAAGTATTCACATATTTGTTCATATCTCTCTCTGAGTTCGCTTGGTGTTTGGAAAGCTTCTTCCAAATACGCGATCGTTGTATTCTGGGAGTTCACCGTGCTCCAATAGCCTCGAAGCTTTAGAGGTGGCACGAAAATCGAACTTAAAGAAACTGTGTTTTACAGGCTTCGACTAAATATATTATTTTAATTTCAGGTACTTATCTGGAATCGCTCGAATTGCCGGAGTTTTGTCATCGTCAACAACCGCCGTCCCCAATATTAACTAAATAAAATCAAAACCAAATGTCTCAAATATTATATTTGATTTCAAAGTCTCATAATATGCATATCAAGGTCACATATTTTGTTTCCACCAGATGTCAAGTATTTTATTGGAATCAAGTGTTAGAATATCACTAGAAATAACTAATATCAGTTAATTACATTTCCATCATACTAATAGAAATGTATGTGAGAAGAGGTAGATATTTTCATAAATATTCGCTCTCACTAATATATAGCATACATACATGCATACATATACATATATATATATATATATATCGTTTGGTGGAGAGTTGCCGTACGAATAAAACAAAACTAGCATCTTATCAAGAGAATGTACTTGTTGTATCAGATGATTTTGTAGGATATTAGACAAATTTAAAATATTTATTGATTCAATATCAATTTTTTGGTAAAGTATTCCTTTCATTCATTTATGTCTTTTCCAAACGGCTTATTCAATAAAAATAAATGCATTTATCGATTCTCTTAATTTTTTTTTCACATGAAAAAAAACCGCAGCATGGTAGCATCACGAGGCACCCATATGTTTGGATCACTGCCACATGCATCGTCCACATGACATAATGTTCGTTATCCATTCAATGATATTTTCAATTGAGTGTTTGAAATTTCGAAATACCTTTTTTGGGGGAGTATATCTGTTTTTTCCACTGAATTTCATATTTTTTTTATATATTTGATATGATAGAACAAACCAATGAACCCTTAAACCAAAACCAATTATAAAAAAGTCCCATATATGATATTATGAAAATCAAATAAATGATTTATCTAAATTCATTCCAAAATGGGATTGACAAACTTATATTCAATTCGTTGTAAAATCTTTCTCCAAAAAATATTTAAAAAAACAGTTCGAACATTTGAATTGTGAAACACTAACTTAATATAGAATCGTTGTTTCTAATTTTTTTGTTTGTTTTTTTTTCTTTTAGATTATCATATTGGGTTATTTTGAGAAATGATTTTTTTTCATATTTTGGATAGTGAATATGTTATATCATATAGTTTAAATCATATATATATAGATATATAACTAATTGAGGTATAATTTAAGTTCCAATATTCATTGAAATTACACAAATAATCAAATTTGACATCATAAATAATAGATGTTCTATATGATATCACGTATCACCAAAATATCACATATAAACAAAATAATATTCCAATATGATATTTCTACTTACCACTAATTTAACTCAATTAATTCTTATGATTTTTGGTAATAAATGAATAAAAAGAAAGAAATTGCGTTTGTCCAAAACCTTTTTATATAAAATTAATAAATATATGTAACGAATTTCTTCTATGGGCAAAAGTTGCTATCATTTTCATGTTATCTTTGTATAAGAGATACTGTGACGTATATGGCATCCGCAAATTATTGCTTATACTTATATAATCTAAGATATTTTTCTGATAATTTTTCTTATCCGCAAAATTAGAGCTGATTATTTTAATACATTAAATATTAAAGATAATCCTTTGTTTGTTTAAACAAAATATTCGGATATTTTGGCTTGGATATGTACAATCGATTTTTAAATAAATTTTTTATTAATAATAATCAAATCATAACTAAATATAAAAATGAATAGATACGCTTTTAAAAATAAAAATAAATAAATATAAATTATAAGTGTTACTCCCTAATTATTTATTTCAAAGTACAAATAATTAAATAAAATTTTACATATAGGCTGCTAAACTTCATCTGTTGGTCTAAAAATGGCCAAATGAATTGAATATATTTTTTAATTAGATATCAATTTTTTTTTTCATACAACTTGCAGCATATGGCCAAATGAGAAGTTCTTCTATTTTTTTTCTGCGATAAGAACCAGAAGAAATTATACAAGACAACTAATAATTATCAAATATGTATATGTCTCGATTTTCTTCTTCCAAATCCTATATTTTAAAAGTTCCACATGAATTATATATTAAGAGTTTTGCAGAAGTCAAAGGAATGAAGCAATTATAGGGGGCAGAAAAATAAAATTTAATTTTGGAAATATATGCGTTACCGACAAAATCAGAGTGGGGATTATATGAATTAAATGCTTCTAAAGTGGTATTATAGTGTTTAGGAACATTCTATCCTTTATCTTATGAGAATAAAAACTTATAATTGTGTAATGATTGAGACAATAATTTAAACCGAATCCTATGTCTGCAATATATGTGCACACACACATATATATATAAATATATTATTCTCAACTTTCGATAATGTTGCTTTTAAAAAACTAATCAATTAAACAAATAAAGAATACAACTAATGCAAAAAAAAAATGTAGAAAATATACAAATAAATATGAGAGGTATGTGTCGGCAGAGGAGCTTGGCATATTTTCAAACCCATTTTTCAAAATATTACACATAATCCCAATAAAAAAAATTGTAATTATGGGTTATATAAATTTTATAAGAAGAACATAATTATGTTATTAAAAAAGAGTCACTGTTTACAAAATGTATTTCATGTAGTAAATACTATAGATAATAAATATTATAATGGATTTTTGTTGCTTATGATATAAACATAATAATATTGTGAGGCCATCACTTATAGTTTCATCACGAGGAGAAGGAAATCATCATCATTGATTGTCACAGTTGGTACGAAATGATTCGTTCGTTGTTGTAACAATCGTTGATATTGAGGTCTACTCCCAACCCAAAACCCTAATAATTTATGTCCGACCATCCATATACGACAAATTTAAATTAATCTCAATAATAAATATTTTTAATAATAATTATTATTATGAAGTCGTTCTTCGACGCCATTAATTATGAAGACATTTTTTTTAATAATAATAATTTATGAACGGTGAGTGAGCTATTATTCTACGATGGCATTGACTTTTAGTGTTTGCAAATTGTAAATTCTTCGACGCCATTAATTATGAAGACATTTCCCAATATCAATGTAAAAGATTATATTTTTGGAAAGATATAATTATTGAAATCTAAAAAAAATCATACCGTATTTATTAGAAGAGACTATTTACTACAGCAATTTTACGTATGTTTAATTTAGTGTTATAATTGTATAAGTAAATGTATATTCGTCGTGTCAATACATTGAAAATTTACCACATGATACGAGAGTCCAAAACATTAAATATTCTTATATTTACAACTTATATAATTCACACGTTAAAATTTATATCGAATTCATCAATCATTAATAGTTATAATATTAGAACACATTGTACATATTTAAAGTCATAAATGTGCATTTTTAAATTAGTTTTTAAACAATAAATTATTCTAAATTAATAATATTGTAAGTGTTTTTCCAATAAAATCATAAATGAACTCATTATACTTTATTTAGAGTCGTATAATATAGTCGTTTTTTAACAAAAATATATCATAAGAATTATCGCCAATAATCCAATTATGTAAAGAAATAATTCTTTCGGAACTCAAACCCAAATAAGATACCATCTAAACAATTATATTAACTTCTCGTGTATATATATATATATATATATATATATTGTTGATCATATATTTTGATGGGCTTCTTGTTGATCATATATTTATTTTTTGGGCATTTGAAAAGCCCAAAATAATTATATTTTCAATTGGTCGATGGCCATTCCTTATTCCATTGAATGCGTGCCAAAAGATTTATCTAAACCCTAAACCAATACATCTTGTTAAATATCTTGTTCCTAGTTTTCTTAATTTGTATTATTTCGATTGAGAACACAATCATTTCGAATTTGACTCAGTGATACAAGTTTTCCTTTAAAAATTATGCGATATGGTTGGGGGGGGGGGGTAGCGTATTATGAAAGACAGGGGACAAATTTAGAACAATAATAACAATTAGGTGTAAAATACAAGTTTTGATAAAGTTAGGGCCCAAAAGGAAAATACGAATAATTCCGATTCTGCGAATTTGTGGAAGAACTTTTTCCTGCGTAGACTTCATTCCCGGAGTTCTTTCCTTCCTGGGTGTTGGTAAGAGATTTGATCTTCAACGACGAAATATATTCTGGGGTTCGAAGAAGAAATTGGAAATCATTGTTCGGAAAGGCGGAGGCGAAGATGGAGAAAGTGATGAACATCATAAAGCCGAAGCCTGATCCGAAACAGCAGCTGCGTGATTGGCAGCGGAGGCTACGCCAAGAGTGCCGCAACATCGAACGCCAAATCCGAGGTTATTTCAATCTTCTATGTTCTTTGAGTCCCCGCTAATTGATTTGTTCGGATGGTTTCGTTGATGGGTTGCCCCTAATCTAGGGCTTTTGAATGAAGTTCAGATTTAGGGAATTTCGGATTTTCGGGAATCCGTACGGTGATTTGGATTGTTGGGTGCCTTCGGTTCTAGGGTTTTGATCGTTTTCGATTGTTAGTCCCCAGAAATATGTAATTTTTCTGAATCGGATACGATCACAGGATGATCACGATTGATGGGTGTTCTTAGACTTGGGTTCTGATTCTGTAGTATTCCTTCCTCTTTTCAATTTCTTAGATTGAATGATACTGTTGGTGTAACTTCCTGGATTAGGCTCTTGTATTGATACATTCCATTTCAGATATACAGAGAGAGGAGAAAAATGTACAGAAAGCTATTAAGGATGCCGCTAAGCGGAATGACATTGGCTCTGCAAAGGTAAACATAATTGCTCTCTTGCTGATACTGAAACATATGGTTTCGATTAGGAATCTTTAATTTCCCAACTTAGGAATTCTGGAGATTTCGTAGAGGTTGGTGCAGTGACCACGAAGTACAGTGTTCTTAGATCATTCATCATCAGGAAGTCTTGCTTTTGTTCCATAAAACCTACTTATCGGAAATACTCGCAATGATAATCATCTTATTGTGATAAATATTGCTGCTGGTGGAGGGTTTTTTTTGTTTGTGAAAATGTGGCCTTTTTCCTTGAAATGTTGGACCTTTTTAGGGAAATAACTTATCAAGCAATTGGCTTGTGATTGTTCAACTCATTGCGTCGGTAATTGAGGGATAGGAAAGTAATGAGAGCGAATTTGAACTGTTTTCAGGACCTGGGTTCAGTTCAAAGTCTTTTGATCCTGTATCATTTTTTCTCTGATGCCCTGATGTTTTATGTTTCCAGGCACTTGCTAAGGAAATTGTTAGTTCTAGAAGAACAGTGAACCGTCTTTATGAAAATAAGGCTCAATTGAATTCAATATCGATGCACCTCGGGGAGAGTGTTGGTATAATGCTTCAGTGGTCTACTTATAGGATTTCCCATACTCATACTGTTTTTCATATGATTGGTACCACATATTTTTTTTTACACCTTTGTTTCAATTTATTGGCTCTGCAGCAATTGCTCGTACAGTCGGACACCTGTCTAAGAGTTCTGAGGTTATGAAGCTCGTGAATAATCTCATGAAGGCTCCGGAAATGGCTGCCACGATGCAGGAGTTCAACAAAGAGATGACTAAGGTCTGTTGTATCGGTTTGTTTTGTTTCCTTCCCTAATGTAAACATTTTGCTAGTCACCTTGTTTCTGTTATGGATTACAGCATTCTCTAAACCCTAAACCCTAAACACTAAACCCTAATTAAACCCGTTTAGTCATACATGAATATTGAGGATATTCACAACTAACATGCCACATATCCCCTGAGTTGACTGTTGCTTTTCGTATACGGGATTCGTAGGCTGGAGTTATCGAAGAGTTTGTGAACGATGCTGTTGACACTGCCCTAGACACCGAGGATATGGAGGAGGAGATAGAGGAAGAGGTTGATAAGGTATTGACCGCAATAGCAGGAGAGACTGCTGCAGAGTTACCAGACGCCGTCGTGAGGAAGGAGAGGATAAAACTGCCTGCTCAGAAAGCGGGTCCTTCCCGTGAGGTAAGCGACCTCTACTGGTCACATTCTCGTAGAATTCGGAAAACCCATGATTATGATGGCCTTAGGTTAAATGTTTCCAATACCATTTTCTCCATTTTGAAGGCCTAATGAAACAAATATGTGGTTTTCAGGAAGAGGCCATCGCTGAGGGAGTTGATGATGAAGAAGAACTCGAGGAAATCCGAGCTCGCCTCGCGAAAGTTCGATCCTAACTTTTTTTCTACGGCTCCTAAAACTATATTCTTGATCGATTTCCCAAACTCTTCTAACTTGATGGAGAGATGAAAAAACAAGATCATATCTTGTATGTAATGTATGTGTAGAAATTACTTGGAATGTGAAGTTGCTTCTTCTTCATGCCTTACACATATGGATATGTATGTATGCTGAAGTATAGATATCCCATTTTATTATTTAAAATAGATTCAAATTTATGAAAATAAAATGATGAAATTTTATAAATGTGGCTAAAATATTGTAGGTCTAAGTTCTAACATTTACGTTTGCATTAGCTTCTCATATTCTAAGGTTTGCATGTATATTAGACTCACATTGATTCCATTCAAAACCTTAGCTAGGGTTTGTCTAGGCAGCGACCTACAGTGATATTATATATATATATATATATATATATATATATGTTTTGTAACTATGGTGGTCCAAACGTCAAGGTAGCGTAGAGTTTATATATGTATATATAGATGTTGTTGCATTTATGTGGTATAAGTAGAGTTTATATGTATAGATGTGGTTGCATAATTGCATTGACGTGGAATAAGTAGAGTTTATATATGGGTTTTTTATACAAAGATGTGCATTTATGTATATATATATATATAAAGATGTGAATTTATGGGATGCATGTAATAAATTAATGAGCAAAAAGCATATACGCAATGGTGTTCTTGAACATGTGCAAGACGACTTTGCCATGAACTCTCATGTTTATGGTGTGAATAAATTTTGTTCTTTATGCAGAAATTGCGCTTTAATCAAAACCGTTAATAAATAATAAAAATAAAATAAAATGAATAATACATAATACTATTTAAAATAAAATAAAAAAAGAGACCTAAAACTCGGTCGAATTAACATATTATTATCATACTTGGATATTAGGTTTTCTCCTCCAAATAGTTATAATACCAACTATGGAGGACATTTCTATCACTTTATGCAAAATAAACAAAAAAACGTATGACCATATAAATTGAATTTCATCTAAAATTCGATTTGATTTTTTTTAAATTAAATTAATCTAATCGGAATAAAAATTAAATGTATAAATAATGAAAAATAACAAAGGAAATAAAATTCATTTTAAAAAATAGTTTCAACTTATTCAAAAAATATATTCTAGAGCAAATCCGAATTCAATTCGAATCGAACTTAAAATTTGATATAAAAATTAAATATATTTCGTATTTGCAAACCGTGTGTTTTTTTTTTTAATAATTACTCGTAATAAAATGTGCGCATACGTTCTAAAATTTAAACAATGCATATATGTATTTTATCAATAGGTATGCTTTAAATTTGACTGTTTCTTTAACCAATCCGGATTTGTTAACCTAAGACCCTTGAGTTTTAATCAATTATAGGATATATATATATATATATACACACACTCTATCCTAGCTAATTGTTCACTAACCTAATTAAGGATTCGCACTAGAATTTTTAATTGTCTTTATTTGGTTGGATTCTGACGGTTGAGAAATATGTGAAATATGTTGGTAATATTTAGAAAATGATAATAATAATAATAAACGTCTAATTAATCCATTTAGAAATATATGATATTTCTGCAAAGTACGTATCGGAAATTAAGTTTTTGTTTTTCTATTTTGCATTTGTTTGTTAGGGTTGTAAACTCGTGATATGATGTATTTTTTTAGAAACAACGATGAGTGAAGCAACAGATTGGTCGGTCCACGAGGGTGCATAAAAAGGCACATATATTATTTGACATATACTAATGTTTACATCATCTTATTCTATTATTCTTCATTTCAATTTTTTTTTGTGTGTACTAATAAATACTAACTAATATTTTATGAACATATGATAATTCATTTGTTTAAATACGATGCTTAAAGTATAATATCTCATATATAAATAGTTATGTGTGTATATGTGTGTGGCAAGTTTGTAATAAAGAAACGATTTGGACAGATTAAAAAAAAGGAAAAGCAAAGCCAATTAGCTAAGCTAGCACAAAACTACACGTTTCTGTATATGAATTAAATGGAAATTTTACAAAAATTAAGGAGAAAATCATGTATCCATCCCAAATTAATCTGGTTATATATATATAGATATATGTTCATGTATCCATCTCAATTTAATATATGGATTAATATATTCATGTATCCATCTCAATTTAATCTGGTGGACCGAATATTCGTTTAACAGAATTAATCAAGGTTAATGTTCTCGTAAGACATGTGGTTATAATGGGAACGCAATCTGAATCTTGACCTTAAAAGCAAAGAAATATATATCTCAATAATATTTATAATAAATATTCCATTAATTAACGCCATAGAGATATTTTTCAGAAAATGCGTGTCTCTATTACATATATATATATGAAATTCTTAAGATGAAAGTGACAGAAATAAAGTTGGAAAAAATTGACCTTTTGTTTTCATAATTAGAAAAATATTTAAAAAATAAAAATAAAAGTAGGTTTTCCGCTCGTCTTTAAATTTTATTTTTTGACACAGATTTGTTGGCTAAGTACACGAACGAACCAACTATAAATACCCTCTTCGGCCCCATCCCCCAACCATTCCTCAACACATTCGTAAAAAAAAATATCTCAAATCCCACAACAAAAAATGACAAAGCACATGAACTCCACAACGTTCTTTCTCTCATTCCTCCTCTGCGTTTCCTTCATCTCTTGTTTTCACCCCGCAACTTCCCGAACGATCACAAACAACCCCTTCTCTCCCTCTGCGAATTCACCCAAGCTTATGGCGGAGAAGCTTATCAAATCCTTCAATTTGATGCCTGAGCGTGATGTTAACATCGTCCCGGAAGACGTAGCCCAATCTCTGAGGCTCGTGGAGAGAGAAATCGATTTTCCGGCGACTTTTGCTGGAGAATCCGCCGCCGATGTCCCGACGGTGAAGGAGTACGGTCACCATGCTGGCTACTACAAACTCCCACACTCAAAGGCCGCAAGGTAAGTGAAAAGAAAATTAGTCAACTGGGCCCTGCTAAACCGGAAACGAATACCCTAAACCGAGATTAAACCGGTTTAGAATCACGTTCCGTAGATCAATCCGGTTCTTCGACTTTCACGATATTGATACCTAGCTTTGAAAGCCCCAAAACGCAGATTAGAGTCGCTCGGATCTGAATATCGGTTCCGTTGACAAACCCGGTTTACTCAATTGTCTCTTAACCATAATTTCTGAAATCGAATAAAAGAACCAAAGATTGCGGGCTTGTTTGAATCAGCGGTTGTTACAGATGATCGGGTTCCGGTTCTTTTCGGTATTTGTCTTGACCGGTTTAGTGTTCGATTTTGACAGGATGTTCTATTTGTTCTTCGAGTCCCGGAGCAACAAAACAGATCCTGTGGTGATTTGGCTAACCGGCGGGCCCGGTTGCAGCAGCCAACTCGCTCTGTTCTACGAGAACGGACCGTTCAATATCTCGAAAAACTTGTCTCTTTCTTGGAACGACTTTGGTTGGGACAAGGTTGGTTAGAAAATCTCGAACCGAATCGATTTCTTGTGACACAAGCAACATCTCAACAACCTTATCTCTACATTGACCATTCTCTGAATTTTTCTTCTTAGGCCTCCAATCTGATCTACGTGGACCAACCGGTCGGGACCGGTTTTAGCTTCACCTCGGATGACAGTGATCTCCGACACGACGAGGATGGTGTGAGCAATGACTTGTACGATTTTTTACAGGTAGGGTTTTACTCTATTTTCTTCGAAAAAATTTTATAAACTGTTTAAAGAAATCAAGAATTCATTCGGGTTTTTTTTCCACGTAGGCTTTCTTTAAAGAGCATCCGCAATTCGCGAAAAACGACTTCTACATAACCGGAGAATCTTACGCCGGGCATTATATACCGGCATTGGCATCTAGGGTTCACCATGGAAACAAGAACAAAGAAGGAATTCATATCAATCTCAAGGTATGTATCTGTCCATGGTTTTGGATTTACTTTCTAATCACATGATTTACGGGTTATTGAAACGGTTTAGCCGGCCGGTTTAACTAGGGTTTTGCGATCGGTAACGGCTTAACCAATCCCGAGGTGCAATACGGTGCGTACCCCGATTACGCTCTTGATATGAAGTTGATTACAGAATCCGATCACGAATCCATCAAGAAACTATACCCTGATTGTCAACGAGCTACTAAAGAATGTAGTAAGCATATATTAATTCTAAATCTCGACTATTTTCGATTTAAACGTTTTCGTTTTCGTAAAATTTTCGATCTTTTTTGTGAACCGTCATTTGTAATTCATTCTAGATACCGATGGTGGCGATGCTTGTGCCAATGCTTACTATGTCTGCAACGAAATCTTCGACAATATCTTAGGAATCGCGGGAAGTGTAAATGTAAGTAAACAAAAACAAAATTTATCGTTCATTTCAATCGATCAGATCGGATTTGTTATCGTTTAATTTTCTTTTGTTGAAGTATTACGATGTGAGGAAACAATGCCAAGGAAACTTGTGCTACGATTTCTCGAGCATGGAGACGTTCTTGAACCAGAAATCGGTAAGGAGCACCTTGGGAGTGGGAGATATCGAGTTCGTGTCGTGCAGTTCGACGGTTTATGATGCAATGCGGAATGATTGGATGCGAAATCTCGAGGTCGTGATCCCGGAACTTCTCGAAGACGGCATCGAGCTCCTCGTTTACGCCGGAGAATATGATCTTATCTGCAATTGGCTCGGTATGATCTGATCTTTTCTACATTAACCCGTTCTTTCATGAACTGAATAGATTCGGTTTTGGTTCAGTCGGTTCAGGTTCCAGTTAACTCAAATCCGAAAATCAAAACTGTTGTTAACACTTCAATCTCAGTCCGGTTCTGAAATAGGAACCGGTTGGTAAAATTTCTAAATTTTAATTTGTGGTTCAGTTCTAGACCCGGTTCTTGTCTGTCCGGTTTATTAAGATTATTTTCACATGTTCCGGTTCTATCCAGTACCGGTTTCCGGCTGAGATCAATTGCTTAATTTTATTTTTGTTGTTGAATAGGAAACTCGAAATGGGCTCACCAGATGGAATGGTCCGGGCAGAAAGGTTTTGGTTCGGCTAAGATGATTCCGTTTCTGGTAGACGGTACAGAGGCCGGTTTAATGAAGAACCATGGTCCACTCACTTTCCTCAAGGTAAATGTTTAAACCGAAAACTAAACCGGTAAAAATTATCGGTACAATTGCAAAATAAATCGAATTGATTTTTTTTGGGAACAAAGGTTCACGACGCAGGACACATGGTTCCGATGGATCAACCAAAGGCTTCATTGCAAATGCTGCAGAATTGGATGCAAGGAAAACTCGGTACGACCCAAGGCCGAACCGCTCCACAGTAACTAAATACCGTACCGAACTGGAGATTTTTATATCTTAATATATGTTAAAATAATAATTTTCGTTTCGAATATAAGTAATTTATTTTAATTTTGTTTAATTTAATGTTCAAGTCGCTGTGATTATGTAAAGAAAAAATTACTTCTCAAAACTCAAAAGTTTGGTTAGTTTTTTTTTACAGTCCTTGTGTTCTTGAAAAAAATGGGTTTTATTTTATGCAATGAAATTGAAAATTAGTTTAATTATTATAATTTTTTTAATTGTTTCCATTTTTAATCTAATAGAGCCCGATATTGACCGGCCAAACCGCTCGGCCGAAAACCCGGTCCGTGTTGTAGTTTTGATCAAAAGGGTATTTTAGTAAATTCGGGTTTTCCGTGGAAAATCTGGAAAATCCCCAAAATCTCGCGCATCTCACAGCATATAATACGTGACGTCATCAATTCGTCATTTGTAATCTCAGCCATGCATTCAAGTAAATTGAATTCCACACTAATCTGATACAAATGGACTTTTCTCAGCACGTGATTGTATACGTACAACAATAATTATACGTATATATACAAAGCCATCTTTTAATTACCAATCGTCGAGAAACTGTGATGGAAAAATATAAAACGGCCCACATTATTAATTTTATATTAAGATACGTATTATATGTTAAAATTAATTTAAATTAAAAATATATGATTGAGAGGCTTGGTTTAACAGCCTGGAAAAACTTTAAATTATTCTTGTCCAATTTAGTTTGCCAACCGTTGAGGAAAAAACGAGTTTCGGACACCGAGAGTCAAACGAGAAAAAGACTCTTGTCTTTTTGGTAATTCATCATCCAATCATGGTTTGACTCCAATTATATTAATATGCTATTATTTAAAATGATTATAGCATGCATTTATTTAAAATTTTATTTAAATGAAGAATAGAATAAGCTCGAGGTGAGAACCAAATCTAAAAACAATATCTTTACACAAGTTCGGGACAATTTTATGCAATATCATTCAAATAAAATCGAATTATATATGCAAGTTTTTGAGATCCAAGGATTTATGGGATTGTATAATATTATCATGTGGACGTAATAACAAGCAAACAGGAGAACATCATAATCAAAAGGTTGGGTACAGAAAATATTTGTTGTGTAAGAGGTGACACACGAAATATATTTAATTGTATTGGAAACAAATATTTATGTGGGCCAGAATATTTTATTTTTTAAAAGAAATATATATTTATAAATTCCTAGAGCAAAGGCAACTAATTCCGATTTGTTTCCCGCTTATGCTTATACGATTCCCATTTTTTGTCCTCTATATATATGTATGTACATTGAACATGGCCACAACTTGAAAAATAGCCAGAACGTATATGGGTTTTTATAACTTACAATTTAATTCAAGATATATGACACCAACAAGATTTCTAACGAATATTAATAACCAGAAACGGTCCAAGCCGAATAAAAAAATAATAATTACAATTTCTAGCAGTTCTTTTGAATTTTTAATGTAAATTCTAATGCACACACGTATAGTGATCGTGTACGCGTATATACGTGTGCTTGCGTGCATGTATGTGTACGAGAGAGAGAGAGAGAGAGAGAGAGAGAGATGTCTCGAGCATATAACTTTGTGTGGAAAATTGAAGAAAGTACCCTCACAAATCTGGAAACGTTTGTTTGGCCATATATACACAATACATATACATGTATACATACGTATACATAATATATATATATACACATACACACAAGGGAAATGAGTGTATCTGTGTGTGCGTCACAAGTGCTCATATATAGGCATGTAGTTTAAATGCCAGCAACAGTATATCTATACTTACACACACACACACACATTGATGGGTCAATAGGTGATGAGTTGATCAGTCAGTCCAAAAATACACCTGATGAATTCCTCATATAATGCAATATATATACATATATACATATATATAATAAAATAGTTGCATGCATGCATGTGTCCATCAACGTGAACACATGAATAATTATGAGTTTTGGCAGTTTTTTATTACTAAATGTAATAATGGAAACAACATTGGTAAGTCAACTCGTTATGATACGTTTCTTCCTGAAACTTCACTAAAATGGATGTTTTTTTTTGTCACTTACAAATCAGACACTCCTAATGTTCATTGGTCCGACCACTGCAACCTCTTCTCATTTCCACGTTCTCCTCCTTTATCCGTGTATCTACATGCATGGGCTGTGATTTTATTTTATTTTTGTAACCATTTTTTTTTAAATTTTGTTCACTTTATGTGTATTACAATAAGTGCAATATATAGCTTCAAGCTCAAATATAATTACATCTTTATAATACTGTAATCGGCTAATTAATCAATACAAGAATCCAATGCTCATCTCGCATGTGACTATACAAAAATCCAACTAGAAGCAGACACCCTCAACGGCGGCAGCAGCCGAAGTAGAAACCCTAGTTTCGTTTTTTTTTTTATTTAGATTTTTTGTTAGATTTTAAACTCTGATTCCATACTAAAAATGTTGACATATTTAAATTTCATTACGGGACGCAATATGGAAAATATAAAAACCAAAATAGCCATCGTAACTAGAAAACATAAAATATTTATGTGTAAATCTATAATAAAACTTACTACATAAATCTGTGTATCTGGAATCATGCATGTCTATTGTCTAGAATATGAGATTTAAAAAAAAAATTAATGAGGATGTATAGAAACTTCTAAAGCTCTAAAGTAATTTCCTAATAAACTCCTCGTGTAATTGTCAGCAAACCTAACGTGCGGAATGGATTTATATATATATATATATATATATATATATATAGAAATTGAAAAAAAATATATTTGAAAACAGAGAAGAGTATGCATGCATGTCAATCATGTTGACTTCACAAGCATACCCTTTGAGACATATATATATTTTTTTTATTAAAATATAACATTATTACTACTAATATTCCACGAATAATGCAAAGGTGTGTCCAAGTCCGAGTTGCTTATTAAAATGGTACTTATAATTCAACCACTCCCCCTCAACAGAAAGTCCATTTTATAAAGCGAATAGATAGACGCTTCTTGGATTCTCTAACTTCAAAAACAACCCGAGTAGAGAGAGAGAGAGAGAGAGAGAGAGAGAGAGAGAGAGAGAGAGAGAGAGATGGGGAGAGCTCCATGTTGCGACAAGACAAAGGTGAAGAGAGGTCCTTGGTCTCCCGAGGAAGATTCAAAGCTTAGAGATTACATAGAGAGATTTGGAAATGGTGGTAATTGGATCTCTCTCCCTCAAAAAGCCGGTAAATCTCCATTATCCGCAGTCACTAACCTTCGGATTTACGTATACGTACGAATTATGACGTATATATGTAAACTCACAAAAATGTTATTTTTTTGTCTGTCTTTAAGGTTTGAAGAGATGTGGAAAGAGTTGCAGATTGAGATGGCTAAACTATTTGAGACCGAACATAAAACATGGAGATTTCTCAGAGGACGAAGACAGGATCATCTGCAGCCTCTTTTCTGCCATTGGAAGCAGGTTCTCCACTTCTTCTTCATTTTTTTCACAATTTCCACATGCATTAGTATTCAGAAAAAAAAAATGATTTCATATATATTTTAACCACAAAATTGTTTATTAATTACCGGCTTTCCCCATATTTGTATTGTGAATTTTTTATTTATTTGAATATATAAGATTTGCACGAGACACATCCAAACGTTATTGGTTCATTAATTCATGGCTAATTTTATATCATGCACATGAAATGCTTTACAAACACATTCAGATTTAGCCGTATGGTAATATTATTATTATATTCAATATTATATATGTAATGTTCCGAAATTTTCGAGCACGTCACAATCTTTTTTCTAGTCCAAAGGAATAACTGTTTATGATAAAAACAAGGATTAATAATGTTAGTCAAAACTGGGTGCACTCATTTTCTTTCACCTTGTTCAACAGTAGAGTGTTCATATTTTCCGACATTAATTGCCGATACATACACACATATATAGATACATGCATATGATATACGGATGTATACATGAACATGTACGTAGGTGGTCAATAATAGCAGCTCATCTACCGGGAAGGACAGACAACGACATCAAGAACTATTGGAACACCAAGCTCAGGAAGAAACTCATGGCTGCTTCTTCTTCTTCATCAGCGGATTCAATGGCTTCTTTATCTCGTCAAAACCCTAATCCCCATCACAACGTGAAAAACTCGCCAACGATCTCGACTTATCAGCATCATCCATATGATCAAACTCATGACAAGAACCCACCCAAATCTCAAGTGTCCTCTGATGGCTTTGACCAGATATTGCCCATTAACCCTGTCATCAGCGTCAACCCACCAAGTTTCTTGGACAGTAACATCAACCACTTCGAGGATAGTACAGCTAGTTTCCTGATGAACTACTACAACCCCATGTTTCATCACTACAACGACGTCAAAGACAACAACAACAACAGCAGTTTGATCATGTCAAGCGATCAGCAGAGCTGTAGTTCCTCAGAGAATGGAAGCCAACATCATGGAAGGAGAGAGATTCATGATGTCATCAATCAAGATCATCATCAAGTCGACGTCCAGTGCTTTGGTGGGTACAACGTGACGACTTGCTACGAACACGAACATGGACATGAAAACCAGGGTCAGATTCAAAAGGGAAGAGGGTATTTCGGGGAAATCACGGAGATGGAGAAAGAGTATTACTGTTACGGGCTTGGGGATTTGAAGCAAATGATTAGCACTAACATCGGCGGTTCTTCAAGTGGCTTAAGCAACGTAGCTGAGAACAAAAGTTGCCTGCAACAAGACAAGATGGGTATGCCCTATCTCTACTGATAACCTAATAGACCCTCTTGTCTTTGTTTGGTTTTTTTAAATAATCTGTGACTGACTGTTAGTAACATCAGTGAGATTTGATGGGGTATGGCTTTGTTTTTGGGAAAAGAGAGAGGGAGAGAGAGAGAGAGAGAGAGAGAGAGAGAGAGAGAGAGAGAGAGAGAGAGAGAGACTATGATCAGTTTTATGGGATTCTGTGTTTTGTTTGTCTTTTGGACATTAACGATGAGAAGGTTTTCTTTCTAGTCGAGAAGGAGAGTGATGAACTCCTAAAGTAGTTCTACGAGATATGTACTTGTTGGTTGAAGAATGGAAATGTTATCCCCCTTTTCTTGGAAAATCGATTTACATGTTAATTAATTATCATTATTATCACAATTAGTAAATTGAGCTGCTAAAATAATTTCATTTACACGTTCCATGCAATATTTTGTTTCGTACATATATATATATATATGTCTAATTTAGATAAACTAGTATTATATGTAACCATTAGATTAAATATAATTACATAAATTTCATGTCGATTCTTACTAATCCACGACATAAACATGATATATTTGTTACTATCGATTCATCATTATTAATCTATATAAATATTGTGTCCATTTTCAAATAACAGACTTAAATTTGCATATTCATTTAATTTTTTATAATTGATATAAAACCTAACATCCATTCTCGATATAATAGACATGACTTTGCATATATATGCTAGTGTCGGTTCACTGTAGTTAACATAAACTTTGCATTGATTCTCAATAATAGATACTTTATATATATAATATTAGCATCTGTTAATCATAATCTGTATGGGTCAAATAAATATAACCAAACCGAAAATACTAAATATGATTGAAAATTAAAAAATAATATTAAAATGATACCAATGATCGCATGGATTAACGAAATTTCCCCCTTTTTCTTTCGTATTTTTAAATGATTTTTAGATAGTTTAATTAGAGACAATTAAAATATATTTTGGTCTAACGCAATTATAATTTTAACTTGTATAATTATTATTGTCTTAGTTTTCGGGTTAATAATTGATGATGTCCATAGATAATGAATAATCCGATTGTAAATGTATATCTCCCAAAGATAAATGGATGGATATCTTTATGTTTCTTACGTATTTCAGCTGAAGCACCCCACTAGTAGAAAATTATTTTTTATAGGACCACCTACATATAGATATTATTTATGACCTATACATATCAGAACTTTATTAATATGTATATACGTATATACACGCACTGTACGTCGTCTGTATAAAACTCATATATGTATACACACAGTTATAATCTGATTTTCTCAATTATAAAAATGTATATATTAAAAAATGGGATTGTGTATAAAAGTCATCACCCTTTGGGGAGTGGCTCAAGCAGCCATGGAAAATTGATTGATGGAATACCATGCATCAGTGCGAAAAGACATCTGTACCCCTACGTTGTTTTTTTTTTTAAATTCCTTCTGAAAATTTATTATTTTCTTCACGAAAATAGGTAATTTTATTTTAGGATTTGGAAGATATACGTAATTTTATTTCTAGGGTAAACCTGGAGATCCATGCATATTGTTGGTATGTTTTTATGGAACCTAGGCAACTTGAATATTTAATATTTCTGATATGAAATGGAGTTAGGGCGACCATTTTGATTGGATTATGTAAAATTGAACTAAATAATTGATTATTGTATTTGGACTGAATTTGATATGATCATCTAATAGGTTGATTTCTTTCAAACAAAAAATTCAAAACCGTATCCAATCATCATCATCATCATCATCATCATCATCATCATCATCATCATCATCATCATCATCTTCAAGAATGAGTTTAACACCATTGTTCCTCAAGGAATTAACAATGGCCCCGGCTCTTGGAACTTTCTTTTTGAATTTCTTTATCGATTAGAAAGTTCATAAGAGATCATCGATAACCCGGGAAAGAGCTCTTGTGTTCATGATCATGACCATGATCATCATCTTCAAGAATGAGTTTAACACCATTGTTCCTCATGGAGTTTACAACGGCCCATACCTTAGTTCGGTTCTTGAAACCTTTCTTCTCGATCTCCTTGTTGACATCGACGTGGATGCCTCGTCCTTGCCCGTCTTGGAGTCCTTCCACTCTGAGCCGCATGGCTAAGACCTCTCCCACGACGGCTGCTGCCTTTGCATTGCACGTTCGGCCACACTCTAGCGAGTTCTTGATCGCGTGCTCGACCGTTGAGGCTGTTGCAACCACTCTTCCGTGGTTTCTGTCCACTACATTCGCCGTTATGTACTTAATTGACATGAATAGCCTCAAGACATATCTTTTAAGCACCGTCATTGCTTCCAAGAACCTGAACCAAGAAAACGTTACTAGAAATTGCGAGAGAAGAGCCTAAACCGAGGAGCATCTTGTCCCAAACTAGATGAGTCTGTTTTGAATCTTATATAACCGGCAGCAGTTAAGAAGCTAAACAAACATTTTAGACGAGTATCCATTTCTAGTTCACTAATGGCTATTGCAACACTGCCACACATCTATCACTCCATTGTCGATACTTTCAGATTCCCCGTATCTGGAAACTGGATTACAATCTATCAATAAGAAAGCCTTATCCACAAACATAACATTGGCATATGAAAATCAACCAGTAAGAATCACAAACACTAGAGAGAAGCTAACAACTAAGTAAACATTTCCTTCAGTCATTCCATAGCAACCGATGAAACAAGATACACAATAGTTATATAAGCAGTAACCAAACTGGGAATCATGAGGAGAAGATGAAAAAGGAACATGAGAGATGACAATATAAATGCTTGTTAGACATTCATATCAAGCAGAAGAATCAAAGCGAGAAGATCCGGGCAATGATGCTTACCACTACAAAAACATAAAGTATGCCCAAGAAAATGGATTATCATAGCAGAAATCTGGCATAAGACAAGCTGTTATTGCTGTGTCATCGTCAAGGAAATGATGCACGGCAAAAAAAAAAAAGAAACTTTGACTTGTCTCACATGAAAATACAGGAAGATGGACGGTAACGCACGAGAGCTGATCGCATAAAATTACCAGAAAACGTTCAAAATGTGAACGCTTACGTCAAACGCATACAAGAATCTCCTCAACATCTATTGTTCTCAACAAGGCGAACTGCGAGTCCTTGAAAAAATCTTGCAACACCACATTACGTTCAAGCCAACGAAACAAACCCAAGAAACAAAACATACCCAGATACTTAAATCACGAACATACACAAAGAAGCATGCGAAGATCCATCACAGGCATCTCTAAAGAGCTTATATAAATGAGAAAAGCGTGGCAAGGATTTCACTTTGGCAAATTATCAAACACCTTGCGTGCAATACGCATTCAAAAGAAATCAAACAAAAAGTACACTACAAAGAAGAGCTTTTCTCACCTTCGAACACAGAAACTCAGCCCGTCATAAAATTTTTCCTCTTTAAAAAATCCTGTCCCAAACAAGCGTTGTAGATTACCCAGCAGAAGTTTTTTTTTTTTTTTATACCGATTACCGTTATAGGAAAAAAAAAAGGATAAGAACGAAGACAAGGGGACCTATACCCGAATATAATTGGACCACAAGTTGAGAAAAGGCCCAATAAAGGGTCCATATTATTTAGGCCCAATTGAAACGACGCCGTTTCATTTAGTATAGTATGTTCCAATACGCAACTTGGAAAGTAACTCAGCCCCGCACACGTGGCATAACGTGGAGTGTCGTCGCCTATAAATACGTCTTCTTCCCATTCGGTTCTTCACATGTTGGGAATCCATCATCTCTTAACCCTAATTCCGAATAAGAACTGAGGACGGCCACCGAAAACCTAGATCTCCAGATCTCCCGAATCTAACAGGTAAATATCTGGATCCTCTCACGGTTCCCGCATCTGTTTGCGTTGTATTCGAAAATTCTCGATTTTGATTTTGTTTGTTTCGCTACCGGTTATTCGGCGATCGATTTCGTTTTCGTTTCGGCGGTGGATGGTGTTAGGGAGCAAGAAGATGGTGTCTGACGCTAGCAAGAAGAAGGCAGCTCAGAAGAAGGCTGCGGCGGCCGCAAAAAGAGGCGGCAAGGCTGCGGCGGCTACTAAAGCGGCTGCGACTGCTGCCTCGGCTTCGAACGGAGTTGATAATTTGTCGAATAGCGTCGAGTCCCTTCAAATATCTGATCGGACGTGCACCGGCGTTCTGTGCTCGCATCCACAATCTAGGGATATTCGGGTAAATCATCTGTGGAGTTTCTGTGATCTAAATGTTATGTTTTACTCTTTTCGTCATTGATTGCTTGCAATGGCTGTTTGTTCGATCTAGATGTTGCCCTTGTATTAGGAATTGTGACCGTAGACAAATAAAGGTAGTTGGCTCTTGTCTCCAAATATGATGCATATTTCAGGGATGATGGATAATCAAGGGGTGAGATTTGGTCTTGCTTCTGGGTTTTCTGATTTTCTATTCTCTCTTGAATAAGTTGGTTGTTAATCGTCCAGTGTTTCTGTGTTGGTCGATTTATCTGCTATACTATGATGGTAGAGATCGTTTTTCCATTGCTTGGGTGACTTTTGTGGTCATTTTTTGCTACCATGTTTGGTTACAATTTTTGAGTGCATCTTGTGTTTTGGTTTCTAAGTGTTACAGATATTTATGGAGGGCTTCTGACCTTTTAACTCTTCTTCTGCAGATAGAATCTCTCTCTGTCACGTTCCATGGTCACGATCTCATTGTTGATTCAATTTTGGAGCTCAACTATGGGAGACGTTATGGTTTGCTTGGGCTGAATGGTTGTGGGAAGTCCACACTTTTATCTGCAATAGGGTGCAGAGAGCTGCCAATTCCTGATCATATGGATATCTACCATCTCACCAGGGAGATTGAAGCTACTGACATGTCCTCGCTTGAGGCTGTCATTTGCTGTGATGAAGAGAGATTGAAGTTGGAGAGGGAAGCAGAAGCTTTGGCTGAACAGGTTTGTTTAAACAACTAAATACTTTATTCTGATGTTTATGTGCCTTTTTCCAGGTAGATGCTTACTCCGGTTATGTCATTGCTTTCCCATCTTCAGGAGGATGGGGGTGGAGAACTTCTTGACCGAATCTATGAGCGTCTAGAAGCTATGGATGCTTCTACCGCAGAGAAGCGTGCTGCTGAAATCCTGTATGGTCTTGGTTTCGACAAGAAAATGCAGGCAAAGAAAACAAAAGATTTTTCTGGTGGATGGAGAATGCGAATTGCATTAGCAAGAGCGCTTTTCATGAACCCAACAATCCTTTTGCTTGATGAGCCGACTAATCACTTGGGTAAGTATTGTGACTCCGGTTATGGTGCTACTTCTGTTGGTTTTCCTATTGCAACCTTCTGTAATTGTTGCAAATGTTGGTGTTAACTGAGATGCTGTTGTCATCTGCTACAGATTTGGAAGCCTGTGTCTGGTTGGAGGAGAGTCTCAAGAAGTTCGATCGTATTCTTGTTGTGGTGTCCCACTCACAGGATTTCTTGAATGGGGTCTGTACAAACATTATCCACATGCAGAGCAGGATACTGAAGTACTACACTGGTAACTACGATCAGTATGTTCAGACCCGTTCCGAGCTTGAAGAAAACCAGATGAAACAGTACAGATGGGAGCAGGAGCAGATTTCGCACATGAAGGAATACATTGCTAGGTTTGGTCATGGTTCAGCTAAGCTTGCTCGTCAAGCACAGAGTAAGGAGAAAACCCTGGCGAAGATGGAGCGAGGTGGACTGACGGAAAAGGTGGCGAGGGATAAGGTTCTCGTCTTCCGTTTTGTTGATGTCGGGAAGCTTCCTCCACCCGTGCTCCAGTTTGTGGAAGTCTCGTTCGGGTACACCCCCGACAATCTCATTTACAAGAACCTCGATTTTGGAGTCGACCTGGACTCGAGGGTTGCACTGGTGGGACCCAACGGTGCCGGGAAGAGTACCCTTCTGAAGCTAATGACAGGTGAATTGACGCCAACCGATGGAATGGTCAGGCGTCACAACCATCTAAGGATTGCTCAGTACCATCAGCACTTGGCTGAGAAGCTCGACATGGAAGTGTCTGCGCTTCAGTACATGATGAGAGAGTACCCGGGCACGGAAGAGGAGAGGATGAGGGCGGCGGTGGGGAAATTCGGGCTGTCGGGGAAGGCGCAGGTGATGCCGATGAAGAATCTGTCGGACGGGCAGAGGAGCCGAGTGATATTTGCGTGGCTAGCGTACAGGCAGCCGCAGATGCTTCTGCTGGACGAGCCCACAAACCATCTGGACATAGAGACGATAGATTCGCTGGGGGAGGCGTTGAACGAGTGGGACGGAGGATTGGTATTGGTGAGTCACGACTTTAGGCTGATAAATCAGGTGGCGAATGAGATATGGGTGTGTGAGAATCAGGCCATCACCAGATGGGAAGGTGACATTATGGATTTCAAGGAGCACCTCAAGCAGAAAGCTGGCTTATCCGAATGAAACTGATGGTGCACAAAAAACCCTCTTCTTCTTTTGAGTTATGAAGCAAAGGAAGAATATCAGAATGCATCATCCGCCCAAGAGAGGATGATTGTCGTAGAGCTGTTTACTGCCTCTCTGCCCTTTTTGGTCGTTTATGAGGTCAGAGGTTTTTGTTGGTGTTTCTTTTTTTTAAAAAAAAAAATCAATTGGAATTTTTTTGGAGAAGGTCGAGATACGGACAAGTGGGATGTTGTTAGACTCGAGTTTATAACACATTTATTATTATTACTAGGAGAGACCCACGCGATGCGTGGGTTATATTTTTAAAATGTATATTGATTATTTTTTATAAAATTTATTAATATGAATATTGTTAAAAATTGATATAAATTATTTATTTAATATATGAGAAATATATTAATTAAATTAAATTATTATACAATCATCATTACATGGTATATTGTTATATTATCATATTAAAGAAGTTAAGTTTTTGGGAAAAAATGTGTCATCCATATTTCAAATCAGATTATCAGTCCTATTCTAGATCACAATTTTGCCAACGTAGTGCATTGTTTTATATTGCATGTTGAAATGTTATAGACATTTAATGAGATTTTGAATCTTTAGTAAGTTATTCTACCATTGAATTAAATCAGTGTTGCAATACTTGATGATGTCACAGAAAGATCCTTTTTATGATGATATAATGAGAAATACAACCATTTTCGCTATCGTGGCATTGAAATTATTGTTCTTTTTTAAAATATTTTCCTCGTTCAATATATGTTCTATACGGTAGAATCTATAATTGCATCGTACATCGTATAATATTTTTTTTTTCATTCAAATAGGCAAATAGTTTTAGATGTTTTTCTTTCTCCCATAGTTGATAAAACTGCAATTTTTCTATTAACTGAACATGTTTGATTTGACAAAAAAATAATAAAATAAAGACATTATAAGATTAATTATTGTAAAATGATATATTAAAAAAAACAAAAAAATTATAAAATATTAATATCATTGTATAAATTGTGTATGAGATCGATAATAATGATTTATTGAAAAAAATAATTCTAAGGTAATATTAAAAATACTATTACTAAATGTTATAGTTAGCGTTTGTTTTAAAAATAGTTAAAATTACATATTTATAACTTAATGATTAGTTTAAATTTTCAAAAATAAAAATATAACACTTATAAATATATTAATAAATAATAAGAATGTATAAAATATACATATGTATATATATGCACATATATATACCACGACCTGGATTATATATATATTTATTTATTTAATTAGAATTTGTTTCACATGATAATGATGATATGTTTTTTTCAGTATAGCAATCTATTAAATAAAGGTGTTATAACGAATGTAAATTTGCAGTAAATTTTAAAAAGTTTATATATTTTTGTAGAAATTTTAAAGTTCGTTCGTAACCTTATACACACAAGACGACCTAGGATATACCTCTACATCTAGATACTTGTTTTTAATCACAAGATCTGTTGTCCTCATTACCGATCTGAAATTGTAGAGATGGATCGCTGGAATTACACTTTCGTTCACCTCGACCATGATCGAGAATGTATGATGTGTCTCCGGTATCTGAGATCTTCTCCATCTGTATATTTATAATCTTTCCTGAACGTTTTGGACGTGTTCTTCTTTCCTCGAGCCGTGAGGTCAAAACCGAAGCACCAGTTCTTCATTCCATTTCCGGTGGAAGACATTGATAACATCGAATCTATATCATCTACGCATGAAATATTTTCGAAGAATCTCACCATCCACTCCATTTGAAGTTTCTCGAATGTCTATTGTATTTTTCGATCAGAAGAAGTGTTGCCAAATTTACATATACAATTCGTTAAAGAAAACATAAATCTTGAGAGGAAACATCAAAAAACAGAATAGAAAAATAAAAATAGAAAGATAGAAAATATATATTACCATAAATTATGATGGGTTCTGCAGCATATTGATTTTTTATCCGATGTTTTTGCTGTTTATTCTTGGAAAATACAGTAGACTCTTGCAAGTTAATACTAATGTGAAAAGAATAATAAATATGGTTATTAGTAGAAAATACATTATAGAGTCTTGCACGTCGTTTCTTTTAATTTAATTTAATAATTACTCACTAAATATCATTAATACAATAAATTAAATTATGATTTTGAAGTTTTTTATAGTTCAAGACCGTTTTCTTTTCTCTACTATATAGAAAACTTTTTTTTTAATTATAATAATCTATTAATATTTTTTCTACTAAAGATTAGAATAAATTTTTTTTATAATAAATATAAACTTAAAATTATAACAAATATGACCATTTAGTTGTTATATTCAATAAAAAAATACAAACTAAATATTCTAATCATATACATTTATATATTTTATTAATTTTTCTTATAATCTTATTTTGGATTCATCATTTCGCTATTTTTAAAATTTTTCATTTAATTTATATAATTTTATTTTGCACTAATCATTTTTATATTTTGTAAATTTCTCATTTAATTCTACCATAATTTTTTTCATAACCAATTAAAATTAAACAAAATGTCATATAGGATACTTAGGCGACTTCACCAGAAGCCTCCAAATCCATACAATTAGTATACATATATATATATATAATAATCTACCCACCTATCATGTTGCTTATTTCTCGTCCTCTTGTATACACATATATATACACATTCATATACAAACATATATATTTATATATATATATAAATATACATAAATACACATATACTTATATACATATATATACAAATACATCGTTATATATATATATTTATACATACATATACATGTATATAAATATATACATGCATACATATATATACGTATATTTAGTTTGTCTTTTTATCGAGTTTTTTAAATTAATATTGATTTTGTATATTTTAACATAATATTTTATTTTTTTATCAAAATAATTTACTTTGATTTAATATTTTTTGGATTTTAAGATCATTATTTTCATTGATTTAGGGATCCGCATATTCTCCTTGATAAAATCAGCAATTCGGTTTTTCACTTAACTTTTTTTTTTGCTTCACTTAGAATTCCAGAACCCATGTAAAGGATATAAATTCTGCACACCCTAGTCGGATCCAACTATCTGAATGTTTCTTCCTGTTGCAATAGTTGGAGGTTTAAAACAAATATGACCAATTATAAATCAATTGAAATTTGAATAATATGAATATCACCACCATTAAAAATAGGAAGGAACAAATATTATTCCAACGACAGGTCAGAATTGACGGACATTAGAGTATCAATGGCACAGTTGAGAATTGACATAATGTGTGCGTTTTTTTGAAGGGTGTTTGATTCTAAGAATTTTTTTTTGTTATGTTATTTTTATAAGAAGAACCAATTGTATAAGATGGTGCGACAAACCCACGTACCATAACATTTAATAAATATGTTTTATCCCACTAAATGTAATCCATGATATTGCAATAACGCATGAAGTATATTTGTTGGTGACTATCTATAAAATATTAAATTTTTTTCCACACAATCTGTTTCTTTTATTTTGTATAATAAAAATAACTTGTATTTTTTAATTATATAAAATAAAAATCTCATTAATATACAAAATAAAAACCAACATAATATTTTATATAATAAAGATCAACTTTTTTCCATCTACTTTAATGCAATCAATGATCGTTTATTTTACTTATATACTAAAGATGAAATTTTGACTTTTTTTTAATTATAACTATCTATTGATATTTGACATTTGCATATCTATCAATTCAAATTTTGTATATAATGTTTTTATTTTGTTATATTTATAAAAATAAAATGATGAAAATAACAAATATATTTTAAATATAATATATAAAATTAATGATAAATCATTAAACTAATGATAAATCACCTCAAAATTTTTATGTGATATTTTATTTTGATAATTTTATTAAGATAAAAGCATCAAGGTTAAAAAACAAAATTTTAAGATATAAATATAATTGGTAAAATCAATTACGTCATGTAACATTTATTCAAAAACCTTATTTTGCTACTTAAGTCGAAAATATAATATTATATTAAAAACATATAAATACAATTTCTTTGAAGAATGCAAAAGGTTATCAGATATTTTCCAATTTGAACAAACTCATATAATAATTAATTTTGGGCACCCGTTTTTTTTTCACTAATGGGTCATTGGATACTCTTGGAGTGAAAAAAATAAAAAAAAAATGATAGAAGGCTAATTTTTTTCAGAAATTTTGTATTTTTTATATAAAAATATAAAATACATATTAGATAGATAAAAATAAAATATGAACCGCCACAAATTTCGATATAAAACCGATTGAAGTAGATTTTTACAAAATTCGAATCCGAATGAAATTGGAAGTTAGAACATAGAAATTCAAATGTCTCGAAATATGCAGCACGATAATAACCCAAAATATAGGGCATCTGTATAATATTATATTGCATATTGTTTTTGTTTACAATAAAGATTAGAAATTTTTCAAAATCCTCTAAGTCACTCCCACACATGCACACAGACGGTAAAAAAATACCAATCTTGAAGCAGTTGAACATCTTCTGGAGAACTGAAAAGAAATCAAGGTAGCTTTTATACGTCTTGAGATCGATGTTCCTCCAGTAAGGAGCACGTTCCATGCTTACCTTCACGTACAAGCAAGAAGGTATCGATCATTTTTCTCGCAAAATCAAATTGAGATCTCGGGTTTTTCTTTATTGAGGGTTTTACTTGTTCCACCCCCAGGATCAGTTGTCTATGAGCCAATGTCATAGCACGAAAGCAGCTGTCTCTGACATCCATCACAGAGAAAATAAAAGAATCGTCGTTAGATACATCGACAACTGCACATAACCAACAAACTAATTGTGATTAGCTGCAAGAGAAGATACTTACACGATCCTCAAAATCGGGGCCACCGAGATTAATTGATAGATTCCTCATTAGCAGCATCACCTGCAGTGCGACGCAAAACAAACAAACAAATAACATTATCATGGCTACACATTCAGAGGTACATACAGTGAGATTGACCAACAGAGTAAAATGAATGGCACGGGTATCATACCGTTTCCACATCTATGCGGTCCATCTTTTTCAGATTCCGCAGATAGTCGATCGGTAGCATATGGGTCGAAAACACTGCCGATGAAGCTGTAAACTTGGGCAAAGTCTGATAAAACTGATAAATGAAAAAGGACACTGTCAGGTAAAAAATGGTAAAAATAGTAAAGATGAGATGAAAGAGTAGAATATCAACATTGCCCACCTCTTAATGAATGACCATGGTTGTTTTTGGGCTAACGAAACGTCGTGGCTTTTGTGTTTTAATTTTTTAATCCACGTAATCCACAATTAAATGACTTTGATTATCTCCAAACTAATTGTATTCATTAGTAAAACGTATCGCGTAACAATTTTTACTCCACTAAGTTAGCCTAAATTAAATGACTACGATGAAAGTATAAACATATCAAGCTCAACCGGTTTGCAACGTTTCAAACTCTTTTTCTACTGGCATTCTAAATCCAGGTAATAACACATATCAATCTCATTTATTCTAATAACAATTGTCAGCATTAATGGATTAGTGGGGAATACTAACGGTTTTTTTTATTAGTCGGTTAATAAATAACAATCAGAATTTTAAAATCTGTGACGTGGAATTTTAAAATCAGAATATTATATATATAGATTTATAATTTTTTTATTGTAAATTTTGTGTAAATAGATATAGAATATAGAATATTTGTTAGATAAAAAGAAAATGTATGTTTTATTGATTTCTATTGTAATGTAAAATCATATATATTAGTTTCTATTATAATACTGTTTGAATGTTTTTATTATTTATTTTATTGTAAACTGTAAGCACAAATTATATTTAAACACAATTTTCATAACATAATTCTAAATCTATTTAAACAACATTTTCATTAAATATATATATAGAATAGAAAAGATTTTATTTGACAAGGAAAAATATATATTTTTATTGTAATGTAATATCATATATACGTATATTAGTTTTTATTATAATGTTTGGATGTTTTTTATTATTTATTTTTTATAAACTGTAGTGATATATTAGTTTTTATTATAATGTTTGGATGTTTTTTATTATTTATTTTTTATAAACTGTAGTGATATATTAGTTTTTATTATAATGTTTGGATGTTTTTTATTATTTATTTTTTATAAACTGTAGTGATATATTAGTTTTTATTATAATGTTTGGATGTTTTTTATTATTTATTTTTTATAAACTGTAGTGAGAAATTATATATAAACATAGATATTTCAATTGCACAATAAAAATTATAAAAATGATGAAATTGAAGATGATGTGGCTTTCGTAAGCAATTGAATATATTTCAATTGCATAATTATTTTTGCTTTATTGATCAATGAAAGTTAAATAAATTGCCACATGGATGATGATGTGGATCCTATGTGGCTTCACCACAATCCTTTAAACTCTTTTATTAATATATATAGATTATTATTATTATTATTATTATTGTTCGAATACTCACGTCATGGATGATGCCTCCTCTTGAGATTAAAATTGTGAACAAATTATTTCAAATATAGCTGTGGAGGGTTTTTTTAATTATTGTAATTTTGGTGAATCACGAAACTTGGGGGAGAAAATCACTTATAGTCAACATTTCCTACGTTGACTATTGACGGCAAAATTCACAAAGCAAAATACATTTTTAAGAAATTGAGACTAATAGTTATCAAATATTTTACACTTAAAGTCTAAAGGAAACAGCACTTACATTAAATACGTAAGCAATTAATCTTTTGCTCTTTTTTTTTTTGGAAAAAAAAAAGAGAAAAACTCTCACTCAGACAGAAAACTCCGGCGGAGATGACACCGAAGCCACGCGCCGGCCACGCTCTGACCGGCTATTGACGGCGAACTTGAGACTCCCTTCATGCATACCTTTCTCCTTCTCTCTCTCCGACCACTCTCTCATGTAATAGTACTCTTCCGTACACTTCACTTCATCACTTGTCGGGGGCAGGAACATGCTCCCCCACTGCGGGAAGTGAACTAAAGTCACTGGCAAAGTACACGCCACGATCATCACCCCCATCCACGTCAGCCCTTCTCCGGTCGTGAACCGTGACGTGGAAAAGAAGACGAGCTGTGTCAGACCGGACCCGAAATTGCCTCCGGCTCCCGTTAGACCGGAGATTATACCAAGTGACCGGCGAGAAATGAAGGGTATGATCGCGAACGTGGCTCCACAGGCGGCCTGGGCTCCGACCGAGAAGAGGATCATCGCGGTTACGGCCGTCGAGAGGGTATCGGCTAGAAACAACCTCCGAGTGTCTGAATTATCCATAGCGTCCACAAGCGTCCTCTCATGCCTAAATACCTTGCGGCCATGTCCGAGGCCCAGCCGCCGAATGGACGGGCGAAGAAATTGGCCATTCCGAAGGCCGCTGCTATCGTTCCAGCGGTTTGGAGTTTGAGATGGAATCTACATGTATGTATATGGTCAATTTAAAAATCAAGACTCTTATAAATTGGAAATTACGGATAGTTTACGGCCTTCATATAATTCTATAATTTATATATTAGTACGTTTCTTCAATTTTCAGGTTACTAATTAGTTTTACCTGTCGAAGAAGTATTCTGCGATAACATTATCGGTAGAGAGCTCTACTCCCATGGAGTATCCGTACAGAACGACAAAAATCCATGTCCTATAGTTTGTAATGGCGTACCAAAATATCTGATGATCAAAAACCAATATTTTGTTACCATGTATACATATATAATCAAATATATATATATATATATATATATATATATATATGATCAAACACACATGTATATATATATATAT
>NW_010965304.1:720015-730015 GCF_000463585.1 Tarenaya hassleriana | reverse complement strand
ACTTCAGCAAGAGACTATCTGCTCGCTGTGTTATTCGGACGACGAGACGCACAACCATCTATTCCTTCAATGCCAATTTAGCTCCAGTATATGGCGTCACTTTGCAGAGAAGATTTGGTGTAACCCTCCACTTTTACTACATCAGATTCCTCATTGGATTGAGGAGGCGACGATTGATCGAACACGACAACGAGCTGCACTAGGGAGAATAACACTATAAGCATTGGTTTATCTTGTTTGGCAGGAGAGAAATAGCAGGATTTTCCACGCACAGAGCACTCAACTGCCATATCTCATTCATAAGCTGGACCGGCTAGTTCGGAATATTATCTTATCTTCCCAAACGAGCATGCAACCTCGTAAAAATTTGTTACTACAGGATTGGTACTATATCACAAGGCTTCCCTGATATGTCTTTTGCTAGGAAAGCAATAGGCATGGAAGTTTAATTTTGTTAACCGATTTCAAAACGGTTCTGTAAATTACAAATAATAATTTTTTTGGTTAATAGATGCAAATTTCATAAAAAAAAAAAAAAAAGTTGTTCGATAATACAAAATGAAAAATGGAAATTCTTTTTCTTTCTCTTTGTTAAAAATATTATTTAAGGAAAATAAATTTTTGTATCCTTTAAAAATTTAAAAATCGTTGCTATGGAATGGAGGTACAATTAAATTAGAGGTAAACATGCATTTATAGTATTATATATACACACATTTTATCTTTTACGTTTTCACTTCCGATAGAGGTTTATTGTAGTAGGAGGCCCAATAGGCAAAATGTATAAGTAAGCCGACACTAAACGGGCCCAAAGGGCCCATAATCGGCCCCTGTTATTTTGGTTTTATTTGGAAACCGGTTAACTTCTTTTCAGATCTAACAAAACTGAAAAACCGGATTCGATTTACTTGGTTCAGCCAAACCAAATCTAATCTCTACCACGGATTCGATTTTCTCGTTATTGAAAATCATGGAAAATTGGTTGAATCATATTCATGACTACATATTTTCGCTATAATTTTTAGCACATTTTATTAGAATATAAAAATTTAAACGAAATTAACATATAAGAATATCACACTTTTCCCCCGTAAAAAAATAAATAGCATTTCTCACAGATGATTAGGAAAAATAATGTTCTTGTGAACGATTTAAAAACTATATATTTAAAATATAATATTATAATCTGTAAATGGTAAAAGGATAAGATAAACATAGAGAAACAAAAAAGGAAATTATAAGAGGATGAAAGTGTTCTTGGTTTGTAGACTATTTAATGAGCACAGTGGCGAAAAATCCATGTTTCATAAGTATTGACGTGTAAATACTTATTAATTTATGACATTCCAAATTTGATTTAACTACATAAACAAAAAAATCTTTCAAAACGTATAAATAATTATTATTGTTTTAATTATTATTATTTTTATTATATTGTTGTTGTTGTAACAGAAAAAAATTTCAGCTATATTGAGAAAGTGAGAGAATATATCGTGGAATTTGAGAAAAATGAATAAGTAAATGAAATGAAATGGTTTGAGTAAGTATTCGTTGTCACTGAAAATATTGATGTTTCTAAATGGAATTAATAATGCTATATTGGTTAAGGGATTTACCATAAAAGGAAAATATAAAAAGAAATTATTTCCAATTACAGAGTTTTAATTTATTTAACCCTACACTTGATTTAAAAAAAAAACATACAAGGAACAATTGTATCGAGTAGATATCATATGGCATTCTTCAAATAAATTTTCTATATAAACCAAAGAGGTCCATCGTTTGGGACACCAAAGGAAAAAACAAAAAGAGAAAATGGATTTGAGAAATTCCGACAACGACAAGAACAAAGAAGAAGAGTCGGCCAAGAGCAAGAAAGCTCACAAGCCATGCAGCGGCAAACAGGGCACGTCCAAAGATCGCCATGCGAAAGTTGACGGCCGAGACCGCCGCATCCGCCTTCCCCCGGCCGCCGCCTCCCGGATATTCGATCTGACTCGCGAGCTCGGCCTCAAAACCGACGGAGAAACCATCGCCTGGCTCCTCCGCCAGGCCGAACCCGCCATCATCGCCGCCCCTGGCCGCGGCATCAATCCTTACGACAACAATATTAACAATAACGTGGCTGACGATTACATATTTGACCTTAACAACAACACGAACAGTGTTGTCAGTAATAATAATAACGGCAACATTAATATTAATAATGGTGATGATCATGATATTATTAATGTTTATGCTTACGTGGGTTCGAGTGGTGGTGCAATGGGTGGTCACGGGTTTGGAGTGCCGGTGGTCCCGGTGGTTCCGGTACGATTTCCGGCGACGAGGAATTTTCCAGTGGCCGGAGATGTGAGGATGATGTCGGGAAATCATGGTTTATTCGGGAACACCCGCTTGCTGGCGTCGGCGCCAGCAACACCGCCGCCGCAACCCCAGTACGATTTTGAGGCGGAGATGGCGTATATGCAGTCTCTCTCCGGCGGCCGCCGCGGAGCAAATTGAGAAAGGAAAAAACAAGAAACGAGGAAGAATTAAGATCTATATGAAGCCTTGAAATAAGTATAAGTTCGATTATGCTGGCTATCTTTTTATGTTTTTCCTTCTTCTTTTCTGATAATTTTAATTTACTGTTTTGGTTTGTCTAAAAAAGTCACAGTGAATGGAGAAAAATGTTTGTCCTTTGTCGCCAAAATCAGTTTTTTTGTTCGGAACAAATTCATAATGATTTTTTTTTCTGTTTATATATATATATATACTAGGGAGAATAACACTATAAGCATGAAAAGTTATATTTATTAAAACTAGATTCAATGAATAATTCCATTTTTGTTATCTTTTTTTCTTCTCGGGTATTCTTTACAGAATTCCATATTTTCAAAAAAATATTTATTTATTTTTTAATTCATAATGAAATGCCAAATTTATTTTTTATTTATATATTAATAAAATTAAAGTGTTTTCTGATTAATTGAGTTTTGTAATCTATCGAATAATTTTTTCCTTGTAAAACTAATTTACGGCTAACGTATATGATTTACGAACATGATAACAAACTTTGAGTGTATTGACATATGAATTATTCTTTTTTTTTTGTATTAGTAATCTAAGAAATCAGATATTTATAATTTATTTTTACTATGAAAAATATAATGTAAGGACAAAGAAAAATCACCCAAAAAAAGATAAACAAAAGAACACGTTTGTCTTGCCTATATATTCTTCGTATATTTATTTGATAATTCTAAAAGAATTTGGATATGCGATTAACTATTTATTTTCCTTTGAAAATAATTTACCAGGGGTTGAAAAAATAAGGTAAAAAAAAGGAATACGATATTACCATTGTTGTGAGAGAAAGTCCCAACGGTCAAATGAAACAGAGCCATAGTTTCTCTCTCTACTTCCTCGTATATCGCCATCTCTTCCTCTCCTCCATTTCTTGCTATCCAAGAAAATAACGAAGCCGAACAAAAAAACAGCAAACCCTAATCTCGTCTCTCTGGAAAATTCTCTCCTCAAATCTCCCATACACGTTTCTCTGATATCTCCGCGATCCTTCCAACAAAGCTGCGATTTTTTTTGTTTCGGAGAAATTTTCCTGTAATGGGAAGGAGGAACTCGAAGTGGAATCCATGTTTCTGCATTTCGGAGATTGCGATTTCGTTCTTCTTCTTCGTCTTCTTCCTCCTCGCGGTGATTTCGCCTCGTCAAGTAGTGTGCCAAGATAATCCCACGGCGAATCGCCTGTTTAACCAGTTCGTGTTCGACAAACTGTCCAATCTCACCGAGGTTTTCGAGGCTGACATCAAGCGAGAGCTCGGATTCTGCATTACCGATGTGTTAGTTCTTGTCGGAATTTCTATTGTGTTCCCATTTGGGTTTTGTTGTTCTGTTCATTGGGGTGCTGAACATGCATTCGAACCGTAAGCCTCTTTGGGCATTGCATTGAAGGTGTTCGTCTTTTTGCTTGAATGACAGGAAACGTGATTATAACGAGGCATTTAATTTCTCGGCTAAGCCCGAATTCTTAAACGCCTGTGCTAAAACCACGAAAGGTATACATATATATATATATATATTATATTCAACATTTTGAGCATGCCATTTACCAAAAAAAAAAACATTTTGAACATGAGCTCTGCTCCTTAGATGCGTTCAGACATGGTCCCATGATGTTTTTTTTCCATGTTTGTTTCAAACAGGCGACATGATGCAGAGAATTTGCACGGCTGCAGAAGTGAAGATATACTTCAATGGCTTGTTCGAAGGTGGATCCAAGAGGTCGTCCAATTACCTGAAGCCGAACAAGAACTGCAATCTCTCGTCTTGGATCACAGGTTGCGAGCCCGGATGGGCATGCCGAACTGCTAAAGATCAGAAAGTCGAGCTCAAAGACGACAAGAACGTGCCTGTCAGAACTCAAGTTTGTGCGCCGTGTTGCGAAGGTTTCTTCTGTCCTCGCGGCATTACTTGCATGATACGTAAGCATTCTAACCCCCAATGTTTTGACATTCGTTAAGTGTTGTTCTGTCCTGATTCCTTTGTTGTATCCTCGATGAAGCTTGCCCTTTAGGCGCATTCTGTCCACTTGCGAAGCTCAACAGAACTACAGGACTATGCGACCCGTAAGTTTCATTCTGGTTTTGTCTGAATTTGTGTAACGTGATCCGGTTTCCTGCTAAAGATCAGTAGCAGGAGTGTTTTGCAGATACCATTACCAGCTTCCGTCAGGACAGCCAAATCACACGTGCGGTGGAGCAGATATTTGGGCTGACATTACCAGTAGTGGCGAGGTCTTCTGCTCAGCCGGCTCGTTCTGTCCGTCTACTATCCAAACTCTTCCTTGCACTCGAGGGTACTGAAAAAAAAACATTCCTTAGCTTCTTCCACTCCTGTTTCTTGGATTGTCTTTGTCTTTTTTCCATATGTTTCTTCCCTGTTATTGCCATTATTTCCATCTCGTTGGGTGACTTCATCACTTTCTTCCTTTTTTTGTATTTGCATCAGACATTACTGCAGGGCAGGTTCTACAGCAGAACAAAGTGAGTAACCTCTCTATCCAATAACCTCTAACAAAATTTTTAATAATTTAGAAAAGAATGAAGCTAATGAAAGAGAAAGCAAGAGGTGCCAAAACAGAGGACTTACAAGGAGCTCTATGGACATCCATGGAATTTTGAAGGTGACTCAATGCCTTTTTTTTTCTGATGAACTTGCAGAATGTTTTCGGCTGGCGACATGCAATCCAAGGTCTGCAAATCAGAATATCACAGCTTATGGAATCATGCTTTTTGTGAGTGAGATTTGATACCGGCTCAATCAAATACCATCTCTCCATGTTTCCGATGCTTAGATACTAAGTGAATATCATTTGATAATACCTTTGTTCTTGAATCTTTGCTTGTTCAATGTAGGCCGGGCTAGGTTTCCTGCTCATAATCTTCTACAATTGCTCTGACCAAGTGCTTGCAACTAGAGAAAGAAGGCAGGCGAAATCCAGGGAAAAAGCAGTGCAAAGTGTGCGGGACTCACAAACTCGTGAAAAATGGAAATCTGCCAAAGACATTGCAAAGAAACACGCAACCGAGCTGACACAATCATTCTCTCGTACATTTTCTCGAAGGAAATCCATGAAACAACCTGATCTGATGAGAGGTCTAAGCCAGGCAAAACCTGGATCAGACGCGGCTCTTCCACCTATGGCAGGTGGTTCAGACACGAAAAAAGGAAAGAAGAAAGAAAAGAACAACTTAACACAGATGTTACACGACATTGAACAAAACCCTGAGAGTGCAGAAGGCTTTAACCTAGAGATAGGGGACAAAAACATAAAAAAGAATGCTCCAAAAGGCAAGGCATTGCATACACAGAGTCAGATGTTCAGGTATGCATATGGCCAAATCGAAAAGGAAAAGGCTATGCAGGAGGCAAACAAGAACTTAACTTTCTCCGGGGTCATCAACATGGCAAATGACATCGATATAAGAAAGAGACCGACTATTGAAGTGGCGTTTAAAGATTTAACGATCACCTTAAGAGGGAAAAACAAACATCTTCTTAGATGTGTGACTGGAAAATTATCTCCTGGACGTGTTTCGGCCGTGATGGGTCCTTCCGGGGCAGGGAAAACCACCTTCCTTACAGCTTTAACTGGCAAAGCACCAGGTTGCACCATGAGTGGCATGATTCTTATAAACGGGAAGGTTGAATCAATTGAATCCTACAAAAAAATCATAGGTTTTGTGCCACAGGATGACATAGTACATGGGAACTTGACAGTGGAAGAGAACCTATGGTTCAGTGCAAGATGCAGGTAGGCTACATTTGCCTGTATCTTAGATATCATGATAGGGATGATTACTGTGCTTAATCTATTTATTGTTGCAGGCTCTCTGCAGATCTCCCGAAGCCGGAAAAGGTTCTAGTCGTCGAAAGGGTCATTGAATCACTAGGTCTGCAGCATGTTCGAGACTCCCTTGTAGGGACAGTGGAAAAGAGAGGAATCTCTGGAGGCCAGAGGAAACGAGTAAATGTTGGGCTGGAAATGGTGATGGAACCTTCACTTCTGATATTAGATGAACCTACATCGGGTCTTGACAGCTCATCTTCTCAATTACTTCTCAGAGCCCTTCGCCGTGAAGCTCTTGAAGGAGTAAACATCTGCATGGTCGTCCACCAACCCAGGTATTAACATTCTCCCATCTGTATGCCTTCAAATGGAGCCGATGAACGGTGATTTATGTCAACAGATCTAAAATATACTAATGGGCCCTGTTTTTCCTTTCTCTTCTCTGTCCTCAGCTATACTCTGTTCCGAATGTTCGATGATCTGATACTGCTGGCAAAGGGTGGATTGATATGTTACCAAGGATCAGTTAAGAAAGTTGAAGAATACTTCTCGAGCATGGGGATTAATGTCCCCGATCGTGTTAACCCTCCTGATTACTACATTGATATCTTGGAGGGCATAGTAAAGCCAAGTACAAGTTCGGGAGTGAACTATAAGCAGCTTCCGGTGAGATGGATGCTTCATAACGGTTATCCCGTCCCTATGGACATGCTAAAGAACGTTGAAGGAATGCCTGCTTCTGCTGAGAACTCTGCCCATGGAGGCAGTGTGGGAGCAGCAGATGGACAATCTTTCGCAGGGGAGTTCTGGCAGGACGTCAAGGCAAATGTTGAAATTAAGAAAGATCATTTGCAAAATAACTTCACCAGTTCTGGTGATTTATCCGAAAGGGTAGTACCAGGTGTATCTCAGCAATACAGATATTTCTTAGGAAGGTATATCTCCTCAATACTAACTTATTTTCAGCCAAATCAATCTGATTGACATTGATTTTCCGATCTCCTTTAGACTGACAGTCACTAGAGGATGGACGGTTCTGCTATTGATGCTGAATAACTTCTGTGAATGCTTTGCAGGGTAGGAAAACAAAGACTACGAGAAGCCAGAACGCAAGGTGTAGATTACCTGATTCTTTTACTGGCCGGTATCTGCTTAGGAACGCTTGCCAAAGTGAGCGATGAAACATTTGGAGCCATCGGCTACACATACACAGTCATTGCTGTTTGTAAGTAGAAACTCACAGCTCATGATTTTGATAGAAACCCGGAGCTTTTTTGTCGGGGGGTCTACCAGATTTCTTCAGACATTATTTGTTGATTCTAACCAGTTTGAGGATTTCTGGTTTTCAGCTCTGTTGTGCAAGATTACTGCTATGAGATCCTTCTCTCTGGATAAACTACATTACTGGAGAGAAACCAGAGCCGGAATGAGCAGCCTCGCTTACTTCATGGCCAAAGATACAATTGATCACTTCAATACCATCATCAAGCCATTAGTCTATCTCTCCATGTTCTACTTCTTCAACAATCCAAGATCAACCGTCACAGACAATTATGTTGTCCTGATCTGTCTTGTCTACTGCGTGACTGGCATAGCGTATGTCCTGGCCATAGTTTTCGAGCCTGGTCCAGCTCAACTGGTAAGCATCCCACTTAGGAACTGGTTGCAGCTGACAACGTAGAAGCAAATATTTGATCTATTTGATTCATTTTTTCTGACAAAAACCCGCATTTTTTCCTTCGTGTCTCGGTTCAGTGGTCAGTGTTGCTACCAGTGGTTCTGACTCTGATTGCAACCCGGAAGAACGATAACAAATTCGTAGATTCGCTTTCAGATTTTTGCTACACGAAATGGGCTCTCGAGGCATTCGTGGTATCAAACGCTCAAAGGTCCGACATTTCAGATTCTTCTGCCATAAATTTCCATAGCAATGGTCTATCTATCTCTACACGCTTTTTAACACCCTCCTGAAACGTTACAGATATTCAGGAGTTTGGATAATCACAAGATGCGGATCGTTGATGGAGAACGGGTACAACATCAAGAACTTTCCCCGCTGTCTGATCTTCCTCGTCCTAACCGGTATTCTCAGCCGTGCTGTTGCATTCTTTTGTATGGTAACCTTCCAAAAGAAGTAGATATAACTTTCTCTCGAAGATTTCTTCCCCTTCCACCTGCAAAACCCGGGGGGAAAAAACATCCAAACACGCATTTCCCCCCGTCTCACTCCGAGAAGATAAACCGAGGAATCGGAGCAAAGGCATGAACTTTACAAGTGAGAGCTGACACCATTCTCTCAGGAGATCAAGCCCGGATTTTCTGTTCATATGTAGTTTCCGTAAGCAGAGTTCTGTATTCTTTATGTGTTGTATATCTTCCCTTCATTCTTTTATAGATACTGTAGTGGCCATAGAAGAACACAACTAGCAAATTTTTTTTCTTTTTTTCTTTCTTTCTTTCTTGGAGGATTTGATTTTCTGACCGTAGATTTCATATATCCTAAGATTCAAAGGCAATGATGAATTTATCTTCAGCATAAACTTGCCATCTTGTAATGAAATCTCTTCTTTGATTTTTCACCGTCGTACCACTTGATAAAAGAAATTTAGTTCGCAACTCGCAAGTTCAAAAATTTCCCGAGAAAATAAGGAGAGATAGGATAAAGGAGCAAAAGGGTTACCTCGAAATGGCGCCGAGGAGATTCTACCATGAATTTGAGTGGAAAGGAAAACGATATATATGTATGTATGCATATATATATATATATATATATATATATAACAAATAATCATATTTTTTGGATAAAGAACAAATAATCATATTCGAGCACATAAAAATCAATTCGGTATGATTTTACAATCAAAATCAATTTTAAACCGAATATAAAAAAATATTAAAAAAAAGAATATGTGTACAATGAATGAATGATAGTATATAGATTAAAAACAAAATAAGGAAATAGTGGGAAAAGACGGTTAAGGCCATCAAACAATGAAAAGAGCCTCTCATCTTCCACCACCAAACCCTAACAGTTTCCATCTCTTCTTCTTTCTTATTTTTACTTAGGCTTGAAGCCTAAGTCACAAATTCTATAGTTCCAAGTCCCCTTTTCTTCTTCTATTTACAACAATCAACATTCCCTCTCTTCATCATATCCTTTCTGCCTCCCCATGGCTGCGGCCACTCTCCCTCGCTCTCATTCTCCCTTTGATCCCTCTCTTGATGCTGTAAGTTGAATTTAGCTTAATCCGTTATAGGTTATATTGTTTTTCGGTTCTCTTTGAAATCGTTTGAATCCGATATGAATCGAAATTCTTGGCTTAATACATATAGATCTTGAATCTATTGCGTTTTTCTCCGTGAATCAACTTTTGGTACGTCTCATTTTCGTATAGGATTCATAACTTTTTGCCCAAACACCGAATAAGTTGGACGTGTTCTATTAGGAAACATAGTCATCTAAATGATGCTATATATATATATATGTATCTCTCCTATATACCCCTAATAATATATATTTTTTTTTGATAATATGTGATTTGCCAAGTGGGGTTCGAACCTGGGTGGAGCACTCTTTGCGCATACCCACTTACCAGTTGAACCAACCACCCTTGGCAACCCCTAATAATATATATATATATATATATA
>NW_010965304.1:703197-719887 GCF_000463585.1 Tarenaya hassleriana | reverse complement strand
TATATATATATATATATATTCACGTTTCTGATATGTAAAAGATCACATTTTATTTTCGTGTGGGATTGTAATATGTACGTAGAGGAGAAAGAAGGTAAATGGACAGCAGAAGAAGGAAGAACTAGAAAGAGAGGTATGGGAATCCATTAAATGGCTTTTTCAATTTCTCTCTCTCTCTCTCTAAATATGCATCTGTTTTTATGTACTTTTGCTACATAACATGCAGCTTTATTTTTTAAATTTATTATAAGATTTTTATTATTATTATTATAATAGAAACATCAAGGAATGGAGCTATAAATGTATATGTACCATATATATACACATCATTATAGGTGATTGATCGACCTTACATACATGCTTTGATTAGGCCAACTTTCTTAATCTAATCAATCTTTCTATATTACCAAATGACCATATATGATTATATATAGATTGTCTTGAAATTTCGATTTCAGAATAATTTAAGAAATAGTACGATGATTAAGGTGATGATGCTGCGAGAGATGCTGGATCAAGAAGAAAAGGCACGTGAGATATTGGAGCGTGTCCAAAATGATCAACACCGTGGCTCTGCAATTAGCATCCCCAATTCTCTCCCTCCCAAGGTACATTTATTACTACGTGTGTACGTATAAATATACACACATATGTATATATGCGTGTGTACGTATAGATACATACGTATACTACGCAGTTCCACAGTTTCTTGATCCGACAAAGTTAGCAAAATTTATTTTCCTAGTTTGGGATTTGAGTAAACAAGCAGAAAAAGTAGGATGACGTACGATAGATAATCGTGTATTTGAAATACAATAATGGCAAAATAAAATAAAAATAAATTCATAGTGATGCGCAGGTAACGTTGCTTTTAAACTAAGGTTCATACCATTTTTATATGTATGCTTGCTTTTTGGATCAAGCAAAAGTTAATATAAACTCATGTCTATGTAAATCTTAGTATCCCCGAAACAATATATATACGGACAAAATCATTATATATATATGAACAAATTGTGAAATATGTGTGTACACATATATATACATATATATATATATATATATATACAATGTGACCATGCAAGTTTTACTTAAGAAATAGAAACGATACAAAATTGCTACATATATTTGTTGATATAGAAACATATATATGCATATGTATTCTTCGTGGCATATACATGTGTGTGTAGATGAAGGACCTATTAGCAGAACTAGCAATGGTAGAAGGCGAAATCTCAAGATTAGAGATTCAGATAAGCCATCTTCAGATCAATCTAAAACAAGAGCAGGAGGAAACAACAAGGCAAGCCGCCTGTGCAAGATCATGGCGAAACATGAACAACAACTACAACATAAACCCTAAATCTATACCTCCATCAATGCCATCATCGAATTACCCTAATTTTCCTCCTCCAAGTCCTATGGTGAACAAAGGTGCTAACAACACGAAGAACAACAGAACTACTACGGATCACAGTCATGGCGAGAAGACGGCGCCGTTCGAGACAAAGGCTTTGCATTTCATCAACAAAGCCATCAAGGGTCACGACTATGTGATCGGTACCTTCGACCCGAGCGAGAAAGTTGGAGGATTTGACAAGGAAAGTAACAGATCGATCCAACAGGAAAGTGTCAATCTCAAGAAAAGCAGGATGATGAAATCGCCTTCACCTCTTCGCGAGCCTAGGTACTCTTCCCCTAAGGTGAGATTTCTCCTTTAATATCTTTAGTTTTTAGGATTAAAACCCGAGTTTCGATATGCTTCTTTCGATCTTTCTTCGTTGAAAGATGCATGATTTCTTGCAGCCTAAGGATCGGATAGCTCTGGACACGTCTCTTGACATCCCGCCGAAATCTCTATCAAGCACAATCCTAACAGAAGACGGTCAAAACATTCAGAATTGGCATCCCAATAAGCTGGCGGAGAGCATCATGAAATGTCTGAACTTCATTTTCGTTCGTCTCCTTCGCACCACACGAGCCATGGAGCTTGAGAAATCGGGACCCATCTCAAGAGCCACACCTTTCTCTCTGAGCTCGAGAAGCTTCCGGGTAGACCAAACGACCACAAACTTGTCTAAATCCATGAATCTTGGGGTTCACAAGGAATCTAGACAGCAAGATCCTTATGGAATCTTTGATGCTGAAGCATCTTTGCCTAGAGACGTCGGTCCTTACAAGAATCTTGTGATCTTCACTTCAAGTTCTATGGATCCCAAGTGCATTTCGAGCTCGAGTTCCGTTTCTCTGATAAAGAAATTGAGGTAAGTTGCGAGACAAATCGATTTCGAAATCAATATCTTTCCGAGTTCAACTCGTTTAGATCTTGTTTTCATCAATCAATAACTTTTTTTTTTTTTCAAAATGCAGGGTGTTGATGAACAATCTCGAGACAGTGGATCTGAGGGTGTTGAATCACCAACAGAAGTTGGCATTTTGGATCAACATGTACAATGCTTGTGTCATGCATGTATATATACACTCATCCAATATAACTCTCAAGAAATTTATAAAAAAAATATATATTTTTTTTCATAAATTTATATTTATCTTCTTCATTTAATTAAGCTAGTGGATTCATCTTTCTGTGCCTAGGGTTTTCTACAACGCGGAGTTCCAAAGACTGCTGAGAAAATGTTCGGTCTCATTGAACAGGTATTATCGTTTTTGTTTTTTTTTTTTAATTATTTTTCTAATTTCCAATAATAAATGTTAAAGTTTATTCATAGGCTACGATTAACGTTGGAGGCAAGATCATTAGTGCCAATGCTATAGAGCGTTACATTCTAAGGAAACCAGTGTCTTCGAACATGACCCAGGTCATTATTATTCAGTACTCATTGATTCGTTATATATATATATATATATATATATGTGTGTTTATGTATGGATATTCAACCGTATATATACGCGTATCATTTAATTAGAAGTTTATTACTAATGTGTTGTACAGCCTTACGACAAGAACGAGGAACATAAGGAGATGATAATTCACAAACTATACGGCGTAGATCCAACGGATCCTAACATCACTTTCGCTCTCTCTTGTGGAACTCGATCCTCTCCCGCGGTTAGTCATCTACTTCTTCATGTGCTCATATATGCATGTATGCACGTACGTATGCATGTATGCATGCATGTACGTGTACGTACGTATGTATGCATGTATGTATGTGTGTACATATTCCTTATATTCTTGGTCTGACCATATGATAAACTAGGGGTGGCCATAATATCCGAAAAAACCGAACCGATCCGTTATTCGATTCGTATCCGAACCAAAAATTCGGATATCCGGAATTCACGGATCGGATACGGATATTGGTTTTAAAGTATTTGTCGGATACGGATCGGATACGGATATCAAAATAGAATTATCCGATATATCCGATCCGATCGGGATTTTTTTAATGTATTAATAATATATGGATAATTTAATAATTAACTTATATATGGGGGATAACTTTGTAAAAAATTAAAATATATTAGGGTTTATTTTGTTTCTTCGTTCTTTTCCTCTTCTCTTTGTCCGCCTCCCTCCTTCTCTCTCTGCCCACACCATTTTTATTCGCTCCAAACTCATCACCATTTCTACAGGTTCCAAGCTCACAACCACCACCCTCCTCTCCAAGCTCAACACCGTTTTTTATTGGGTCCAAGCTCATCACCATTTTTGTTGGTTTCAGACACTTTCTGGTTATTACCAACTTGGTATCTTGGTTTTCGTTGGCGATTATCTTTAGATTCATTCTTTTTTTCACTTGTACATGAAAAATTTAATTTCGTTTTCGAGTTTTTACTTAAATTTGAATATAGTTTGTATTTGATAGATTATATATATTATTTGTTTTTATTTTTCTGTAATTTTATTTATCATTTTTGTTATTTTAACATTACATACGGATATTTGCAAATATCCGTAGTTTTTGCGGATATTTGAAATTGCGAATATTCGAAACTACGGATCGGATACGAATAATAAAATTTGATATTTGTACGGATCGGATACGGATACGGATATCTAAAAAATCCCGGATATCCGATCCGTGCCCACCCCTATGATAAACCAGAATATAATTAGGTTTTTTTGGTTTACGAAACTCACACTATATATGTTAATTTACGATATTTTTGATTCGTTGTAATTTGATAAAGATTAATAAAACTTTATATAATATAACATTAAAAAAATGTTGGGAATATGTAAAATAATGAAGGTGAGGATATACACAGCAGAAGGGGTGGTAACGGAGTTGGAGAAATCAAAGCTGGAGTATCTCCAAGCATCGGTGGTGGTGACGGAGGCTAAGCGGATTGGGTTGCCGGAGCTTCTCCTCCGCCACGCCGGAGATTTCTCCGGCAGCCAATCGCTCGTGGAATGGGTTTGCAACCAGTTGCCGACGTCAGGTTCCTTGAGGAAATCGATGGTTGACTGCTTCAGAACCCATCATCATCATCATCATCATCATCATCATCATCTTCATGATAATAACGCCAAACCATCGTCATCATCATCATCTCATATTGTTGAGAAGATCCCATATGATTACGAATTTCAGTATCTCTTAGCTATTTAGTAGGAGAAATATTAATTTCCGCTCCTTGTGAAGATATAAATATATAATGTGTTTCCTTTTCCATTTTCTAGGGGAAAACGATTGTAGTTTTTTTTTTATGATTTTTGGTTGATGATTATGCACATGTATATGTAAAGTGATCATGACGATCTCGTGAATAAGGAAATGTATATTGTCTCTACTAGGGCTGGGCACAAATACCCGAAAATCGGGTATCCGTCGGATACTCGTCTCACGGATACCCGATTTTAGGGTACTCGTAATTTTCAAATCCGAATCCAAATCCTTATTTTTCAATACCCGTGAATCCGGATCCAAATCCGGATAATAGAATTTTTAAAACCGGATATCCGCGGGTACCCGCGTATTATGATTATAAATAATTATATCTTATATTTATATAACATTTTTATAAAATACAATTATTTTAGATGAAATAATTTCATATTTTTTTAATATTAATTCAAAAAAATTAAATTTATTATTATTTGTCTCTTATTATCTCTTTTGTCTTATATATTTTATCATAATTCATCAATTTTTATAAATATATCTTCATGTTTTAAAAATTTTATATATGAATATTGTTGTTTTTCTTAAATAAATCCGGATCCGGATATCCGCGAGTACCCGACTATTATTCCGGATACCCGTACCCCGGATACTCGTAAATACCAAATCCCGGATACAAATCTCATAGTTAAATACCCGAGCCTCCCGGATCCGAATCCAAATCTCTCGATTTTCCCGGGTATCCGACCCGTGCCCACCCCTAGTGTCACTGAAATTATTGGTGACTCTCCCCTATTTTGTCGTGATCCACACAATGAAAGCTCTCGTCTAATTCAATATCGACCGTCAGATGCTTTTACATAATCCAATCTCATCCGTCCATCTCTATTAGGCTAAATATTAAAATATTCAGCCTAACAGAAAAGGGGAAATTTCACTTCCACTTGAATATATTACTAACAAAAAATTCCTTTCTACAATTGTTGTTTATGATGTCGAAATAATTCACTAGTATTGTTAGAGATAAACCGTATTAATATTCAATTTGTAATCCGAATCTAATAAGATAAAACATATTTTCCGGTTTTTAAATCATTTCAAGAAACTCAAAAGGTAAAGTTATAATAATAAGATAAAAGTATAGGTTTCCGAAAAAAAAAACATTAATAAGAGATCTTGGATTTCATCAATTTTACAAGAAGAAAAATGCTGCGCCGAATGATATTCCCGTGCAAATGAATATTTTTTAAAAAAAAAGGATACATAATGATATATTAATTATATAATATAAAAGAAATCGTACGTCACCGAGACATAGTACGTATATAAAATACGAGTATATATAATATTTCAGGGAAACATCATATTTATAAACAGAAGATTACATTACAGTAATCCAAACATAAACAAGACAAAAAAAAGATTTCACATACTTAATCAAACATAAAAGGGTTTTCCATAATGCATGCATAGTAATTTTTTTAAAACTAATTTCACATACATATATATACTCTCTTTTCATTTTTTTCCCTCATTATTTAGCATTACTTTTTATTATTATCATCATCATTATTGTAATTTATCCACCACCATTCGAGCCACTACCACCATTGTTATCACCTCCGCCTCCATAGTTGTTAAAGTCTTGCCTTGGTATGTAATGGTGGTTGTCTACACTACTCCTCGGATACCCGAATTTCGCGGCGGAATCTTCATCGTTTTCGTTCAGCCCTCGGAAATTTTTCTCATCCCCTTGACGATGGATATTTTCCCGGGAGAATGTTTTCCTGGCAGCCAAACAGGAGCTGAGCATGATGATCACCATCATAACCACAGTCACCACCATGATATTCTTCTGTTTCACGTCCATCTCTGATTTACTTAGCTGCTGTACACCCACACACACACATAGTTTGAGAGTAAATCCTATATATATGCATGATCCCGAAACATCTTCGGATTTTTGTTTGTAGATACATATATATACACATACATACACATATACATATGTTGAATAAGGTATTGAAATAGAAAACTTACCTCCACTATACTAAGAGACTTGCGACGGGTTTCGTACCCTAAAGAGGAAGAAGAGAGATGGTCCTTGTGTATCTTTTATGTATGCATGAGAAGTTAGCTAGGGTTTATATATATATATATATATATATATATAAAATGTGTGTGTGTGGATTTTCTTTCCTTTTTTTTTTTTGCATTTTGACTATTTGAGATATATATTTAAATTGTATGATTTACGTGATGTGACGTTCCATTAGATGAGGCAAGAAGTAGTGGGAGGGGCCTCATATGGAGAATTTTGAAGTTTTTATAATTAAATATGTATGAAAAATGATGAAATTGGTGTCTATTATTCGCACTACAAATAGGGAAAATCCACATTAGCCGTGCATCAATTGGTTGATTCAAAAGTATTAATGAAACGGAAGAGATTTGTCTTGCCTTTTTTGTGCAACACACACACGCATATATATATATATATATGTATTTGTGTGTATATATATGTGTGTGTGTGTGTTTGTTTATTCTATAAGAGCCATTTGCCAACTTGTTTTCGTAAAAGGATTCTAAATGCTTGTATCATTGGAAAATGGAAAGAGTATTATTACAAAATCTTATTTATTTTCAATCCAATGGATTAATTTTATCGGCTACATTCAAAACATATAGTTTCGGGGATTACTAATTTCAATATATACTAAATTTTCCGTAATACAAGTCTTTTAAATCTAATAAATAGTCAAATAAAATATTGAGATATAATATTAAAAAATGGGAATCAATAGGGAAAAAATCGTTATATTTTGAAATATAAAAGGAATCTTATGGCATAGGTGGATTAATGTGATTGTTATCATTTCGTTTGGTCGATACCCTTTTTCTTAACTCTCGTAGTGCTTTTAACTATTTACTTTTTACAGTACTAACAATTAATATTCTCAATTAAAATAACAAAGTTTCTTAATTATCACAGAAACTAAAATAATTAATTTTGATCGTGATAAAAAACTCTGATCGAATGTAAAATATTATTCGAATAATAACGATGTAAATGATAATAAACCATAAGAAAAAATCATTATAATTCGTCAAAACATATATATATATATATATATATATATACATATAGTGATGAATGATCCAACATAAGATTATGCTCTGTGATTGGATTTTGATGACGCAAATGTAAAAGATAAAAATATGTATTTTTCATCGAGAACTTTCTTCCACCACTGATGGATTGAATTGAACCTTTTAGTAATTCGTAAGTGTAACGAAATAAATAATCAAATTAAGTGGAGAATTATATATTTATCTTTTCAATTATTAAATATTAATATGTGTGTGTGTATGGACTTTGCTATCATGAATGATAATAATGCTCTTGCCACCTTTGAAAAATAATTACAATAAAAAACTAAAAAAAAATCTGAATCGATCACATTAATTAGTTACTGTCGATGTTTGGACCGGAGGTCATATGTAAACAGTATAACTAAAATCATTAATTAATGTAATTTACGTGCGTATGGAGGTGTGGTTTTGATCCAAAACTCTCACGATTTCACGCTTTTATAAAATTTATCAAAATTAAGTTGGTCGTATTTGTTAGCATGCTCATGTAAAATGATTCATACATTATACATGTGTGTGTGTATATATATATATATCAACATATGTGTTTTTATGGTACAATTGGGCTCTACGTTGCAATATAATTGAAGATCCAAAGCCCATTTAGCTATTAAAATTGGGCATTCGCGAAATCCAGATTTTTGCTAAATGGGCTCATATTGGCCCATTAAACGCTGTAGCCCTAATTGTTTCAAATATTGACAAAATAACATAAATTAACTCAAATTGTTGTATGATTCTTTAACTAATTTTAATATTTGAAAACAAATACAATTAAGTTCGTGTTAATTTTTAATCAATTAAAATTTAAATTTGGATTATTTTTTTTTTTATTTTCTGCTTAAACAATAACAAAAACCAACTCTAGTATCTATATATTGATAAATATTTGATGAAAGATTATAAGATATAGTGAGGCGAAAATTTTAAATTATTTAATATAAATACTTAAATTATATAAACAAAATCAAATCTTATACAAAAGTAGAGTTTGTTTTTGGGAGTTTTCCCTTTTTATATTTTATATATTTTTCATTTTTATTTATGTTTTTCAAATCCTCCACTCAAACACAAAGGATAAAACACAAGGCCAATAAATACAACATTGATCAAGACAAAATAAAATACGTATACGTATTTACAGCAAATTAAAAAAAATATATTAGAGTCTTTTGAGGCCAGGTCAGGTGGTAAGGGAGCAGGGTGCATCATCCTGAGGTGGAGGGTTCGAATCCTCTCATCGCTCTTCCTTGCCTTTGACCTGCAGGCGCCTAAGCCCAACTAGCCCGAGCGTTAGGCGCGTCTGGTGGCCAGATCCGGCGAACTGAGATTCATGGGGACTGTTAGACGCAGGTGGTGGCCAATTCGTCTCTGTTTGTAAAGGTAGGTAGTTAAAGGGGTTCCCATAGTTACAATATATATATATATATATATATATATATATATTAGAAGGCTAGGAATAAAATGAGATGGAGAAGGTCGTTTTTTCTTGCCCAATCTAAATGGATTTTAGCTTGCTTGCGTTGACCAACAATCTATCTTTGAATTCAAACTCTGGTTACATAAATTTTCTGATTAAATTTTAAAATATACGCCGCCCTTCCATTATTCTTTTATGCTCGTGCATGAGTTATGGTTTATTTTGAAATGTATATGATAAGAATTTCTGAATAGCTTTTTATTATTATTATATGGCGTGTGTGTGTATACTACAAATATATGATAATACTATGCATATTACATAACGTGACAAAAATTGTGAAATAATTCATTGGCTTTATTGATAATATAAAGGTTGTATATATAGAATTCGAGCACAAATACTAAACCTAGTCCAATAATCAAAATAAGTTGCTAATAAAAACTTGTGTATATCTATCATAATATATATATATATATATATATATATATATACACGGAGACTAAACCTAATCCAATAAATACTTGTGTATATATATGATATATCCTAATATATATATACAGAGATTGGGTGCATGGATGGCCGTACACGTATTCCAACTATATAGTATTATGAAGCGAATTGTTAGACGGAGAATATTTCGAAGATGAAAAAAATCAGGCAGCAGCCACACCATGACTCTTCACCGCCAAAAGATTGGAAACTTTCAATTTTTGACATTTATCTAACCAATCTATGAAAAATTCAATAAAATCTTATGTTACGAAAAATTCATTCGATTTGTAAATCAATATCTGTATTTTTTTTAAAAACAGATTGAATATAAATAAAATCATATCTAAAACATAATTGGATAGGTTTTAAAATCAAATTAATCAAATATACAAAAATAAAAAATAAATTTAATATTTTAATCAAAACAGGATACAAATGAAATAGAAATCAAAATAAAACTTGATAAAACTATGAAATACTTATATTTTTTCAAAAAAAACTTTAATAAAATAACAAAATCTAACCAAAACCAAGATATGGGTAATGTAACTAAGTGTGGACATTTACTAGTTGTAGTTGTACTTGTAAACTTCTTTTTGTTCTAATTCATTTTATTCACTTGTTAAAAAATATTTCTTACAAATACACAATATATATATATATATACATGGAATTAAGTTGTAAAATTTAATAGAGGAGAGGTAGGTCACAAGAAATAGTGGATCCAAATAAATGAGACGATTTTTTTTTTTTGCACTTTATGCCGTCTGACTTTTTTTGGTTGGCTTCACTGTTTTATTTTATTTTAGTTTTTTATAAAATTTCTCTGTCATACCATTGGCTGTCTACAGCAAAGCATTGGGTTCAAATAAATAAATAATTTATTCATATGTATATACAATAGCATCTTATGCCCTTTTTTTTTATATGTCAAAGTCAAAATATAACATGTATAAATTGTACATATGTATATACAGAACCATATTAGAAGGTGTGTGCCTTTTGCATACGGTTTTAAACAATAATTATAATAAATTTCAATTTACTTTTCAAAATTGATTATAACTAATTTTAAAGTACTCATTTCTTGTATATTACTTCCAACCTAGAATTTGTTATTTTATTATGGATTTTTCATCTAAAACTTTCAGTAAAAATTAAAAATAAATTAAAAATCCATCACAATATGTAAAAATTCGTTTTTTAAAAATAATCTCGTGTAACCCAAATAGTAATCAAACTTTTTTAATAGATAAATATTATTATTTCTTAATATATTGAATATTTTATATATATATATATTTTTAATATATAGAAAATTATCAAGTGTTAACGGTAAATTTTTTCATTAATTTGCTGATACGTGATAAAATTAAATATAGAAATTTATAGAATTTAAAATTTATTTTTAAATATATTTATACAAACTCTAAAATTTTTCGAATGAAATTTTATACAAATTGCGCATATCTCTAATATACTTATATATAATTGATCTAAACTTTAAAAAAAATCGATTTATAAATATTGTTATAGGTTTTTTTGGGATTTTTGTATTGCTTTAGTTATGTATATTATTATATATTTTTCACTGTACTGCAGGATCTTTTTTATGGAAATTTTTTTTGTATAGCTTATTAGCTTTGTTGATTTCTATGTATTGTTTTTTTTTTATAATAATAAGTGACACCCTGTAATAGACTATAATTTCTTCAACATAACAAATAGCGGTTTTTATTTATATTTTATAATGCTTTTGCAGCATTGAAGGTTTTCCCTTTATGTTTTGTCCCCTCTTTTTGCCTATCCTTTAATTCATTTCATTGCCCTTTCCATTTTTCAATGTTACACCAATTTATTTGCCCATTAATTTATTAAATGGCATAAAACATATACACACACACACACACATCTATCGTTTATCTATTTTTTTTTATCATATTATATATGTAAAATTGATGTTAATATTTATAAATTTAATATAATTTATTTGAGAATTTATAAATGATTGTTGGGATTTGAAATTACGTTCTCATGTTACTCCATTTGAGAGTTATGGCTACAGATATTATTTAGGTGGGAAGTTGGTGAACCATCGTATTAAAATGTTAGTTGAATTTGGGTCCGTATTGCTTGTGATGAATAGAATGATAAATTTAAGTGAAAAATGTATAAATATTATATAGATACATAAATTCGTTAAAATGTTATAAAAATAGATAAATCTGTATATATCTGTATATATACACACACACACACAATACATGCTTCTATATTTTTTGTTTATGTGATAATTTTGTTTTGACACGCTAATTCTTTAGAACTTATCGTTATGTCACAAATACAAATTTTCGGCGCAACATCCGTAACCAAAAATATTATGAGGTTAACACGGAAAATTTTGCTAATTGATGCATTTTGCTATTAAGTTACAAATTGATATATAGTTTTTTATAATAATTTAATTTTTCAATTTTTCCCAAATCAACATTTGTTTTGCAATTTTGGTGATGAGTACTATTATTTTTGTCAATGTACATACATAATTTTTTATTTCTTGATTTTATCTATATATAATAACTAGGGATGAAATTAGGTGGAGTGGATTAGATCCGTAAGTATTAAATAAGGGAAATTAGCTTACTAATAATTAATCACCGATTGAATAAACTTCATTATCATAGCGTTGATTTATAACCACCACAATGTTATAGAATAATTGAAAAATTGAATACAACAATTTTTAGAAACAAAATTAAAACTCATTATAAAATAATTTCGAAATGTCAATAACATCTAAAAAAAATTGAAGTAGGAGCTTAACCTAAACTCTATACGAAATATCGGTCGTATGCTAAATACATTTAAACTTTAACGTAAACATCAAAGATAATTATACTTAAGACCCATTATATTAAATTATAATGACGCATTATTCTTTGGAACACAGGATATAATCAAATCTTAACTGATTTTATTGAGATATATATTCAGATATCATTTTGGAGATTTTAGTCTAATAATAAATCAATAATTATTGGAACAATTAACGAGTAGAAATCTTTTTATTTATAAATATATTACCGGTCTACGAAATATCGTAATCGGATAGATATTTTGTTTTTTTTAATCACGAGGAATTAAAAGTCGCATCTGACCAATTAAAAAAGAGGAAAATCTTAAATCAAAGGTCAATTTCATTTTGGTATAATCCAAAGCTTTAAACAATGGGAGACAAATTGACCATTTTGCCCTTCATCCGAAGGTCAAAACTCCCCCCCACCGTCTCTCTCTCTCCCCTCTCCTCTCGCTCTTCTAAGCATGAACGTTGCGTTCATTCATAGCCCACCTTCTTCGATAATGTCCGGAGACAATAAAGTGCTGAAATTTTTTCTCTGAAAACTTTCCCGGAATCCAAACAATCTTTTAGCTTCTTCTTGTTCTTCTTTTTTCCTCGTTTTCTCGTTTTGTTCTCAGATATGAGAAGCAAATGGCGAAAAGCAAAGTTAGCATTAGGTCTCAATATGTGTCTCTACGTCCCCGAGACGGCCGACGATTCTAATTCTCCTTCCGTAAGATCTTCCAATGGCGCTTCTTCGACGGCGGTTAGGCCCACCACTCCGACACCGTCCTCTTCTGGACTCCGCTTGTCTAGGTCATCCAGTAAATCGCAATCTAAGGTCTGGTTTTTCCTCTTTTTATTTCTTTTTTTTTTGTTTTTCTGATCATGGGTTTGTTGCAATTATCCCTTTTGTTCGTCGTTCTGTTCGTGTTTGGTAGAAAGTTTGGATTTTTATTTCGTGTTCTTCATCTGTCTGCTGATTTCTTGTCTGTTCTGTTTCGTTTCCTGGGCTGATTTCTTGTTATTGCTTTGTTTTCTGTCGAAGTTGGTGGGTTTTTCGAACCTCTCGAGTTTCTGAAACGATAATTTTCATGTTCTAATTTCGGTTTCAAAATGCGGTTGGATCACAGGAGCTTTGAATCTGCAAATCCAAGGACTAATCTTTCTTGGAACTGCCAATTCTATGTATTATATAAAATTTGATTCCGTTTTTAAATCTGTGAAAATAAGCCTCTTTTCAAGGATTCATTGAATCTAAATGCTTCGTAGAAGTAAGGTTTGATTTGGTTGTCACGCACATGGAATGATAGTAATGGTAGTTTCATGGTATAAACTTGGTGGGTTTCCGAGTCATTGTTCTCTTGTAGCCGCTGAATTCATGATTAGCTTTTACAGATTTTATGACTATCCATCCATAGCTCGGAACAGAATTATTTTATTGAAAGTTAAAGGTTTGAACTTTTAAATTAATTGGCTCTCAACGTATGCACACGCAATATTTGAATAGGCACATGGTTTATGCCCATCCCACTTGTGAAGTGATGGAGATCCTCAGACGGCTATACTTGTAAGGTCTTGTCTTTTGGGCCATCATTAATCTTGAATTTAACAGCTGACTTTCTCTTGCTTTTGCTCTTGATTAAGTATCTTAATCACTCTTATCCAAGAAAAACCCACTTGTCCTAATCTGACCATGGTTTTGATTAGGACCCTTTGCTGTTTTTTTATATGGCTGTCTTTTTTTTTTTTTTTTGGCTTATAGTGTCTGATAATGCGGTTTCTGCATATGGTGGAGGCGGGGCAAGTGAAAGTGATTATAATTCCCTCTTGCTTTCTCTGTCTTTCCTCTTGTTCACAGTGGTTTTTTCTTCTTCTCGTTTTCTGGGTTTCTGTAGCTGAAAGCTGTGTTGTTTGTTTTGTGATTTTCAAACTCTCTAAAAACGGAGCCTTTGTGGTGGGCTCATCTCATGTTTTGGTGCAGTCAAGTCAAGGACCAGTCTTTTTTCTTTCTTTCTTTTTCACCCCAACTTTTTCAATTATTGCTGAAAGAAACCCACCTTAGTTCTCTCCATATTTGTTAGACTCTTTCTCTATCTGGATCTTGTTTAGTTTCAGTTTCAAATGCTGACTCTCAGCATTTAGCCTCTTAAGCTCAAGAGAGAGGAGAATTTCTGAAATCATGAGACAGGGGAGAATGGATATTTTCTTCTTCTTTTTTTGTCTAATGCCCATCCTAGTTATCAAATCTAACTGCAATATAATCTTGAACGCCTTTTTTAACTGAGAAATCACATGATTTGCCTGTTATATGGGTTTTTATTCCAATAAAAAAGAAAGGTAAAATCTTTTTGAGAACCCATTAATCTTCTGAGGTGTGTTAGCTCTTTTCTTTGTCTTCTAAACTTTAACTTTGCTTTGATTGCCGATTTTTGTAATCTTTATTGAGTTGAATTTGTCCATAAGCTTTGATTGCCGATTTGGTTGTTCTGTACTTTATCTTTTCAAAGGTGCGTCTTTTTTTTTTCTCTCTCTTTTGTATATTGTTCTTTTCATGCCTTGACCTTGTAGATTCATCGTTTCTTTGGGAAAAATTGCAAAGAAAATGAAAAAAAAAATGGAAAGAACTTAACTTTGGAATCATACTGCATTGCTTGAAGAGCTTCCAGCAAGAACTCAATGTTCCAAAGGGCGATATTTTCAAAGTTATTGCTTTTTTTTCTGTGTTTTGTTTTTTACGTTTTTTTTTTCGGTGAAACCCATTTGTCATTTTCATTTCTGGTATAGAAAGATTCCATCTTTTTTTTCTGCATAAGGACGGAGTTTGTGTCAGTATCTGACACAAGTGACTGTGTCGGGTGTCCTTGGATTCTGACCTTAACTCTCTAGTTACAGTACCATTACCATCTTCTTTAACAGTTCAATTCTTGTTCAAACTTGGACTATCTACCAAAACAGAGCAAAGTCAGTGCTTGGATTTCATGCTTAGAATGCTTATTTCTGGTGAATCTTGAGCTTGTTTTGGCTAATGAGTGAAACCGGATTCTTAGTGAATTGTTTTCGATGGATTTTGCAGAAGACGTGTGCGATATGCTTGATGGCGATGAAGCCGGGCCAAGGCCATGCCATTTTCACGGCGGAATGCTCTCATGCGTTTCATTTCCATTGCATTGCAGCCAATGTTAAACATGGGAACCAGATCTGTCCCGTGTGCCGGGCGAAATGGAAAGAGATCCCTCTTCAGAGCCCTAACCCTATCTCTAAGTCGAACCCGTTGGCTGGTGGTCGGTCCAGAGATGATGCCCGGATGGCGACCCCTCGCAGGGTCCAGCCTCAGTCTTCTACTCGGCTGGACGGATCTAGACCGGACTCTTCACTCTTCCATGGTCCCGAGCCCGCGATTTTCAACGATGACGAAGTTCTTGAACATCATCACAGATCGATTATGGAGCAGCAGCACAGTGTTTCTGGAAGCATGGAGGTAAGAGTTTATCCGGAAATCTCGGAAGTGGCAAAGTCTGTTTCGTGTAAAGATTTCGCCGTTCTGATCAATCTAAAGGCTCCTCCTTCTGCTGCAAAGTCGTCCTCATCGTCTTCTCGTGCTCCAGTTGATCTTGTCACGGTTCTTGATGTGAGCGGAAGCATGGCCGGGACAAAGCTGGCACTGCTGAAACGAGCCATGGGGTTTGTGATCCAAAACCTCGGCCCCTTTGACCGCCTCTCGGTCATAGCCTTCTCCTCTTCAGCACGTCGAATCTTTCCTCTTCGGCTCATGACCGAGACAGGAAAACAAGAAGCCTTGCAGGCAGTTAACTCGTTGGTCTCCAATGGAGGAACCAACATAGCCGAGGGTCTGAAGAAAGGGGCGAGAGCCTTGATCGATCGCAAGTACAGGAACTCAGTTTCCAGCATCATGCTCTTGTCTGATGGTCAGGACACATACGCTGTTACTAGTCCCAATGGTTCTTGCCCTAGAGGGATGGATTACAAAGCTCTCCTCCCCATCGAGATCGGGAACCGAAAAAACAACGGGAACTGGTTCCCGGTTCATGCTTTCGGGTTTGGTGCAGATCACGATGCTTCCAATATGCACTCGATATCAGAAAACTCTGGAGGTACATTTTCCTTCATAGAAACCGAAACCGTCATACAGGACGCGTTTGCTCAGTGCATTGGAGGACTTCTGAGCGTCGT
>NW_010965304.1:679229-703082 GCF_000463585.1 Tarenaya hassleriana | reverse complement strand
AGCGTCGTGGTTCAGGAACTGAGTGTGAAGGTTGAGTGTGTTCATCAGGGTTTACGTCTCGGCTCGATAAAAGCCGGAAGTTACCGTGTCAATGCCTGCCCGGCTTCAAGAACCGGGATTATCAGTGTAGGAGATCTCTATGCCGACGAAGAGAGGAACTTTCTGGTGAATCTCGACATCCCGGTTGCCGGAATTTCAGATCAGATGTCACTTCTGAAAGTTAAATGCGAATACAGAGATCCCGTGTCGAAAGAGATGATCACGTCGAGAAACTCTGGAGAAATGATGATCCTTAGGCCGCAAGTAACAGCGGGAAGAACACCGGTCGTGTCAGTGGAAGTAGACAGGGAGAGGATTAGGTTACGTGCAGCGGAAGCGATATCCGAGGCTCGGGTTTTAGCCGAACGCGGGGATCTGGCGGCGGCCGTGTCTAGGCTCGAGACATGCCGTCATGTTCTGTCGGAAACGATGTCCGGCCGGGCCAAGGACCCGTTGTGTACGGCACTTTGCACAGAGCTGAGGGAGACGCAGGAGCGAATGGCGAGCCGACAAGTGTACGAGGCGTCGGGTCGGGCTTACGTATTGTCGGGGCTGGGCTCGCATTCATGGCAGAGAGCCACGACGAGAGGGGATATGAGCGAAACGACTAGGGTTTTGCAGAGTTATCAGACTCAATCAATGGTGGATATGGTGAATCTATCTCAGACGATGAGTTTCGGAAATCCTAATTCGGATTCAAGCTCGAGTTTGCCGTCATCGCAGAGGAATCTCCGGCAAGCTCTGTCGTTTCCGGCGAGACCCGCCCGAGGTGATCGGAGGAAAGGGTAAAACGGGGATTTAAGAATTATTATTTTTTCCGTATTGATTTTTTTTGTTTTGCTTATGATTTGTTTAAAATTGGGGGTAGGTTCTTCTTGTATAAATATTTGGGGTATAAGTGAAATTAATTGTTTTTTATGGGGAGCAAATTGGTTCCTTTCTGTTTTTTTTTTCGTCCCTTTTGTGAATTCTGCTTTATTGAGAACGAGAGGCGAGGTTAGGGATGGGCATTTCGGGAAACGGTTCGTGTTCGGAATGGAATGAATCGGTTCGATTCTTTCGGTTTTACAAAAATAGGTACCAATCGGGTTTTTTTATTGTATTCGGTTTGGTTCGTTTTCGGTATCGGTTCGGTTCGGTTCCGGGTTTTATTAAAAAAATGATAGATTTCCTTTAAAAATATTCAGTTTTTCGGGATTTTTAAAGTTCGGTTCGGTTCAGTTCCAGAAAAATTCGGTTCTCTAAAAATGGTACCGTTCGGAAAATAACAGCGGTTTCGGGTCGGAAAAAATAATCAGGCGGGTATCGTATATAGGCTTATAACTGTGAAAAAAAATTATCCCATATTCATAAAATGATTTATGGAAAATATTCTGTTCATACAAATATTCACTGTATTTTCATGTGTGTATTTTGAATTGACTATATTAAATTAAACAGAGCATTATAAAAAATATCCTTATTTTACTATTCTTACTTCAACACATTTATTAATATATTTTTTTTCAATGAAAATAAAAGATAATTAAACTGAAATCAAAACTATCTATTCAATGTTTTTAGTTCTGAATGATTCTAAAAAAACTTTTATTTATTAAATTTAATTTGAAAACGAAATTGTTCTGAAAACGAAACTAATAAGTAAAATGATTATCCGAAACTTAAAAAGCAATAATAGACCTCGTGTTGAAAAGAGAAAAAGGTTTTTTTTAAAAAAATAACATATAAATTAGGCGGTATTCCACACACTTATGATTTGGATATCTACTAAACTAATCCTAAATTTTGTTTGTTTGTTATGACATAATTAATTAGAAATTTAATTTGAAACTTAGCTTTTCTTAATTAATAGTGCCCTTTTCATTTGAATAGATATGCATACATGTGTGATGTGTGTATATATTTATACAAAAAAAAATACGGTGAAGACACAGAAAAAGCCATGGGAGAATATTTTGTTGACTCCCCCTCAAAAGAAGCACTTGCATTTATAAATAGTAAAAAAGAATTACTTTTAAAACATATGTATTGAGGATATATAATTATATAATAAAAAATAAAAAATAAACGATTTAGAAAATAGCGAATTATACATGTATTCATTGCCGTATAATGATATCCCAGATTGGATTTTTTTTTTCAAAAATCGTTCCAACAGTATAACGTGTGATTATAATCTCGCTATATAAAAAATCCGAAAGCTCTCTATATAAAAAATCCGAAACATATAAATGTCATAAAAAAGTAGTAATTATCTAATGACAGTTACACATTAATCTTTATAATATTATGAGATATCGAAACACAAAAAATACACAAAAATATTTCGAAATTTCACACGTATGTGATGTATATGCGTATTCGATATATATTCATAAAATTTGATAGGTATATAAAACCATATATATATATAAATAGGTAGAAATACACGACTTGTTCACGTGTTGTGTAGGCTGCGTTCTTGGATCTCAATTTCTGCATTGGAAATCTCTCGTTTACAAAGTCAAATAATCATGTCTTTCCACCCAACTTCAGTCCAAGTGAGTGGCCACGTAGGATGATTTACTCTTATTTTACTTGTAATATTTTTGCACTTTTGATATTTTCTTCCTTGGAGTTGACTTTTCAAATTAGGAGCACAGGGGTTTTGACTTTTTAATGGAAATTTTTAGAAAAAGATTTGTTCTTCGCATTAATCTTAATTAATCTTTTTGAATGGAAATATTTTTTTTAATATAATTCACTCAAATATTAACTTTGACCAAAATCCATGTGATCTACTCTCTATTTGACATCATTCATTCAATTGCACAATCAATGATTGGTGGAGTTAAATCTATAGCTTTATATAATACTGCTTAAAATGATCTTATAGAGAATATTTATATTCATTCTTTTCCCGTATGATAATAATAATATCTTTGGATTTTGAATAATATTTCATATTATACACAAACTAGCTACATATACAAAAATCACACCACATATATAGATATAGTCATATATATATATATATATATATATATAGAGAGAGAGAGAGAGAGAGAGAGGAAACAACATGTTTATGGGGGTACTTGCCCTAATCAACTTCTGAAAAGAATAAAAATTATGATATACATTTATAAAATTTTAGTGGAAATGTTGTGTTAGTGGAGGCAAATTTTTATTTTTAATTATATTAATGTGATTTCATTGATTTTTTTTTGGATCTGCTATTGTATACACACATGTTGAAGCCAAAATGTGTACATTACACACATATACACACACATATATACATTCAAATGTCAAGTTGACAAATAAGGAACTTAAGTTTGGTGAAACTCTAATAACGTTGTGACTTGTGTCTCCGTTCTTTGATTTTTAGGTACGATAGACCGAAATAAAGCAACTTGGTTTTGTTCATATGAGGTCAGGGAGTCAATTACGACTCCTAAACCAAATCATGGAAGATTTTTTGTTTTGGTGTAATATAAAGTTAATTATATTTGTGGATATATATACCGACCACGGGGAGTTTTACAATATTAATTTGGAACCCCCGCTCATTTATCTTTCATTTTTAGAAATATTATAACCGGTTATTATTTTGCTTAAATTTTTATTTGGATTTGCTTTGGTTCGAATTTTATTAATAAAATATTCATTTGCTAAAAAGTTCAATAACGAAACAAAAAAATTGTTCCATTCTTTGAGTCTCTCTAAAATTAAAAAACAATTAATATATATATATATATATTGATAACCAAGATGGTTTTCCGGGTTTTCGCTCCGATTATATCCACCCTAGACCGGAACCAACCTTTGTATATGGACCATTTTGATCCAGAAATTATATCCCTTTCCACCCGCGGAATCGAATCCAGAATCCTAAGGATGATTTTGTCACATCTCATCCATTGGGCCACCAACTGTTGGGTACGATTAATATTTATTGTCATTAAGTGGTGCATATGGATCCCTAGAGAGAGTCATTAATTATTGGAAAAGAAAAACAATAGTTAGCTATCGATCTAAACATCATTTCACCCATCTTCGGCCCTTCGGGACATTGCGTGCGTGCATATGTATGTATGTATGTATGTATGTATGTATGTATGTATGTATGTATGTATACGAATTACTTAAACGAGTCAACCGAAGCAATCATGTTGACCGTTATCAATTAATAAATTAGTTAAATAGAGATGATTAACTAGATCCTTCCTTGATTAAAGTAATTTGACACACATGCGTAGCCGACTTATGATTTCGTGATTCAAGCAACAAAAATTAATATAATATAAAATCATAATACAACTTATTATCAATATTCAAATATCCCTTACTTGTTTTAATTGATATTATAAGATGTAAGTTCGAATTTGGGACGAAAATCTTCCCCTATATTTTCACCTAATTAATCAATATCGTAACATTTCTATGTATATATACATACGTGTGTGTGTGTAATATGAATATACTAATTCTAAGATCTCTCTCCCTTTTTCTCTTAATATCAAATGTAGACTATAAAATATATTCTAATAATACATAGTTTATATAGTTTAAGAGATGATATTTATATATGTGCAAGGTTTGGCGAAATTCCATAAAATAAATAAAGAAGAGAGATTGCTGCAATGTTCAATGACGTATCTACATGCAAATTGCAAAGTCAAACCCTTCTCCTGTCCGAACCATATATTATATAATTAGATGTTGCTACTAATAATATATCGAATTAATCAATAACTCGTCCTCTACTCAATCTCTCCCTCTTATTTTCTCTCTCTTGATATTAAATTTTTCTGTGAACTATAATACGATCTCTTCGATTTCTTACATGATATTTTTGCATAATTCTAGGGTTTTATATATTTCACATTGAAAAGGCTTGATTCTCAAGTACTTTCTTCGGATTTCTTGGTCACACTTGCACACAAAGGTAATGTACTTCATTTGCCTCTTCTATTTACATTAATGTATATGCGTTATATATATAATGTACATATTGTATATAATAATGTTATTTTTAAGAAAGATGTACGTATATATTGTCAACTTTTTCTGATATATTATCACAAAAAACAACCATTATTGAGAAGTGGAATTAGAGATACTTAAACTAAATGCAAACCCATTAATGTCCTTTCCTTTGATTAATAAAAAAAATATACCAAATATTAAAGGAGTCATTATTTCCATCTCTAAATAAAAGCAAAACCCCATTTCAAAACATATATCAAAATATCCGCTCTAAACCCATTAATATTGATTTTATGAATGTATATATAGTGATTTACATTCATTAATATATATGTATAACCTCATATGTATATACACATATGTGGTACACAATTACACACACACACATATATATATGAGAGAACATAGCATATGGTAGTGTTAAATGAAAGGCATGGTGGTGCCGAAAACGCATGGGTTGCCCTTTTTTACGCCAATAAAACAGGCTTTTCCCCATTAAGTGTTGTCTTAAGCACCTTGTTTATATTATATCTTCTTCTGTAATCATTAATCAAACCCTAAAAATAATAGAAATTAAAATCAACAAATGAAAAATGTAACGCGTAAACTTTATAATACTTTTTTTTCTCGTCAAAATAAAATCTTGTTTTCAGTACCGTTTACTTTATTTTTAATGAACGTTTAGCCCATGTGATCTTCTCCTTCTGTAATGCTTCACCCACAAACCTCACTTTATATAAACATATATGTATATATATATATATATCATGTACCATGTATCATTCACATAAACAGTTTCATCACGTTTAGGGGCAGTTGTCCAGCCGATTTTCATCTTTCTAGGACCTTTTGAAGCTCCATCCTTTCTCAGCGGAGACATCGCCATTTTTTTACGTTTTGAAATGTTAGCCTTTCCACCATCACCATTTGATTCTTCAGTTGAATCATCGATGGAGTCTTCCCACTAATTAAACAAACAATAAGAATATCGAACAACCTTAGAACATGATGAAGGAACAACAAACGAAATGAAGCAAGATTGTTGGCTAAAAGCCTAAAACAAACAAAAGAACAGAATGAATGAAGAGCGAGACTGGGGCTTCAACTCCTCAATCTGTGGTCTCATTCCATCAGACCAATCAAATATGTGTGTTAGAATGAACCAATGTAAGAAGAAAGGTACCTCATAAGTCTGTGCTTTGCTACTGCGTGCTTTCAGGTTTTGGGTATCGCCGGAAAATGGGTTTCATTCGACCGCCGGCGGTGAGAAGCGGAGACTATCTCGACGGAATATTCGGCGGAGACTTCTCCGTCGCCGTTAAACCAAAGCCAAAGACTCATCAGAAGCTGATGACTTCGACGAAGTTCGTGACAGCGTTAACGTGTCTCCAGATCGCCTTCGCCGTCTACGCCACCGTCCTCCTCTACTACATGGGCCCCACCGTCGATCTACGTAGCAAGCCGGATTTCACTTGGGCTACGAAATGGGCCCACAACATGAGAAATTATATTGTCACCCCTCACGTCGTGGCCCATCTCCAGGACTCGGCTTCTCTCGCGAGATCCGAGATCTCGAGTTTTCCGGAGAAAATATCGCCGGCGGATGTATGCGAGTACGAGAAGATCGATTTCTCGCAGAAGAAGTCGAACGACGAGCAGATGATAAAGCTGAAGCGGGGGTTATACGACGACGTTTTGGGATTCCAGAGGAAGACGTTTGGGCCTGAGAGCTTGGAGGAGCTTATGAAGATGAAATCTAGATGGGCCTTAAATGGGTCTAATAGGCCCAAAATAACGGTTATACTGAACCACTTCAAGAGGAAGACGCTTTGTGCACAACTCGACTCGCTCCTCCATCAAACGCTGCCGTTTCACCATGTCTGGGTTCTCTCCTTCGGGAGCCCTAACGAAGCGAATCTCCGGCGAATCTCCGAGAGCTACAACGATTCTCGGATCAGCTTCATCAGCTCGAGTTACGATTTCAAATACTATGGAAGATTCCAGATCGCGCTTCAGACGGAGGCCGATTTGGTGTACATCCTCGACGATGACATGATTCCGGGGAGGAAGATGCTTCAGATCCTCGCGCATGTTGCCGGGACGGAGAAGTATGAGAACGCTGTTTTGGGAAGTATTGGTCGGATCCTTCCGTTCCGTCAGAAAGATTTCACGTTCCCGAGCTACAGAAAGTTCCGATCGAAGGAAGCGGGACTTTACTTGCCTGATCCGGCGTACGATATCACCGTTGATCGGATCGTTCAGGTGGATTTTCTTTCTAGTTCATGGTTCCTGTCGGCGGAGCTCGTGAAGGCTCTGTTCATCGAGACGCCGTTCACATTCGCCACCGGCGAAGATCTGCACCTAAGGTACATTTGCTTCTGCTATGCTATTTTTTTGTCTTTTGCGCCTCGATTTGATTCGATTCGTTCCCCTGGAATTTACAATTTTGAGTGCAGAAGAAGGAAGCGTTTGAATTTGCTTGAATACTAAGAAACTGTTACTGTTTGATTTTTAGCTACATACAAAATTGAATTTCACAAATCAACGGAATAGAATAAGCTTGGCTAGATTTGGATCTGTGCTCTGTATTAAAGGTGAGAATAGAAAATAGTTTTCGGTAATGGTGTTCAAAGGAATATATTAAATTGTCAAAGATTTGAGTTTCTTGAAACAGAAAACTTCTTGAGTACAAGATAAGTTAAAATTACTAGTTTATTGTGTTAACGCCTTTTGAGTGATCTTCATGGGAGGATGATCACGTTTTCTGAACTGCATTAAGATCCAACGAGATCATGGCATTGTTTTGTATTCGTGAATGTTATGTTCTACCGCGCTATAGATCTGTTTTCTCTTAAGCATTTTATATTAGATTCTTTTAGAAGTATTACCCGAAAAATAACAATAGGTCTCTTGCTTCACTTGTTGCAGCTATCAGCTTCAGAAGTACAGAAATGCTTGTTCTTTTGTTCTACCAGTTGATCCTAATGACAAGGAAACATGGGGAGACAGTGAGCACAGGCTTGCATATGTCTCGGAAACCACGGTGATCTTCAAAAACGTCGTCGAAGTCAGAGATAACCAGTGGTGGAAAGCACTGTCTACAGGCTACATTACTCAATGGGCTGCAATGTACCCACAAAAGATCGATGCTCTCTTCTACGCACATTCAGTCGATGAAGTTAAAGCTCTTGCTCCGCTGCTCGAAAAGTTCCGAACTACTGTTGGCAAGAAGGCCTACATTGCGGTATCGGGTGGGAAATTCTGTCCGTGCGAGGATGCTGCCTCGGCTTTGAATTGGCCCAAGGTTGTCTGCAAGGAGAGAAGATTCAAGATATTTGATTTGGATGTCGGAGCTATTCTGGGTGTGTCGAACTCAGAGGTACCTGTTGTGCAAGCAGTGTATTCGAGCATGAAAGGACTGATTAAGATTCACAATCCAAGCGTCGTGATTACTGTGGCTGATGCCGACCCTAACGTGAAGAAAGCTTTGAGAATGGCAACCGAAACTAATCCAAATGGCACCGCTCTTGTTCTTCTCCCAAGACCTTCTGTCCCGAAGGTTCTCTGGATGGCTGATCTCAGATCAACAGCATTGCCAAGTAAGAAAGCTCTGTTTTTTTTCGCTTGCCGATGATTTCGTCATTCTGATATGATTTCTCTGAACACGAATTTTTACGGAATGTTTGCCTGCAGACTGGAATAAGATGAGAATCTCAGTCAACATCATCACCCAAAACCGAGCAAAATCTTTACAAAGGCTGCTTAATTCCTTGACCAGTGCTTACTACCTCAGCGATGAAGTACCCATCAGCTTCAACATGGACAGCAAAGTGGATGAAGAGACGATAAAGCTCGTGGGCTCGTTCGAATGGCCTCACGGACCGAAAACCCTAAGAAGAAGAATCATCCAAGGAGGATTGATCCGAGCAGTAAGCGAAAGTTGGTACCCTGCTTCCGATGACGATTTCGGTCTTCTGCTCGAAGATGATATTGAAGTCTCGCCTTATTACTACCTCTGGATCAAGTACTCCTTACTGGCTTACCACTACGACCCGCAAATCTCGTTTCCCGAACTCTCGTCCATCTCATTATATACCCCGAAGATCGTGGAAGTTGTTAAAGAGAGACCGAAATGGAACCCGACGGAATTCTTCAAGCGGATCCATCCACACACACCGTACCTTCACCAACTACCCTGCAGCTGGGGAGCCGTCTTCTTCCCGAAGCAATGGCGAGAATTCTACGTGTATATGAACATGAGATTTACGGAGGATGCAAAAGCAAACCCGGTTCAGATCCCGAAATCCAGAACAAACGGGTGGCAAGCTTCGTGGAAGAAGTTCCTCATCGACATGATGTACTTAAGAGGATATGTCAGTCTCTACCCGAATTTCCCTAACCAGGCAAGCTTCTCGACCAACCATATGGAACCAGGAGCTCACATCTCGGCCAAAGACAACGTTGTTAGACACGACAAGACGGATTTCGAAGTTCCATTACTTGCGGAAGATTTCAGAAACTTCTTACCGAACCAGAAACTCCCTCCGGCTTCGAAGTTACCTTCTTTGAACCTCTTCAACCAACCGGTTTCGCTTAAAGGTTTGAAAGCCGCAGGTGCAAAGCTAGGCCAAGACGTTCTTCGTTGCGATAATGCCACGGAGATTGTCGCCGTGGACCATCATTCGGGTTTACCGTCTCGATGCTCGAAATTCTGAAGATCGAAACGAAACGAAACGAAACAATCGATGATTGTTTCCGGGTTTTCGGTTTTTGGATTGGTTATTGCTGATTCTTTGTTTCTTTTTTCTTTCTTTTTGTAACAGAATAGTATTTGGTGAACACTGCACCGGAAGGAATTAACAATCAAAGAGGAATGAACCTTTTGGATGGGACAAAGGTTTGTGCCGATGGTTCTTCCTTTGTGTAAAGATTAAATGATTAAAATAAAGCAATTATCAAATAGAATAAATCACAGACAAAATATCTTCGAATATGAAAAGTTTTAAATTTTAAATTTTAGTTGCTAAATTTAATTATAATGTGAAATCAATGTCATATTCACACCAAGAAAAACCCATCTACAGTACAGAAATGAAATCTACAAGTACAAAATTAGATGTGCCATGAAACCTGTCCAAAGAGCATTATTATTTTCTCCGCAATAAATTAACGAAAACCGTACCAAATATGATGCGCGGACTAAGTTCACACGCGCGATGATTGCGCGTTACGTTCACGCGGGTCATTCCCCAGACGGGGATTTTATTTTCGAAGGCGCGTGGAGAATCAAGATTATAACTATAATCATTTAATTTTAAATTTTCAATAACTTTCAAATTTAAAGGTAAAGTTTTAGTGAAAATAAAAGAGATCTTATCATATCAATTGAAACTCAAAGCCCACATGAAACGACAAAACTTGGGGTTAATTCGGTTGTTCATCTAGCATTTCCACAAAAAACCAAAATTTAAAAAAGTTAAACACTTTTGAACTAATAAGACGACGAAGATTAAAAAAAAAACATCTAAGCAAAAAGATGGAAAATAAAATTAAGGTTTCATGACATGAGAGGGAAACTCACACAAAAGACCAGTTTACAAACAAGAAGGCGAGACAGTGAACAACATTGTTGTCCTCGGAAGGAGCGGCGAACACTTTCCATGAAACTGCTTGCTCGTACGACACATTCCTTCCCATCGTCGACACACAGATTCCGGCCGGCAAGCACGCGAAACCCTGCGGACGAAAAATGTGAAAAAATCGGTATCTTGATTCATAGAAACACCAGGGTCTAAAATGTCACTTACCAAAGTACGGAGTGATTTCGTAAAAAACCAAAAGTTGTGGGGACGGACTGAAATATCAACCAAACAAGTTTAGAGATGTTCCCTTTGTGAAGGAATCATCTTGTGTATGAATCTTTTGGTTGGTGTGGGCACAAGTCGGATACCCGAGATATCTCGATCAGACAGTTGAGCCAATTCTAAAACCTTAATCTCAGGAAAACGAGAGCAACCGCCCGACTTGTTTTTTTTGCCCCCGCCGAACTCATACCCCGAAATGTCGGATGCTCGACTCGCGAGTCGGGCAGTTACTCTCGGGTTTCGTGCCCACCGAACTTTACTTAAAAAGAGTAATGTTACCTGTTGCATGAGCTTGGCGAAGTCAGCGCAGAGGGCTTTCCGACCAGACTCGTCAAAGATCTTGTCGAGAGTGATGTCTTGTAAGGCCACTAAGGTTGTCTCCAGCATGTCCAGACCCGCCTGGTTCGCAAACATGAACACTGGCTGCGGCTGCAAAAAAAAAACACGAAAACCAGATTTCAGTTTGGCGAGTTATATTATCACCGCAATCAAAGTTTCAAGTTTTGATCTCTCGGGCTAATCTGCTAACCGATTCATTTCGGGAACTATGCCCGAAAGTTGGATGCTTTACCTTTAAAGAGCAGCACAATATAGCATCCTGGTGTTGCCATAGATGTTTCAGTACCGAGCCATCTCCAAGTGAGTCAGAACTCAGTAACTCAGAACCGAAATGGCGACTGAAAACATGTAGGAAAGAGAAACAATGGTTGAATACAGAGGAAAGAATTGTAAGAAAAGCGGGTTCACATTGGAGAGGAAACTCACGTGTAACTATGGCAGATCCATTGGGCCAGAGTAACAGCCTCAGGCGATCCAGGAGATAACTTGGAACCGAAACTCGGGTTCGATCCCGAAGGTGAAATCGCCATTGCAACTCGTTGAACCGACGAAATCACGCTCCGCACATACTGGCAAGCCATAGTTGCGACGTTCTCCTGTAAGTTCGTCTCGAATGGGAACTGGAAAGCAATTGTCAGTATAGACCGTGAGCTCGAACTCGTAGTCGGGTTCCCCGAAGAATTCTCGGAAGCTGGACCGACTTCGAGGCTTGATGTCAAGTCTAACGTTCGGTTAGCGGCCAACAAGTCCTGGCCATCTCCCTGTACCGAAACGTCATGAGGGTCAGACCGATATATGTACAAGACTCGAGAATAACGAGAAACGAGTTGGTGAAACATTACCGTTTTGGCATCGACAGGTATAACACGGAATCCGGAAGGAACGAGAGGGGCATCGTCGGGGAACATCTCGTTGATCGGAGCAAAAACTAGCTCCGAGCATGCTCCTACGGCGTTCTCATCAATCCCAGTACATATCTGCCACGGTAAATATGTCAGTCACCTGGCTCTGATACCGTATACAAAAATGTTTTTCGATGTATTCGTTCAGTAAACGTAAACGTATAAATAGACATAAACCGTAGAGAATCCTAACACCCTTATATACACTAACGGGTTTTCGGGAATTCGAAACAAGAAAGATTATAAGATGAAGAACCTGAAGAAGGTGCACATCCCGCGATACAAAAGCATCGTCTTGAACAAGAGAATGGCCTTCAAGTCTGACGACTTCAAGCATCTGAGCGAAAGATCCCGAAAACGTTACGAAAGGATCGACATTTCCCATCAAGAACACGCAAAAGGACCGAGAAAATTTAAAACTTACTTCTTCGTGTTCAATGGTATGCCCTAAAGGCATTATGATCTGGCTACCCGTAAACCTCGTAGGCCTCATTCCCGGATAACCATAAGTACCCGCTTTCAGCGTGGCAGCGGAATATGCATCGACGTTGAAATCGGCCCACTCGGACCGATGTTCCCGAAGAAACCGTACAAGAACTGCAGGAGGAACATTCTAGAGTCGAAAAAACATAAAAGTCCACACGTGTTAGATCAAAGCTTTGTAAAATTTCGAAATTACATTCAATCGGATCGAGAGATCGAAACGTTACTTGGAGAAGCATTGAGGCCTTTGCACAAAGGACGCCCCCGAGGAATGAAAGGGGATTAGAAACATTGTCCAAGTGCTTTGTAGAGTTGACAGTAACTATTATATCTTCCGCCCCGTCGCAATGCATTACCGACCACCCGTCATCGTTAAACCCATTAACCGCATCGTTGAAACCCCTGCTCGAGAAAACCCGAAGACAATATTGAAAAATCAAAGAGCAAAACTTATAACAAAGAACTATAGACATATGCTCTAAAAATTTCGGCTTTCGAGTTTCAAAATGTTCATAACCCGACCTGCTTAACCGTTGGCTAAACGCTCTCAGGACAGCGGGCTGCCGTCCTAATCCATACACGACTTCCCCATTCGTCTCTTGCGCTATTTGTCGGATGTAACGCAATGCCTAGCATCAAACCCAAACCATCCGATAAATTCGAAAACATGATCATATTAAAGTCATTAAACGTAATCTTAAATGACCTGAAAAACGAAAATCTACTCACTGCAATGGTCATCTTTTGGGCGATAGCTTTACAAGACTCGTACAGGGGTCGGAGAACGTCCGGGACACTCCAAGCCTGCAAGAACGGAAATTCAGAACCAATATTCTCAGATGAAACTGAGGAAACTGAAACAGAGAATTTGAACGAAATCGTTGAACCTCGAGGTTAAGGTGATCAACGATGTGAATAATCGAACCGCCGCCCTCACAAGGCCGTATTAAATATCCGCTAGGAAGCATTTCCGCCCTCACAAACTGAGCAGCCGAGGCAGCATTAGGACCCGCTCCAGTACCCGAAAGAGACCTCTCACATACCTATGAAGAGAGCAGAGGAATAACACATTTCCGAATAAAAAATACGTACGAAGAGCTATACAATTACTGAGGGTTCCATACCACGAGACTGCCGTTCTCGAGGCTCGTAGTGTATCGTAGGGTCCAGAAATCCCTGGCCGGAGCCAAAGTCGTCGGGGCATATGTCTGATACATAAACGACATTCCACACTTAGTGCTTTTAACTTGGAGAAACGAAAGAAGACGCCGAAACGAGATTCTACCTGCATATATACAAGCTCGATCGTGCCGCCAGTCCCGGCTGGGAACATGGTGAAAACTTCAAGGCTCCGGCAGTCACGGAACCAAGACGAGCGATCTTTAAGGATCTCTGCAATCTGCAGATATCGGTAGGGAAAAACACTGAAATTTAGATGAAAGCGATACAGAAAGAATCGCTTTTGAGGAGAAAGATCATACCTTTGGGGGTTCTAAACTAACAAGACCGCAGGCTCGAGCTGCCACTCCACTGCATCTTTGCGAAATGGCAAAGATCCCAACCGAATCCGGACCAGGCTTTACAACAAAACATTCTTAAGAATCTCAGCAAATTCAGACACGATATAGAACCCGAAACAGGAAAAAAGCTGAAACTTGTAATAACCTTCATCCCAGGCATCTGGACCCAATCAACAGCAGTTCCTGTAGCCTTGGAAAGGAACTCTGCTAAGGTCTCCTCAGCAATGGAGAGCAATCTGAAACCATTGCATACACACACGCCATTAAAACACTACACAAGTTATCAGTTATTACACTAAGAAGATGAAACAAAAACACTTTTTACCCAGCGGGACTGTTCGGATCTCGGATCGAATGCTGAGGAGTTGTAACCACGGAGTCGCAGCTTGCGTCTGTCACCTGAAATTCACAGAAACAGAGAAAAATATTCAACAAATCTGAACCTGCAAATCTTGATCATCTATCGTGAAGATTCTTGCAAGGAAATTACTTGAACGGTATGAAGCTGTTGCTTCATGTATCCGTTTTCGCAGACGAGCTGAGAAACCTGCTTCTGCAACCTATCGTTCTCTTCCATCAAGAGCTTGTTCATGGCGGAGAGCTTCCGGTTCACGCTCTGCAGCCTTGAAGACTCTTTTCTCTGCTTATCCCGACACCTAAAATCAAAAAAAAAATTAACAACATTCGATTCGATAAACAAAAACCACCCAGATTAGACCAGACACGATCCTAATCATAGTATCGTATCCTATGATCCCAGAGCCAACCACCCATATCAAAACTACCAGACAGATTCGCAGAATCCTTACAAAAACAGAAAACTGTGTCCAATAATAGAATCGCTCACTACACAAAAAAGCCGCAAATCTTCAGTGTCTGAAAGCAACACAACTAAGAATTAAAAAGAAAACAACGACGGACCAAGTGGCCCTTCATTACGTTCGAGTAGAACCCAGATTCAGGCGAATTCAGAAAAACCACGAGATACCCAGAATCCGTTCCTCAAAACCCAACGGAAATCTCAGAATTTTCCGCCAGAAAGTGCCGAGATTTTTGCAATACCTCCGGTTCTGAAACCAGACTTTGATCTGCTTAGGCTCGATGTTGGACAGAATGGGACATTCTCGGATCAGCTGCTGTCGCCGGAGGGAGCTCGGTTTCGGACACTCGGCGTAGACACGCTCGAGAGCCTCCACTTGCTCCGCCGTGTATCTGACGTACTTGCCGGAGCTGTCCAAATGCTTGTTCATGCTGTCGCTGCTTCTCTCTCTGTGATTCGCCACCGCCATCGCCATTTTCTCTCACCTCGGAACAAAGTCTCGAACTTTCCGACGGTTTCTCACTGGGTCTCGAGCTTCTTTTTTTCTTTTCTTATTTCTTGCTTTTCTTTTTTTTTTCTAGCGCTTTTCTGTATTCAGCCCCTTCGGAAAGTCCGTCGTTCCTTAAGAGAAACGTAAGTGTAAATGAGTGTTCTTTTTCTTGTTTTCGGACAAAGGAGATTCTATGGTCGCGGCTTATAGCCAAAGACCGACGACAAGTGGAACGAAAATCCGGGAGAGAGAAAAAAGAAAAGAACAGCGGAAAAAAAACGGATTTCAAAACAGAGAAAGAGATTAAGAAGATCTATGGATTTCAAAGATTCAACAAGAAAGAGAAGGGAAAACAGAAACCCAGCCCGAGAAATCAAGGAGGAGGAGAGAAAACTTCGTCCCTGTCCCCCCTCAAGAGTCAAGATTTTCCGGGAAAAAGAAGAAAGAAGGGAAAACCCCAAACTTTCCCGAGAAAGTGACGGGCTCTCTCAAAGAAGAGAGCCAAGAGGTCGAAGCATTTCTCAGAAAAACACGGAGACCTTTGGAACGAGAGAGGCGACAATGGATGACGAAGAACAGGAAGAAGAAACCCAGAGCATCACTCAGCACAACACAAACAAAAAAGGCAGAACCAGTACCAAAATATACGAAATTTAATCCCAATTTTTCATCTCTGGGAAAAAATATAATTATACAAGAAAGGAGAGAGAGAAGTGACTGATCTGTGTCCGGTCTGAACATCGAACAGTGGGAATAAAAGAGACAGAGAGGGAGAGAGAATTTGCACGCAACCCGACAAGCTGTGCAATAAGGAAAGAAAAAGTTGAGGGTTTTTATTTAAAAATATTAAATATTGAATACGGACTGCATTTACGAAGTTGTCCCTACTGTTGTTTCGAAATGACAATATAGGGATCCACTGCACATTTAATATGGCGTCCCCAGATTTGACTCAAAAGCAAACCATTATTTATTATTCATTTGGTAAATATTGTCGTCTTTCATATTCTGTTTTCCCTCTCTATTTTTTTTTTTTTAATTCAGCAAAATAAATACGTTCTCATTATTTACAAAATCTTTTGAGACCAATATTAAATAATATGATTTGTAACTGTTTTTACTATCTACAATTTTCAACGTTCTCATTATCTTAACTATACTATAAGAAATACTACAAATAATAGTATACAAATGATAATAATTTTTTAAAATAAAAATCAAATTCAAATTAGATACAAATTTTTAATATTTTTTAGATTTGTTACATTTAAAAAAAAATGGTCATAAATTTGAGGCATTAAATGATATATTTATTACATATCTGATAAGCGTGTAAAGTCTTTCCATAGAGAAGAGAACAACTCTCTTTTTAAATTATATTATATGGTTTTTTTGTGGTTATATTTTTTGTATTATTAACACCCCGCCAATTTGGAATATTGATATATATATATATATATATATATATTAATATTCTGTATCTGACATAATCATTCTAACACATCAAGCAATCAAAATGTGTCTTTTGTAACCAAAACCTCTCTTTCTCTCTCTCACCACACAGTGATAGCGTTTGATTTGTTAGCATGTCATATCTTTCTTTTTATTTTCAAGGAATAAATTTTAATTGGTCATTTCATTGTCTGTAGTAATATACACACATATTTATGTATATATATAAGTATAATGCGTATATTCACATCATAAACATGTGAATGGATATAAGAACATTGTCAAATTTTCAAAAAACAACAGCCAATCAATATCGCTCTTCGTGTATTACTATATAAAACATATATTAGATTTTTTTTGTAAGTAAAATATCAATGTGAGTTTTACCCGTCACATGATATATATATATATATACACACACACTATCGCCATCAATAAAAATATGTATGCAGTGTGTAGAAAATGAATTAATGTCCGGAAAAATAACAATAAAAAAAGTAAAAAAAAAAAGTTGTAATCTATTTTATCTAAAAATATATTTCTTATCATTTTAAAAATTAAAATAAGTAAATTGAATAAAATAAAATAAAATAATAGAAAATCCATAGAAAAATCAAATAAAAGTATTTTAATAAAACTACCAGAACATGCACTATTGAAAATATTCGCCCCTATTTATATTATGATAATTATTACCATAGTAAAAAACCAGGCTTTTAACTCTCCCAAAGAGGAATTGTCAAATCTATGAAGATCTTATAGCCTAAAAAAAGATTGATCCTTTTAGCATAAGTAGGTCGGTTATTGACGATTTTACACGACAGATTATAGCATTAAGTGAATAATATTTTTGTTAAAGTAAAAAAAATTAAAAAGACATATTTAAAAAAAAAGAAAATTAAACCTCTCTTGATCAGTCAAACACAGTGAAATGACTTAACCTCTTGATCTGCTACATACACATCATTGATTTATTTTCCCTTTGCGATCTAAATTTATTATCAGAATCATTATAATAATAATAAAAATATAAAATATAAATGTGATTTCGTGGAAGGTATATCTAATTAGTACTAATTTTAATTTATTTTAGATAATTCTAATACTATGAATTGCATTTAGAAAATTAAGTATATGGTAAATTTGGTGTATTTAATAATGGTAAAGTATATATAGAACAATAAGTGTATAGTCAAATGAGAACAAGTGAGACATGCAGTCAAACGATGTTCGTCCGAATTAATATAACTGATGATAATAAAAAACAAATACTGAATAATAAAGATGTGAATATTCTATATTAAAAGCAACTACATAAAAGATATCACAGTTTGATTTAAAATAAATTTAGATATAATAAAACGCATGTCATTTAATATTTTGTCACCATACAGTGGCAGTCTCGAGATTATTCTTTGACCATTGTAACCTTTTTTGATATAGGAAACATTGATTGAGAAATTTTCTGTCATTATATATATATATATATATGCGTAATTTTGTTTTCCAATGGATCGAGTTGAATGAATATAAACTGTAACGAAATAGTTAATGGTAAATACTAAATATTTTAAAGAAAATTAGTGTGATTTAGTACATGTAATTATATTTTGATGTACTTTCTTAGTACGTATCCAAATTGAAATTAATGACAACAAAAATAAGAGCTCCAAAATACATTAAAAAAAAATGAGACTTCAATGTCTATTAAAAATTTAAATGTAAAAAATATAATTATTTTTTGATCTGCATCTCTTTTATGGCGCGGCCGGTGGGGCCCACCACCGCCTCCCTTATTTTTTTTAATTTATTTATTTCCTATTTCTTAATTATTAAAGTTTTTTAAAATGTTTTTATCAAAAAGAAGTATTATTTATAGAAAACAACTGAGTATTGGATTTAAATTCTAGACAAACTTGAGTTTTAATTTTCTTAAATCAAATATATTTGTAGCTTTGCTAAAATCGTTTTCCTGTTTTTTTTTTTATGAATTTGAGGCAATGGTGACTATTATTGGATCACAAACATCGCTATATTTTGATTATTTGGCATGGTTATAAATCAGTATTTGATTTAAATCTTCGTCTATTTTAGTTTATTTGACAATAATTTTATCATATGTAATTTATTGAAAAGTTTTAATACTGTAAGTAAGGAATGAAAAGTGGATTTTGATTTTATGATGATATGTAGATCGGTCATTAGGTATACAAATTTATTGGAAACTGACCTCATAAATTCTTGCTAAAATTAAAAAATTATATATTCTATGAAGAAAACAATTCATGATTTTTATAAGAATATTTTTATATAAACTTAAAATAAGAACGAATCTTAAATTAATAAAAGTCATGACACTGTAAAAAAATAATTCACATTTTCGTTTATGTAATGTAATTAGTTAATTTTGAATTCGTATTAATGCATAAGCGACACTTTTATCGTCGCATCGACCTTTTTTACTTTCAACTTTTACTATTAATTGTCTTCTAAAATGGAGTAAATGGACTTTGTTTTATCATGAATGTAATTTATAAATATTCACTATATTTTTGGGAGATTTATATTTTATTAACTAATTTTCTATATTCATTCGTCTTATTTAATTTTTCTGTACTTGAAGAGCCGGCAAAAAAAAAGATATTATTTTTCAATAAAAACGGAAATTGGTGATGACGTGGCATTTCCATCAGCTTTTCGCATGCGGGGAAAGTACTCACGTGCTGACCACACATTTACACCCCATTTTCCCATCTTTTATTAATCTTATTTTTTGTTTTATTGTGTATTCGAATATAAAAAATAACATAAAAACAATTAACTAATTAATATGTAAATGTTAATTTGAACATAAAAATAGATCAATTATATGAATTTTTCAAATATAATTGTAAATATTTGAATTATAATATAAAGTTTTATCTTCAAAATTCCCATATTACTAACCATCCGCAACAAAATAAGCCCTCTCCAATATTATTGGATATGGATAATTAAATTAAGAGACGATTACATCATTTACTTTTGATCATATTAATTATTGTAGTGATAATTAGTGATTGTTTTTTATTTCTATATTAATACTTGACGATTGGACAAAAGAATTCGGATGTGTATTATTATGCTAATAATACATGTATCAACTTATTGTAATTATAATTATGATTTCGTTTATATTTGAACATTTAAGACTAATAGTAAATTATTATATTAAGTTTAAAATTTCAGTATTATTTCGGTACAATTAGTCATGTTTTAATGAGATTTTTAATTAGAATAATGCGGTATAATTTTGGTTATATATATGTCTCCGATCTTATATTAATGGGTAAATTTAAAAATTATTAAATTTTGACCAGAGATTCAGAGATAGCTTTATTATTCAATTTATAATTCGAGACAATAAAAAAATTATAACATTGGCTGTTTAAAGATATTAAAAAAACATATCTTCTTATATATATATATATATGCATATTCTAAAATTAAATATTTTTGTTTTTAAATAACCTCAAAATCGATTATTTAATGACAAAATGGTAGATATCGTAAGAAAGAATGGAAAGCATAATAAAAATATATCCTGTAATTTGTTTTGGCATATATTTGCATTTTCAGTCCATTATAATTTCTTGATGACTACTCACAAAATTCAAATTTTAGTATACTAATGATGATGATGATGATGATGATGATACTTTGCCATCGATAAAGTACTATATTATATATATATATATGTACAACGCCATGTGTTAGATTGTTTCACAAGCGACAAAATAACTGTAAAAATATATTAATCGGGAATGATTAAATTGATTATTATTATTTTTTGCTTGCGGTTGAAATTAGTCTTTTTGGATACAATGATTGTCTTATTTTTTTTCCTTTATTATATTTTACGATTTTGCAAGCCTATAAGTATAAGTGGAATAACTAAGCTTAGTTTGAAACTTGTTTAAACTATATAGAAAACTCTATCTTATTATCTATAAACATCTTCAACGGTTCAATTCTATTTTTTTTTATGTTTTTATAACATTAAAAAAAAATTGGTTGAAAATCATAACTATTAAAACAATAAACATATGATAAGAAAACTGATCGATAACGATTATATGTGTTGAGATATACCGGATCTTGAAGAATATTACGAGTTATATCGTATATTGGAGTTCTTATCAAATCCGGAAAATATATATTTAGAAATATTTATTATTATGCATACTTTACTTATTCAATGTAAGACTCTCATCTATTTATATGTTATTTTGGTTATCAATAAAAATATCATTCCGCAAATTTCTACAATATGATCCGTTTATTGTTAATCACATACTAATTGAAATTATGCAAATAATATAATTGTTATGTTTCCATATGAAAGATGGTATTAACATTCACACATGCGTGGAGAAAAAAAAAATAGGAATGTCCACATTTTGATAGTGGTTGGGACAAAAGCCTTTAAGTTTGACAAATGCATGAAGTGAAAATATTATGTCCCCATTTTCACATATATATATATATATATATATATATATAGTAATGCTCAAGTTATATAGATGGTGAGACAAAAGCCATTTTTGAAGAAAAAAAAAAGTCAAATACAACATTCCTTCTGTTTTTATCATTTTTGTTTCTTTTTGGATTTTATTAGTGAACACATTTTTATTTTTTGTCTTGATAGGATTAATATTCCTCCACTTTGTCCCCCCAATCTTCTTCCCCACTCAATGACTTTTTTTTTTTTGTTGCTTTCTTATTTCCACTTTATAAATCACCATTTGTCAATTCAGAAAGCATTAGATAATTGCGAGACATAAAAAACAGTAGATGGTTGAGTTTTTTTTTTTTTTATAACTAAAGTCGCAATCTTTATAACAATAGTGGTATACAACACATTGACCATACCATTAATTATCATATGATTTCTCCATATATCGCTATCAATGATTGGAATATATTATCTCATACCACAAGCTTTATTGTAGACACACATATGTGTGTGTATGTATGTATGTATGTATGTATGTATGTATGTATGTATGTATGTATGTATGTATGTATGTATGTATGTATGTATGTATGTATGTATGTATGTATGTATGTATGCATGCATGTATTTTGAATGAACTATTGTACATATTTCCCATAGCATGAAGGGTATGATTCAAAATTTTAAAACCTTTCACAAGTAACGCACCATAAGTTTAATCAATTTAATTTTTTTTTCCAAATAGACTAATTACCATTTCAAATCTACAATCTTTGAACAAAATTATATATATATATATATTATGGAACAGAATGAGAAGAGCCCATTGCTTTTGGCAGAGAGAGAGAATAAATGCGTGAATGCTTCCTTAACCCATAAAAATTTTGGGCCCATATAAAAGGGTCCAATCATGTGGGCCCGTTGTGTCTCATAATTGGGCCCACCAGCAAGCTGACGTGGCATTGATCGAGGGGCGGGGCAGCTGTTTGTTTGAAGTGGAGATCTGGCCCCACACCCACCCGATCCCAGATTTTGAGCCCCCATCCTCGGATCCCATAACAATAATAATACTAATAAATTATTATTATTGATTAAACTCCAAAAATGGAATTTGTGTAATTTATATTAAAAAAAGATGGAATTTGTATGGTTTTATATTCAATATCTCAGCGTTGAAATGAAATATGCAATCATGCACATTAATAGACCAATAGAATACCTGCGTGCCAGATTCCAACATCCATCTAATATATTCTTCGTCACTGAACTATTTTATATATATATTTTTTTTTTATCAATATATATAATATAATGATTGATTTTTATTATCTTATAAGCAGTAAAACTTGAGATTTCAATTCTGTAAAATACAACGAAAACTATCGGATATTATATTATCGTTCGCTTTCTTACCACGGTAAAACTACGACGGTCGTTTTACACCATTGACTTAAAATTTCATTATTATATTTATATATACACACACACACATTGAGGGTTAAAACTGTCATTTTACACACTCACGAGCGTGACGATTTGCAGGTCGTCAGAGGCAGACAACCACCAACCAAAGCTTGTGAGTCTCTTCCTTTTAATTCGAAGGTAATAAATAAAACTAAATATTTAAAAAAACATACGACCAATCACATACGTTATTTGGTTTGGATTCAATAAAATTTGGATTTGAGTTTTATAGTTTTAAAAAAATTGTATTTATTTGATTTTTAAAGTATAAGTAATTGGGTTCGGATTTTTTTTATTCAATTTTTTTAAAAAAAATTATTCGACATATGTTAATATGAGATTGGTTCCGAAACGCCAGTCCTAATCATAAGGGTTAAAAAAGAGAACTTTGTTCCTTTTTCACCCCTATCAGTTGTCCAGCTTTGCTTGATTAGTACGCCTGCGATCAAGGGTAAAACCGTCTTTTTTGGGATTTCTTTCACATCGCATCTTCCCCCGGACCTCTCGCTATCGAATGTTTTTTCAGGGAAACGAAAATTAAATTCAAAGCCCTCCAATGGAAACAGAGGCTTTTGTTTTCCTACTCGTATATACGATACATGTATGGAAAATAGGATTTGATTTGGTTGGGACATATACGAAATTAACACAATTTTATTAGTTATGTATATATATATGCTTTTTTTTGTAACGGTAAATTATATATATGCTTTTCTCTTTTCTTATTATCCATATTCGTTTTAATCATATTAAATATCATTAGCTAATAAATTTATCCTGTAATGATATTTTATTATATTCGAATTTCTGAAATTCTATGAATTTGAATATCTTCATCGAAAAAAATCTAAAATATATATATACCTAACAGAGATAATTTTAATATGGTAACATTTTGAGCATATGATTTATTGGATAATATCTATGAGGTTAGTATTGTAAACATCTGTAACTAGGGTTTTACTAAATCTTGAATATATATGTATATATATATATATGTATATATATATATATATA
>NW_010965304.1:669184-679065 GCF_000463585.1 Tarenaya hassleriana | reverse complement strand
ATATATATATATATATATATATATATAGGGTTGTGTGTTTAGGTATATATATATATATATATATATATATATATATATATATATATATATATATTGAGAAGAATGATGAAAAGGTTCACCGGACCAAATATGGACCATTTTGAGCATATGATTTATTGGATAATAGTAGGGTAAAACCCTATGATTGTTGGAGGCAAAGATTTTTTAGTTTAATGCAGGCGTAAACCTAGGTTTGGTTTGATATACATACACACCCAATATATATATATATATATAACCATATATTGTTTTTGGTAAAAAGTAAATATATAAATGAACGAACGTTTTTGAGAAAAACACTTGGAGTAGAATTCCATTTTACAGTCCAAAAGAAATTTTGGATTCCATATTCGAATTTTCAAAATCTATGCAAAGATTATTTGGAAGACATATTTATAGAACCGTATATTTTATATAAAATTATAGAACCGTATTTATTTCACCGTACACACACAATATATAAAATATGCAAAGGACCGTACGTAAGCTTAGAAAGTATGTTAGGGAAAAGTGTAATTAATGATGATGGTGAAACATACACATGGTGACATGGATGATCTAATACAATATTATGTGTACATTCTAAATACATAAATAATATTATCGTTTGAAAACTGTTCACATGTATATATACACACCTATACAGTTTCGATGTCTTGGGCTTTTCTATGGGCCTTTTGTTGGAAATGATTGGTAACGTGGCTCGTTTGTTTTGGGCCGTGGGCTTCATACATCGGTCAACGCCTCATGGGTTGACCGAGTTAATTGATTATTACATTAGAATATATATTACCAATTTACCATTAACAAACAGCTAACAAGAGCATTTTTCAAAAAGAGTCTACGTAGAGATGGAGGGAGAAAAGTTTCTTATCGGATATTATATAAAACTAATATTAATTTTCAATAGTTTTATATAAATTATATATGTCGATGTTCCAACCTAATCATTCTCCAAAGAATATCTAAGTCTTGTATATATGTAGTGTTTTTATATATATATATATATGTAGTGTTTCATTCATCTTGTTATATAAAACATAATTGATTTATAAACCAACTAAAACTCGGCTAGCCTTCGTATAATATAGTTCATCGTATTACCAAAAAAAAGAATTTTAAAAAAAAGAATCGTATTCTCCAAATTTTTAAAGGGTAATATAAGACAGTTGAGTTGAATCACTTATATCTACTGTTAAGAAAATATATTGGATTCATTTTAGATTCCACTAATTTCTAAAAGTATGCATGCACTCATTAAATGAATATAAGAAATGAACCAAACGACGACATAGAAATGATTTGTAACATATTATATATTGAATTTTATATGATATGTTAACTGTTTTGTGGATTTTGTGGCGGGTGAGACCAATGGCTGAATATGAAAATTTTATCATTTTGGCTTATCCAATGTAACGAATATGCGGCCATTAGATCATAGTCACACGTCACCTTTCTTTGTAAAAATTGGCCTTATTAACCCACAGACTCGTATGTCATATAAATAGTTGGTAACATATTATATATTGAATTTTATATGATATATTCACTATATGTGAATTTTGTGGTGGGTGAGGCCAATGATTGAATATGGAAATTTTATTATTTGGCCTTATCCAATGTAATAAATGCGACCGATGGATCATAGTCATACGTCACCTACGCTTTCTTTGTAAAATCTGGCCTTATGAGCCTCTAAGAGCCGAACCTTGGCTTCTCAGACTCAAATAATGCAATCATTGACGTAATTAATATTATTATCTTAATTAATTAACTAAATTAATCTTCAACATATACAAACAAAACATATACCCAAATGCAAATAAATTACAACATATTTCAATCAATCAACAATAATAATAATAACAATGATAATAATAATAAAGTTATAGGAAAGTATTTCAAAGAGTCACGAGGTTTTTTGTGTGCCCAAACTGTGTTGCAATAATCCATCAGATCTACTTTTTTATTTTATTTTATAATTCTTATCCAACACCTTATAATAGAATATGATACTTGTGATAAAATATAAAAGTTAAATTGATATATATATATTTTTATATTCTTTCTAATCGTATATTTTGAAAGTATCCCATATTAATAAATGATAATGTCTGATAGTATAGATTACCAAATAGATCATCAAATAGAATTTTATCCCATATCGACCACCTATATATATAACATTTATAGAGCATAATATATACTTTTGTACAATAAGGATTTTCTACAAAGTTTGGAGTTTGGTATTGAAACCGATTAGTGGCAACCTCTAAAAGAAACATTTTGTTTTTTTATCTTTCACCCCCAAAAAAAAAACATCTTGTTTAGTTGCATGCCGTTTTAGACGTCATTTTTTTCAATCGAATTTCACACCATTTTAAAATAAAGGATGTTTATAACACTAAAAAAAATATCGAATCATCATGCGTATTTCCAATGATATTTAGTTGTATTCACCAATAAATTCGAATAATTAAAATCATTATTTATAGAATAATCTCATACTTTAAAAAATTCTTTGATAATTAAAATTAATGATTTTTTAGATATTATTTAATATATATTTTTTGAATATGTATTTATTTTATTTGAAAAATAAAAAAAAATACAACAATAATTGAGATGGAATATAGAGCATAAGAAGAAGAAAAAATCTAGAATAAGGAGAGGGTCGATGTTACCTAAAAAGGCATATTATATCTACAATGTACATTCTCTCTCTCGTCGCCATTGAGAGGAGCACAAGGGACCATTGGTTGGACCAAAACGACTGGCCGTTGCACATAAAACGACACTCGACTCGACCTCTGTGGGACCCACGATTGATCATCACATCGAATTTCGTCATAAATGCCCTAATTAATCAGGCTACTTGCTTTAATGTTTTCTTTAATTAGACAAAAAAATGCAATTATCCCGTTATTATTTGCTTGCAAGCTTATTTTTGTTGATCTTAACGCAAATATTTGCAAATTGGGGCGAATAATCAATTAATCCATAAGTGGCTAAAAACAGACGAAAATGACAAAAATGTCCTCCGCCACCAGCCCATCAGTTTTGTATCTTCCCGCCTTTCCCAGCAAATTCCAAACCCATTATCGGGAATATGGAAACTTATGGTTTTAAGCAGAATATATCAAATTATACTTTTCAGTACAGTCGTATCTAATTATTTTCAATAGAATGAAATCATACAGTACCTGATTAAATGTTAGAAAATTAGAATTAAAATATTTTTAATAAAAAATGAGATTGTAATTGATAAAATAAAATAAAATAAATATAATTATTACAAAAAAAAACAGAGTTTCAACTGAAATTCATGATGAGGATATATAATCCGGGTGACGAATCTAATGCAGATTTAACGTATAACCCGAGAATATCTGCAGATAAATATTTTAAATCTTTTTTTTTTGTCGGATAATATATAAATGGTTGAATGGATTTTATTTTTTTAACACTCGGTTAATTAAACTAAATTCCAAAAAAAGACTAAACATAAAATAAAAAAGAAAAGTTTGGAATATGGTGAGAGATGAGGTCTGGTCTAACTTTGACCGTGATATTTATGAAACAATGTATGTTAAGTCTTTCCTGAATCATATACTATATCACAAATAGTTCTGAAAATAAATGAACCATTTAAAGTTTGTCCATATTTGATCATTATTGAAATCATTTGTCTTACATAAATATTATACTAACATATGAATGCTCCAATTCACACAGTGTCAATTTAGATTCGAAACCCGAAATCCGGTTCGAACCCACTAAATCAATTGTGAATTTGGATCGAGCCGACCCGATTCACAAACCAAATGTTAACCAGAATATAAGAATGTGAATAAAAAAAAAAATAATGCAAAGGCGTAACGGAAAAATACGAGATGGGATTAGATAACAGAAATGTAGTAATTACAGGAATACATAAAACAGGATTAGTTAAAACAAATCATGGATTACGTTTTGGATAATTACAAAATTATCCTCGGGGCCAAACATAAGCCTCTAATCACAGGAAATGCATGTCCCTTTGCAACCCTCTACAAGAAAACCCATCACATAATCCTTATTTTCACTTCTTTTTTCTTTCCCAACTAAATCAGATAACCATTTACATACACACACACAAATAAAAATATATTGTAGGTCGTAACTATTTCGATTCTTATATTCATTGATTAGTGTTAAATCAAACTATATAAATATTAATAGAAAAAAGCACAATACCGCCTAATGATAGAAGAGAATCACATAGAATAAAACCCATTAACCCGACCTTAATTTAATTTGAAAAAGGATGTGTTATTAATCTTACAAAGCAAATATAGAACAATAATATTAATAAACATAAAGATTTGTGTGCTAATAAAGACTTAAAAAAAAAAAGAGAGAGAGAATAATTCTCTAAACAAAGGGTCACTCGCTGTCATGTGATTGTAGCCTCTGCTTTACTTACCAACCCCACCCACAAAACCCCAATCAAATGCTTTTAGTTCATCTGCCCAACTTTCCTCTTTTATTCATTTTCGACCCCTCAGTTTTATTCTGTAACATCAAGGTTCCCAACTTGGAAACAAAATGTAATAAAATTCGCATGATATAATATCATAAAAAACAAAATTATCTATTCCTCATCCGCGAATTAGGACACAATCTCAGGTAAAAAAAAACCAAAAATTACATGGTAAGATTTTCTGAAAATATCATAAAAGAGGGCATTTTCTGCAAATATATAAATATGCCTCCCCAACTGATTATTTGTAACAAAAAAAGAAGAAGAGGGACCTCAAATTTCTTAAACCTTAATCCTCGAACCCGATCTTTTCAAAAATTGCATTTCTAACCCTACTAAGATCCCTCCCTTTCAGTGTCCTCCCCACACCTTCGTGCACCGAGAACGACGCCATCCTCGTCCTCGCCAGGAATTCGTGCGGCGGCACGCGCCCTCCCCCGGCGTCCGACCAATCGTTTCCGTCTCCGTCATCGTAATCTCCGCTTCCCCGGCGGTTATCGCGGTACTCCTCCCTGAGAATCTTCGACCAGTCCGGCACGTTCACCGGCAGCGACGACGCTGCTCCCGCAGCCGATGCTGGACGAGCCGACGGTTTTTTCCCGATGCGTCCGGAGGTCGAGAGCTTGCGACGGATCTCCGGCGACTCGGAGAGAGCGGATCCGGCGGAGGAGTACAGATCGGATTCTTCGAATTCGAATCCCGAATCGCCGACGTGGTACGGCTGATCGGTGGCGAGGAAGCGGTAGCTGGGCCTTGCGTAGTAGCTTTTTCCCGTCGCCATTGAAGATTGAAGAAGAAGAAGATTTTTTTTTTTTTTTGGATTTTGAATTTGAAATTGTTTGCTATGAGACTCTTCCTGCGGGGTGAGTCTGCTTTTATAAATGTTCGGTTGCATAAATGGATAAGGGACCCGCATTTATCTCTGGCTTAACTTCCAGTTTCCGGCGTCTGAAATTACATAAATACCCTTTCCATTTTTTATAGTGTGAAATGCCACGTAGGATTATTAGTGCGGAGGAATATTACGCGCGGCAACGTAGCGTGGCTGAGGAATATTCTCATTTCTTTCCTCTATGGTTTTCTTTAAATCACTCATTCATATACATTTTTTCCAAACAGAGAACAAATTCTCCAAAAAAAAAAAAAAAAAAAATCTAATTGTTTTTTCATTTTCGGGAAATAATTTTAAATTTGAACCGTAGTATACGATATTCTCTCGACAACAGCCGAACTTTAATCGATGAAATTGAACATATTAATTTCGAATAATATATATCATAGTTCGGTCTTGATACTTTTGAAGGCATCGTTTTGAAATTTATCTAAAGGAACAAACTTTTGTTTACAAAGAAAAAATTTAATGTATCCGATAATAAATTTTTTTATGTGTACGAATCATTATGAATATGAATTTGTGTATAAAGGGGGGCATGTATTTTAAAATTTCTAAAATACTTGCGACGGTACAAAGTACGATTCCCCGTAGTATTTGATTTTATCATTTGGAATTTTCCAAGTATTATATAAATAAAAATTGATGGAGAATATAATAGAATATTATGGCATGAACCAATTGGAAGTTTCGAGGTTGGTCGGTGGTAGATGTGGCGCGGAGAACCGTCGTCGATTTGTTCATCGTTTAGCCGTTGGGTAGAATTTTTAAATAATTAAATTAATAGTTTCAGATGAATAACATGATTTTTTTTATTTTTATTTACTATGCGCACAAGGCCACGAGGGGTAATAATAAATACAAATTTTCACCATTTGAAAATAGTTCTATATTTATTTTGCTATTTTAAAATGAGTTTTGAAGGCGTTGTAAAAAGAATGAAGAAATAAAGGTCTGAAAACGTGGGAGATTTTTTGAAGAAAAATACATTATGGGAATTCCGTCCATAAATAATTTTATGCTTTATTTTTTTATTATCATATTTAGTATATTCGTACAAAATTTATCCAATAATACAAAATACAACATTACCTTTTTTTGTATCCCAAAAATCACAACTATCCCAAAAATCACAGTAAGAGAAAAAAGCAAATTCTGCAAGAAATTATCAAACCTTAACTTTTTAGGGACAAAAATACAAATTTTAAAAATAGTTTTAAGGAAATAATTAATTAATGTACAATATGATGCTATAAAAAAATAATTTAAGACCCATAATTATATCCTAATATGTAAAAAGATATATAAAAGTGTAAATTGGAAAATCGATGCTTAAGATATAGAGTGCGAAATTTCATACATAAAAGCATGGTCCCTATTTAGATGACCGAGATGGTGACACGAGTCTTAAGTGCTCGCATCTGAGGACACGTGCCGGAATCTCGTTGAACTCAATGGATGGCACGTGAAGTAGGACCCACAGCTCGGATCTAGCGCGCGAATTTCTTTTGCCAGCTGGCTTCAGACCGATAGGAAAGATGAAGCCCTCGTCCTGTTTTTTTTTTCATTATCTCGCTGTCCTCTCACGCGCGACAGTCTCGTTGCTTCCCGATTAATTACTCGATTTTCTCACGATATATTCGCCTTGTCTTGGGTTTTCGGCGCGTGAGATATAGCCCGCGCGTGGATTGTTCTTTTGTGAGGGTTTAATATTGGTTGTTGAACGTTGAAATTGTGGGGCCCACTTTCAAAACGACGCGAACAACTTTGTTTATTTAATTGTTTATGGGGTTTTCGTGTATATCCATATCTTGCATTATATATATATATGTATCGATCTATTTATAATACATTATTTTGTAATGATTTAATCTCAAACATAAATCAATAATGTTTTTAAAAAAAATTATCAATATGCTATCAGTATTTAGTTAAGTCCATAATCCGTTCCATTTTTGATAAATGGACGAATGAGAATTTTTGTTTTTAAATTTTTTATCGATTAAAGAAATTATGATATTTAAAAAAACATAAATTTATAAATGATAGATATTTTAATTTCTGTATTAAGTTTAGTTTTCATTTGAATTAAGTTTCAATTTAAAAATGTATATTTTATGACAAAAAAATATTGGTTTTGTTCAATTTTTAGTTATGTTTAGATTTATTTTTATAAATTTTTATGATGTTGGGAGGGGTGATCTTTTATTGTTTTAACTTAAAAAATGTACTTTGAGACATGTTTAAAACCTAATCTCTATCATTATAGCGGCCAAATAAACAAATCCAGATTTAACATCCTTGCAAATTTATTAATAATATTAACATTGCAAAATTCAGAATCATATAAAATGTAGTGTGTGTATATATTCTCAAATGTTATATTTACACAAATATTTACATATTTCGTTATCTATGGGCAGAAACATTATTGCTGATTTGAAAGGAGGTGTCGACATGGTGGGCACATCCCCGTTACATTTATATTTATAAATCAAAGTAGAATATATGATTAGAAAAATATAAAGTTCAAACACTGTGCAGTGATGATGTTAAAGTGTCTTTATTACAAAAAAAAAAACTATATATAAAATAAGGTCAGTCCAATCATATTATCCATTCCATAAAGTTACGAGGTGAAATCAAATAAAATAGTAAGTAAAGTAAATGCGATACCGACAAGATGAGATGTGGAATAATATATATACATATATATTTAAATTTCATCTGGTTGGTTGTACCGACGAGTAAACGAATACTATAGTTTAGTTGAGATATAAAGTAAGTTGAACATTGAGGAAAATAATTAGCTTTCATTCATTTTCAAATGAGATTTGCATTTTAATTTGATATATATATATATACGGAGGAACGTTAATGAATTAAAGTTGGTGAAGCGTACTAATTTTTTTTTAAAAATTTCTGATTTACTATTTTTGTGAAGTATCCAATCCATCTTTTTTCTACGTACTAAATTTTCGAATTCAAAGTGTTTCCAAATTTTTTTTTAAAGATCGTACTAAGTAACATATATGTATGTATTTATATATATGTTAGACAATTCGATATACAAGGAAGGAGAAATGCATTATGTATTGTGTACGTGTATGGGCATATATATATATATACATGTGTCATGTGTGGCATTATCTCCTCCTCGCATGCTTTGAGCTTTGATTGATTTATCCATCCACTTACACACCCATCATCTCCTTCAATGCTTTCAACCCACAAAGTACATTATCTTTGATGATGCCATGAAATTTCAATACTCCATCTACTCAAATGGTGAAAAATTATGTATTAAATAGCATGAGGAGATCTTTTTTCTTTCAAATTTGAACATAAGAAAAAAATCCGAAAACTCTAAAAAAATACCAACAAATAAAAAAATTTCCTTCATACGCTATTGATAATGAAACATAATATATAAAAGTATAATAGTATAAAAAGGGACAAAACCTTTGGAGGAATATTGGGCTTAGAGAGACCCATTATTAGTAATTACAATTTACAGAACATACAATTATGGACCATCTTTATTTAGGCTCAGAAACGATATTTGTATTGGGTAAGAGCCCATTTGTATTTCTCGACTTAATAAATTAATACCAAATCGATTGCATTCTGGTTTTAGTTCGGTTTGTATTTTAAAAACCTGTTTGTCGCAAACCGAACGGTGTCCAAACCAAAAGAATAAATAAAGTAACCGAGGAAAACCTAATCAAATTCCATTTATATACGGTCCGTAAGTTTTAAAGTTCAAGCAAAACTAAACCGAACGAATGATGTCGAAACCAAACTAAACCGAAAATATACCGAACCGGGTCTACAACATGGTTTGGAGGCCGGTCTCCCGGGAGGGGGGGGGGGGGAAAAACGTACTTTAACACAAAACCCTAACTCTGGGTCTACTAACTTCTTCCCGTGTCTGTGAAGAAGAAACCCTAGAAACCAAGAGCGAGGAAGATGCCGCCGAAATTCGATCCATCGCAAGTAGTGGAAGTGTTCGTACGGGTTACCGGAGGAGAGGTGGGGGCGGCGAGTTCACTGGCGCCGAAGATTGGACCTCTGGGTCTCTCCCCGAAGAAGATCGGAGAAGATATCGCAAAGGAGACGGCGAAGGAATGGAAAGGTCTTCGAGTTACGGTCAAGCTCACCGTTCAGAACAGACAGGCGAAGGTCACGGTGGTTCCTTCTGCGGCGGCTCTGGTCATCAAAGCACTCAAGGAGCCGGAACGTGACCGGAAGAAAACGAAGAACATCAAACACAACGGCGACATCTCTCTCGACGATGTTATCGAGATAGCGAAGGTGATGCGACCGAGATCCATGGCGAAGGATCTGAGCGGAACCGTGAAGGAGATCCTCGGCACGTGCGTCTCCGTGGGTTGCACCGTCGATGGGAAAGATCCCAAGGATCTT
>NW_010965304.1:667048-669154 GCF_000463585.1 Tarenaya hassleriana | reverse complement strand
TCAGCAGGAGATTACCGATGGGGAAGTTGACATTCCCAGCGACTGAAAAGGGTACTTTGGATTTTCCCTAAAGTTTTGATTTTTTCGATTTCGTTTCGTCTTTTTGTATCGAGGGTATCCCTTAGTATACTGTTCTTGATCATTCCTGAACAATCGCAGCTCGAAAGACCATTCCTTTTGGCTTGTTTGTTTGAAAGCTTGTGTTGAGGTTAATTAGATGGCGTGTTCTCATTCATGACTTGATATCGTTTCTGTTCGGGTTTCATAGCTTCTGTTTGAGTTCTTGTCTTAATCGATCCCTTTTTTCCAGAAAAAAAATCGTAATGGGAATGTCAATGAATGGATAAGTGGCCACACCACTTTCTCAGTCTTCTCTGCCTTAGTTTTGAGGTTAATGTCGTTGCTTAGTTCATAGATTAAGGCTGTGTTTCTTCTGGGATTATGGCCGTTAATGTTAAAGATCCTTCTGTTGAATCAATGTTCTTCATGAAAATGGTAACTTGTTTCCTCTGTTTGTTACAATTTCGTGAATAAGTTTTTGTATCCATGACTTGAGGCTGAGGGCCTTGCCGCGATGAATATATATAGATAGATAGACCTACGATCTGTTTCTCTGCTAAATGGCTGATACCCTAAACGGATACTCAGGGGTGTGGACACGGATCGCATACCCCAGTTTTTGCAAAATAACCCGAATGCCGTTTGAGGTGATATCCCTAATGTTTAGGGATTTTTAAAATGGAACTCCTTAAGCCTCGTTGGATCGCCCTTGCCTCGGGCAATGTTGGCTCTCACCCTCGTCCCCGTCGCACCTCTCTCCCCTTTCCTTAGGGCTAAATCACTCAAATATACCAAACGTGTCGCAGTAACTTCTCGGATACATCTAAAAAAATATAACCCATTAAATTTTCTTCAAAAATACCATATTATCCTTAATGAAACCGTGTAATTATAATTGCAACGTCGTAATTGATTCTAAATACAGTTGCAATTGATTCTAAATACAATTGCAATTGATTCTAAATGAGGTGGTAAAAAATACATCTAATTGTTTACAAGATTTTTAGTTGTTATACGATCGTAAATACTTCTTTTTTTAGTCGTATATTAGTTATATAACAGTCGTAATAAAGTCGTAAAAAATATGAAAAAAAGTTATTTCCGACTTTTTAAACCCAAAAGTGGTATAGAATTAAAAAAAAAATTATTTTTTTTTATTTTATTTTTTTGCGACACTTTTGGTATATTTGAGTAATTTTCCCTTTCCTTGGTGCGGACTCTCTTTTTTCTCCCCTTTTTTCCTCCCGACTTCGGGTATTTGCACAGGAGAATACTTTATTTAGTTAATAACCGAAGAATGTGTTGAATAACATGTATTTGTACACGAATCGAATTTGACATATATCCGAATGGGTATAATTTATGTAAAATCAAACTGAATAAAAAATTATAATTAAAACTACAATTTTTTTAAAGAAAATGATTTTTTTTTTGTTTTAACCGAATCAAACTCGAATAACCAAACATAGCGGCTAGATGTCCGAAGAAACTTGAACGAGAAAGAATAAAACCTTCTGATTTTTTCAATATGAAACTAGAATTTACGAGCCTTATTTGCGCCGTTGGATTTTTTTTTCCTTTCCAATTCTTATTGATGATTATTAGTAATTAATTAATAGGAGAATAGCCCGTGTAGATGGTAGATTTTTTTTTGGGCAAAAAACTTAAAAGTACATGTTTTTTTTTTGCTATTCTCCCTTAATTAATTAATGTCGGTTTTAGTTAATGTTGCTTCAAGAAAATCCTCGAGTTTCGCTTTCATCTTTGCTTAAAGTCCACGTTCAAAATTTGATAAAGAGTTCCACAAATATGAAAAAACGAATATGAGGGTCCACAAATATCAATTCAAGTAACGGGCTTCGATGATTATATGGGGATGCAGTAACGTAACAAGAGATTATGTAAATTGCTGAATATGAGATATTTCCAATTGCAAACCCTAAGTTTTGAGGGGAGAGACCCAATTATTACACAATCATATATTTTTTTATTTATTTTATTTTTTAGCTTATCCTTCAAGCCAAGAAACTCCCACCATTCTTCTCT
>NW_010965304.1:665687-667033 GCF_000463585.1 Tarenaya hassleriana | reverse complement strand
CTTTCCCTTTTTTTTTTCAAAAAAAATATATTTAGTGTTCATATAAAACCTATTTCTGGTCCAAAAATTATACACCATTACACACATATATATATTATAAGAGAATCATGATTTCCTCATTCCTTATGAAATCATAGAATTTGCACCTGACAAGCAACCACTTCAACTCCAACTAATCCTATAAAAACCCATAACAGACCAAACCCACACAAAAACAGACAAACAAAGAATGACTTACCCAACTTCATGTTTGATCCTCTTCTCATGTTCTCTGTCTCTTCTTCTGTCATTCTCCAATGCAGGAAGCAGACCTCCACACAGTCCGTCTTACTACTCCCCGGCCGCCTTTTCTCCCGCAGCATACGATTTCTTCCACCCGAAATCGCATTCTCATTCCCCCGAAAACCCGAGAAACTCGCCTGCCCCTTTGCCTTTGAGGGCTAATGTAGAGGCCGAGGCACAGGAAAGCAAAGTTTCCTCGGAAAAGCACAGAGATGGAAACAGGGTAGGGGCGGGTGTAGTTGTCGGGATAGGGCTCGGGCTCACGTTCCTAGTGTTTTTAGCCACGGGAACTTGCTTTGTCATGAACAAACGCCGTGTGAATGTCGTCAGAACAATCTCTGTCCGGCCTGACGCTTGAATCCATCACGAGGGAGAGGGAGATCGAGTTTCTTCTTCTTGTTTTCCTGTTCTTCGGCTAGTTTGGTTATGGAGAAATGTACCTTCCTTGGATCGAACAAGAATCTTTCATCTGTAGGAAGACTGAATGTTCACAAGCACACTTCACTTCAAAAAATCAGAAACTAATCTGTCTGTCTCATTACTAAAACCCATGATCGGTTTTTATTTATAAGAATCAAAATTATGAAACATTAATACCCTTTGCAGATTGCTTGCAGACAATCAATTCTAACTCATCAACACAGTAAACTCGTCAACTGTTCCATATCACCAGAGAAAGTATAACAATGCCACATAATGCATGAATGATCACAGAAGCCAGAGAAGTAGGGATATGTTAACTAACTACCAATTCATGTGAATATACAAGCCAAAAGACCGGTCTTTCGAGCTGTGTTCGTCCAGGAATATCAAGAACATTATACTAAGATACCCAGGGAACAAAAAAGGCGAAACCTTTAGTGAAAAATAGGAATTCCCATCATTTTTTTCTTCTCCTACATGATCGATAATTTCATCGATCCACAGTTCGCAATCTCTGCCATGAACACCAAAAGCCTCAAACTTTACGAAATCCCATGAAGGATAAGTGAATCAAATGATGAATCACCGGCTAGTGATGCGTATAGTTTCGGAGTATTCTTACTCGAATCCGTCATCGGAAG
>NW_010965304.1:628642-665633 GCF_000463585.1 Tarenaya hassleriana | reverse complement strand
TCCCTGCGTGAATCCGTCGTCGGAAGAGAAGCAGACAACATAAAGCAGTCAAACCCAGATCGAGGTTTCGATTCAACACGATCAAAAACTTCTTGCAAGATCTTAGAACATACCGGAAGCCTCCACTGTTGTCTTGAAAGGCGAAGTCTTTCGATCTCGAGAGAGAGACGTTTTCGAGAAGGTGAGATTTGGGAATCTGTACAATGAATCCGAAGAAGAGAGATGGGTCCTGTCATTTGTTTTTTGGAATCCGTACAATGAATTTGGGAATTGGAAGCGAAGAAGAGACATATTCATTGTTTTGTTTTTTCCTGTGTTGATTAATCTTTCATTCCAAATACACAAAATTGCACTCTTTTTTTATAGTTTCTTCAACTGATCAAGAGTTGATAATATATTCAATTTTATAAGTCTGCCAAAATATATTTTCCATTTTTTAATTTTTTTTTGGTCTACAAAATATATTTTCCTAAAACCAAATCAAGTTTATTTTAAGATCGAATATGAATATAGTAGGAAAAAAGAGTTCATTTTTCTTAATAAAAACCGAATTTAGAGTTCACTCAATTGCCTCCAATAAGGAAAAAAAAGAGAATATATTGTGTCAAATATTTACAAAATCCAATTGAATGCTAATGGGAAATATTAACAGAGAGAAAAATTTATCCACGAATAATTTACATTTCGAGGTTCTTGTCCAAAAATTATCAACCTTTATGAATTTGTTTGGCGATGAGTTTAAGATTCAGGACTTTATTCGATAAAAATTCTAGTTTTTTTTTTACAAAATATGGGGAAAAGATTTTGCAAATCGTCGGTGAAAAAAAAAATCACTGAATTTGAACTTGTACTGCCAAAAGTAATTAGATATTTGGAAAATCTAACATATAAAGAATTGAATTTCAATTACCAAACGGTAGGAATTTCAAATTCAAAGTCTTAGTGATTACACGAACACGAAAGGCAAAAAAAAAATGGTGGATTTGAATTTGAACTAACAAAAGAATCAGAGATCTACGGCGGAGAATCGGCTCTCTCTCATCGCCGATCTCTCTCTTTCTTCACAGAAGCTCTCTCGCGGCGTATCCGTACCGTGATCGGCGGATATTTTCCTGCCGCTTCTTGTACACAACTCCTGCGACTCCGACCACACACGCCGCCGCAAACACTCCCACCACGATCCCGGCCTTCTTCCCGCCGCTCATTCCTCCACCGCCGCCGGAGGATTCGTCGTCATCGGTCGCGGTGATTTCGCTGTGGCTGACATCGCTGGCCTCGCTAGGTTCTGGTTCCGGAGCCGGAGTCGGAGACGGAGGAGATGGATACGCTGCTTCCTCTGGTGTCGGCGGAGAGCTCGACGGAGAATTCGCCGGTGCAGGAGACGGAGAGTGTTCGGATTCAGGCTCCGGCGGAGATGAATGCTCAATCGGAGACTCCGCAGGGGAAGGAGAGACTGGAGATGGCGGAGATCCGGTTTCCGGTGTCGGAGCCAGAACCGGAGGCAAATCTGCTGCGTCGGCGCCCAGATCCGGCGACGGAGCCGGGGAAAAATCAGGCGGAAGCATACCGAACGCGAGTTCCGCAACTAGTAGAACCGCAAGGATAATGCCGAGGAGCTTCGCCATCTGGAAGATCCAACACTCAATTTCTCGCTGTGTATGGAAAATGTGATGACTTGAGAAGATAGAGGAGAAGGAAGAGATCTGTAAAATGGTAACCCAAAGTCGGTTTTAGAGAGAGAGAGAATAAAGATTCGCTAAAAGGCTACGGAAAGGGGATAACGAATGGGAGGACGCCACGTCGGATACGTATGGTACAGTAAATAGCTGCGGAGCACCGGATCCGGATTCGTAGAAAGTGAATAACTTTTTGGAAAAAATAAATAAATAAACTCGACAAATACATACATATGTATATACAATATATATGCAGCCGGTAACATGCATGCATGTATATGTTATGTGTATGTACATAAATGAAAGTTTACATTGATAAAAAAAAAAGCTAATTATTTGTCAAATCTATTAATAACCAGAAAAGATAATAATTGTGAGTAGTTTCTCTTAATATGTCGTTTTGGTTGTAAATTAAGTCATCACTTCTTATTATTAGAGAGGTTTCTTAATTAGTATCCGAGCTTTGCTAAAAAAGAAAGATTTAAAGGTAATATGTCATTGAGCATTGCACCTAATTAGCTTAATATCGAAGGGTCATTCCCTTTTGAATTCAAGATCTCATTATCTTAATTACTAAATTAAGAAAATGCATATTAATTTATTAGTCAATTTTTTTTTATAAAAAAAGGGATCCGTGGTCGAGATTAGATATCAATCATGAATTTCTGAGTGTTTATTGGATATGATCCTAAAAACATATAATTTTAAGAATAATAATAATTCAAACCAATGATCTTTTTCCCCAACGTATATTTGATGAAATGTCCGCTCTGTGTGAAATTAATAAATCACAAGCCAATTCGATTTATTCACGAACCAAACGGTCTAATATGTATATATAAATTGGATAACTCGTTACCTCACAAAATTATTTCCGTTATTTAAATTTTTTCTCATTAATATCAAATGTTTTATAATATTTTGGTATCATCATATATTATATACCCCATATCGATGTAAATCGCGCATATTTTTTTTTTCGCAAGGATAATTTTGATAGTTTTTTTATTTGTTTAATGTTTTTTTTACAATTCAGAAATTCATCAAGTTTTTGACCCAACTGCATCTCAATTTTTTTTTTTATCTCTAAAAGTTTGATTAATAAAATACATTTTCCGTTTTGAGGGTCTTTTGGTTTTTGTTTTCGGTTTTTTGTGTAACCCAATATTACAACCAGTTGGGTTAAAGAAGATAATTTATTTATCATTTTTATAGAAAATTATTCTATTTTTTTTTAATTCTCGAGGCACAATCGAGTTAAACCAAAATTTAAAACAAAAATAAAAACAAAATCATGACGTATAGATGGTATCTAAAACATACAAATACGTATACAATAATATGTTATTCTAAAATCATTCTAGTAAAATTTATTTATTTTTTTTGGAAAAATTCATATTAATATACAAACTTTTTATTTTTGGTCAAAGGTTAGTGATTTCATTCGAACATCTAAATGTAAACCAAAGAAGAATGAATTATTACAAAGCCCAAAACAAAAATCAGATCCGAAATTAGATGAAAAAAAAAACATTTTCCATTTTGAGTTTTGTTTTTTTGGTATTTGTTTTCCGTTTTCGGGTAACTAGTTGAGTCAAAGTGGGTAATTAGTATTTCCTATGAAATCGGTTCTATTTTTAATTACGGAAACCGGTTTTTTCACATATAAATACAAACCCTCCTCACTTTCTTCTACTTAAAAAACAAAAAAAAAATCATCTGCACAAATAAAAAAAGAAAAAAGGAAAAAAAAATATATTTGTAAAGAATTGAAAGAAGAAAAAGAATGGGATCGCCAAAACTCCAAGTTGCTGCCTTCCTAATCATCTTCTCTCTCGTTATCACCGTTCAATCTGGTAATCGTTTTTATATCAAAAGGAATCTATATGTAATATATGATGCATGTAATGTATGATCATGACCTTGGCATGGCATGGTGCATGTAACAGAGCACACGGATGGAGCATGCCATTTCCGAGGACCTTGCAACAAACATGCCGACTGCGTCAGGCAATGCCACGGCCCCAACGATCCTCCCTCGATGTCGGGATTCTGCGTCTCCGACCCCTCGGGATCTCCCGGCTCGGGCTCCGTCTGCTGCTGCCTTTTCGACTGATCCATTCAAAACCGAAACCCTGAGTTCTGTATTCCTTTGTTCCTTCATTACTACTACTACCACCACCACCAATGTTTCGTATGTTGAGGTTGTATCGTTTCGTGTCGGCGAAACCCTAATAAAAGATCATCGGCTAAAACATTTTGATTCCGATTACTGAAAGCGTCAATCGACGAGTTCGATCGTTCATAACGAAAACAATATAACAAGATCCGTTTTATTCGACGCTACTTGTAAGATTCCGATCATCATATCTCGTCCTCTGTCGGGGGATCCACCCATCGCCCGTGCTCTTTGATCAGATCGATCAGCGCATCCGTCGCCTCTGCCATCGCGATTCCACGCTTCACCACCGTCTGTTACACCATTCCAAACGGTCACGACATAAGAAATTACGTTCTGGACGGTGAATTCAGACACGGTTTTGTTCGGTCCAAATGAAGGTAATCGTTTCAAAGTAAACTTCAGACACGTTTTCTTTGGCTAAAGCTTTTGCCTTTCAGACAAAAAAACCTCACATCCACTCCGCATGAAGATAAAGGTTCTCTCTTTTTATGTTTCCGTTATTTTCACACGAGTTTTATGTCCTTGAAAGATCCAAACTTCTGTTTTTTCGACAAAGCCTCACAACAAATGAAGCTAAAGGGTCCGTTTTTTCGGGGGAAAGTTTTTACCTTTCCGACATAGAGGTCAATTTTTCCGGGAGTTCCACCGACGTAGCCAAAATCAGCGTCAGCCATTTCACCCGGTCCGTTCACTATGCACCCCATGATCGCGATCTAAGCCAAAAAAAAAACCCGACGATTCAGATCATAAGCAGGCAAAAACCAGCAATTGTCCCGTAAAAAAATGGAATCCTTTTGTGTTTTTTCGGGGAAAGGAAGAGGGACTTATTACCGAGACACCGGGCAAATGCGAAGTCTTTTCTCGGATCTCTGCGCTTATTTCTTGAAGGTCAAAGAGCGTTCTTCCACACGACGGACACGATACGTATTCCTGCAATTCATTCACACCACCAGAGGAAAAGTTGCAACATTTCTCCTAAACCGGATTTGTTTACAGTTGAAAACGTTGAACTTACTTAAGTTTGAGGGGGAATACGGAGGAACTATGAAATATAAGGAGCAGAATTACAAGAAACCGGAACTTCTGGGGAGGAAAAAAAATATATAAACGAGACGAGCAAAAGTACCGTCTTTGTGTTACGCATTCTGCAACCTTGAAGCAAGTTAAAGGAAGTGTTCCTGAGAAAGTCGAAATCTTGGTCAGGGGCTTCCAGCATGACACCGTCCCCGAGACCATCGACCAGAAGGCCTCCGGCATATGTCCCTGCACGAATTACCAAATCATCCCTGCGTACGGGCAGGAAATAACGTAAGATGACACGCCAGCTGAAGCTGATATCTTTGTTTCGGTCTGCGGGTTTCTATGGTGTTTTCTTAACGTAAAATTAGTTACCTGTTAAACCCTTTCGGGAAGTGAATGTGGTGGATAACGGGGAAGTCCAGCGAATTGTCTGATAGGTACTCGAATAACCTGCAAGGACGGAGAATATCAGACTTGAAAAAGGCTTAAACTTTGATGAAGATTTATGACAAAATCCAACCCTTTGACCAAAAGAGTTAGACCCGGAACAATATCGGCAGTCCAAGACGATCAAGGAGGCAGCTTTAACTATATGAAGATAGTGAAATCTTGATGAAGATTGACTAGAAAATCCAACCCTTTGATCGGAGGGTCAGACCCGGAACAATATCGGCATTTCAAGATGATAAAGGAGGTAACTTTAAACCATACGAAGATAGCGAACTCTTGATGAAGATTGATTGAACGGGTAAAAGATAGCGATCCTTACCTCCTAGCTGCATGTACTCTGCTAATTTTTTCTTCCTCGAAGGGTACTTCGTGAAGGATCATAGTAACATCAACATTCTTGAGAATCTCCAGCTCTTCATATGCTTCATCCCCGCGTAAAGAGACAACCAAACGTGTCCCTGAAGCAACGAAAGAGAAAATTAATGCACCCGTTTCATTTCTCTGTTATACTTCAGTTTTCAGAAAAGTTTCAAGGTCCAAAACCTTCGGGGAGAAGCTTGTAAGCATTGCCAGACAGTTCCTTAAGGCTCACAAGAACCATGGCATTGGGCAATGGCTTTGTGAGTTGCTCTGTCAATGGAGCTATGATCCCCATACTGACATCGATCAACCGTTTAAGAGCCAACCGCTGTAATAAGGAAGAGCAGGATTTTCTCTCAACGATGAAATCACTTGCATAAGCATAACACAAGAATCAGACAGAGAAAACTGTGTGTCCTTACAGCATTGCTATCATCTACAGACGGTAGCTCCCTCAATAAGATTGAATCCACTGTTGCCAGATCCTAAACCGACGAAAGAAACATCATAAATGAGAGATACATCATTGATTTCTCGCGTAAAAGTTGGATGAGACCGACCTTGAATGGCATGCCAACAACAAGCTTTGCTGCGAGTGATCTGTAGAGAAGTTCCGGTGTCTGAAAAAGACAGAGATCCCGTAAGATCATGCTACTCCCTTGAAGATAGTGATTTAGATAAGGGAAGAGAATTCCAAAAAGACAAAAATAACAAACCTTTAACTGATCTAGAGTAACCGACATTAGGACGGAACCATCACGGTGAAGGACACCTCGGTAATCAACCTCTTCTCCCTGTATTTTTCTATCAGGTCAGCTCGTTTTTCCGTCAGGTATGCACAAAAGACACGGTATAAGCAAGCAGGAGGTCTAAAACCGCTTCCAGCTTTACCTCTTTCTGTACGGGTAGTTGACCAGTCCGACGCTGGAAATCGAAGTAATGCCGGTGTTTTTCTTCAAATGGTGCCTAACACAAAAAGCATTACGTCAGACAACAAGACTGGAAATTCGGACAAGAGCCCACTCCAACAGAGTCATACCACGCCTTGCTGAAGTTCAGCTGCTCTTGTCCCGAGGTTGGCCAACCGCCTGCACGGATCTATCTCCTCTTCTGGTGGCTCGGTTAGCGAAACCCTAATCGTATCACCTAGACCATCCTGCAAGAATGATGCCGTTACTACTATATACTTAACATCTTACGAAATAGCTTCACGATCTTAAACAGTATAAAATGAAAAATGGTACCTGAAGAAGAGTCCCGATTCCAATAGCAGATTTCATCCGTCCATCTTCGCCTTCTCCTGCTTCGGTCACACCCAAGTGGAGAGGGTAATCCCAGCCAAGAACATACATTTCAGCCACGAGCAGACGGTATGCCTGGACCATGACAACCGGGTTGCTCGCTTTCATCGAGAAGACAAAGTTATGAAAGTCTAACTTCCGGCATATCCTTGCAAACTCAAAGGCTGATTCCACCTATTTTCAGTAACTCTAGCCAGTCAACAATAGTGAGCAACAAAAAAGGCCGATCTAAAAGCTATAAAAGGGTAAGCATTTTACACCATTCCTCGTGGAGAATCCCCGTAATAGCTCATGATACGATCAGAAAGACTTCCATGATTTGTACCAATACGCATCGCTCTTCCATACTTCTTGCATTTCTCAACCAATGGAGTGAAAACCTGACAGTTCAGTCAAACGAGAGAGGAACACCGTCAAGACCAATAACACGAAAACGAAAGATAAGACAGTGAACACGTAAATCTAGCATATTAGAGAGACGGTAAAAGCTCTTACCTGCTCAATGTGTTCGAGTTCTTTCTGGTATTCTTCTTCCGTATATTCTATCTGTTCAAACTGAGCCCTCCTGTCAGCTGCAACGGGAAAATACTCAGCATTGAACACAAGGGTCCAGAGCAAAACAGAAGAAAAACAAAAAACCCACCAAAGTTTCCCGGGTTGACTCGGATTTTGTCAAAGCATTCAGCAACTCGCAAGGCTACTGATGGGGCGAAATGGATATCTGCCACCAGAGGTATATTGTAACTGTTCAAACATGATAGAGTTGAGTCAATTGTATGTTACTCGAGTAAAGATAGAACGAAAAAGAAAATCCCAAAGCGTTGAAGACAAGCATAAATTTGCAGAAAGCTCGGTATTGGCCATGACTTACTTCAACTGAACAAGTTTATTTTTTATCTCGAAGCATGCATCGGCTTCTTTCTTCCCTTGAACAGTTATCCTAACAATATCAGCTCCCTTATCCGCAATTCTCATAACCTACGATCACAGAACCGGCAGAATATGTAAACAGAAAGATGGACTGCAACTATAATCGGAAAAATAAAAGCAATCTAAATTCCAACTGATTATATGGATTATAAACATCAAGAATCTAAAACCCATCTGGAAGATCCTGAAAAAGGTCACAGCTTTATGATGCATATGCTATATCGCAAAACCTAAGCATCATTTTCCCGACCGTGCATAGACATGGGAACAGAACAAAACCTCTTCAACCGTCCCCGAGACATCCTTTGTGTCGGATGTAGTCATCGTCTGAAGTCTAATGGGATGATCACTTCCAAGAGCCACGTTTCCAACCATTACAGTCCGAGTTTTTCTTCTCACGGTCTTATGCAACGACTCGCAATACTTCTGTCTCGGTACTACAGACCAACATCATACAATCATCAGGAACACACCAAAATTATCATCTCCATACCAAAAAAACTGAAATGAACATTGGTGATCAGAGAGAGAGAGAGAGCATATATACCTAAGAGAGGGCTTCCCTCTGATGCAGGTTGAAGCTCTGCAATGTCGGAGCCTTGGCTTGAACATCGGACAACAGAAACTCTTCTCCGACCACCGTATCTTGTCCTCCGCAGATCACAAACCTTCACAAAATCCAAACTTTTTGCAAACCCCAATTTTGAATCCGGGATCTTGACGCCGGAAAACGAAGCCGGCAACACTCCGGTGGCCATTTCTTTAGCAAATCAAGTAGCTGCAAAGTTCAAAGAACACATTGACTAAATTTAAAAAAACAATTATTTATAAAAAAAAAGGTGAAGAGACAACGCAGAAAGTTCGGTACTCTACTCAGGTCCTGTTTGGTTCCCGAGAAAATAAAGGACAATGAAAATTCAGCAAAAGTTTCAGTTTTTTTTCCTACTGATCCTGAAGTAAAAATCTACACAGACCGCAGATTCCGAGAGCGAAGATGAAACCCGAAATTAGCCCAATAATAACCATCGTCTCCCGGTAAATTACACAGAATCTAATCGCATAAAGGGCATAACTTTTTCCCTCTGGGAAATTTTATCGGCAACAAGACCATACCAGCCTCGATTAACCGAAGAATCAGCCTAAAAAGAAAAATCCCTTTTCCATTTTCTCGGCATCCAAACAGTACCTGAAATGACAACCTTCGAGCCGAAGAATCAGAGTAGAGAACAGAAGGGTCCAGATGGAGAAGAAGAAGGGGAAGAGAGGGAGAAATTAGTGGTGAGAAGAATATGAGAGGGATAGTTTCCGTCATGAATTTCACATAAATATATATAAGCATAATTTTTTTTTTTTTAATGAAGATGGGAAGTGAAAATAGCTCTGGATGGATAGATACATACAACTGAATAGATGGACAGGTGTATGTATCTCTGTCTCGGTCGAATTTTTAATTTTTTTTCTTTAATATATGATTTAAATCACGTAATTTGGTGAAAATCGCCAAGCCCACTTTATTTAATTTCAATTTGATCCCTAATTTCATACTTATCATAAAAGATGATGCATTAACTAATTTCTATAAAAGAACAGATTTTTTTTTCCCATGAGATTCTTGAAGATAAAAGGAAACATAATACCCAATTTTTGATATGTTCAATCTCAGATGAACACTCTGTAAATGAGCATATTATAAAAAAAAAAAAATCAATTTGAGAAAATCTCTAAATGATTTAAAGGTAAGAACCATTAATATAGAATATGGCATAGCAATAACATTTTGTAAATAATATATATTTTAGGGGCTTCCAAGTGAAAGTGATCGGTCTATTTAATAAATGTAACAGGAACATGTGTTTATATAGTCTTGTTTGTTTTTTTATTATATGTAGTTATTATTAATTATAAATAAGCGTTGGGACAAAAGTCATGTATACCACACGTGATTTGTCTGCTCATATTTGAGGATAATCGTCTTAATTTGAATTTGATTCATTGGTTTTAACGAATCCTAATATTATAATCCTTCATACAAAGCACGAGAAGCACAAATGGAATTTGGACCATTTCATATCGAAATTACTCTGATTTTTATATCTGAAATCCATAGTTTAAAATCCAAATTGTTCCAATTCGAAATCACATAAACCAAAATTTCCGATATTTGATTTATGTCTAACTTATTTACAAAACCTTCTGCACATTATGTATTTAAATAGTAAGAGTCCACCAATATATATATATATATATATATATATATATTAGAAGAATAGACTTGTATACATATATCTAATCTAATCATAATTATAGTATACCACATTGATAATAACATTTAAATTACATTTAAATTTATCATACTAACAAAAGTATCGTAAATTTAACGTTATACTGTTATTTTTAGTCATATCTGAAAAAATACGTACAAAAATAGTTTCGGCAAAAGGGTATTTTGGGTATTTACTTCTTTGTGAACATTCATTCATTAGCAGAAAGCAAAAGGCTGCGCATATCACACTGCACAGGCAAAGTATAGAAGAGCTATGGCAACAGAAAAAACACAAACTTTATAAAATTCTTCTTTACGCAAACCGTACAAGAGAAGAGACCAGCTCCGAGAGTCATCAGCTTCCATGGCCGCCCACTTGCTGGCTCTCGGCCGGTTGCTGCTGCAGCCTCCTCTCTCGCCACCTCCTTCTCCACCTCACGAACTCCACAAGAACCGAACTTCCACATATCGAAACTCCAAACCCTGCAAACGTCGCCAGAAGAACCGACAGAACGGCTTGCAGTTCCACCTGAAAAACCACGAAAACTGTCACCACCCAACTCGGGTTTTACCATAAAGATCCCAAAGATTTCGGCTTTTTTACGGTCAAGGTCGCAGATTTGCATCGGCTTCTACTCTAAAGATCTCAAAGCTTGCGCATTTTTTTTACTTGCTGCAGTGAGAAAGGAAGTAAGAGAGGCTTTGGAGGGTACGGACCATGGAGTAAAACACGTGGGCGAAGAGAACCACGAGAGCGAACTGGACAGAAGCGTAAACCCATACGAATCTTCTCACGACTGCACGCAAGAATCAGAGAGATCGGGTTAAGCAGATACCCAGATGCAAATAACGTTGCTCCATTCAAATGGAGAGTTAGTTATCTCGGATCGGATGCATTACCCATGGTTGATGCAGTCATCGATGCAAGAAGACCGAGAATGCAGGAAAACGGCAGAGATATGGCAATCGCACCCGTGCCCATTTTCTCGACCTGGACATTGATGGATGTATAGATTCACAGTTTTATGTTTAATATCCGAATGCTTGCCATGGTTGTTAATGATATGGTACATGTATAGAAAGCACAGTCAATATGGTGAAAAGAGTATTACCAGGAGCTGCTCAAGGAAACAGAAGTATGCAAGCATGCTGATAATTACCAGAACCGGCACCTCTTGCCATACCCTGAGGAGAAATGAAGAAGCAGAATCTCTTGCCGGTCACTTTGCAAGGCTTTTAAACACAGTTTGCCATTTGAAAAAGGGCTCAAAATTTACAAAGGAATGATCCAAGAAGGTTGACCCTTGGATTCTTGCAGAGCGGAATGAATGAAATTTTACAAAGGTTCAAACTTTTTGTTGTTGTGGTATCTATAGTGACAATGAGCCTTCATATTTCATACACTGCCATTTCAAGGAAACCCGTTGTGCAACGAGTATTCGGATATTCTTAATATAAGGTTCGGGAATTACCTGTATCCCGATACATCGTGAAGCTGAGCTGTGTTTCCTCCGGAATTCCGTCCAAGAGTGCTTTGAATCCGTAACAATGTCACAGGCAAATTCTTCACCTCTTGCTTGCACACATCACAAGTCTTGTTTCCTTTGATGGTGAACCATTTCAGAGCACATTCTTTGTGGGCAAGAGCAAGTTCCCCTTTGCAACTACACTCCATTTTTAGGGTTTCTCCCCCTTCGCATAGCTCAACCAAACAAATCCTACAAACAGCCTCTTCCTCGGGTATATCCTCTCCATCAGCATCGCTTGTTTCTGTATGATCAAGTACATTTTTTATGTACAAAGGCAAGAACACAGAGCATACAACAAATTGACACATGAATTTACCGGCATCGCAAGCTTGAGGTGTATCTGGCAACACATTTCCTTCCTTTACACGAGGAGTCGTGGGAATAACTCTGAAGAATGAATCCATTCTCTTTAAACCTATGTCCTTTCCATTAACAGGAACAGAAAGCGAGCGAGCTATCTGTAAACTCCCTTTGCTCTGCAAAAAAACAAACACGAGTACGTAAAATGAAAATGGCATTTCGAAAATCTTTTTCTCCAACGAGCCCTCTTCTCAATACACGAAAAGGGCTTACGCAAGAGTTTTGGGAAACAATGGTACTTCCTCCATGAGCTGACTCCGGGTTTGAATGAGCAATGGGTGTGACAGGTAGAGATGATGTTCTCTTGATCCGAGGCGTAAAGATCTTCGAAAGAGATAAAGATCTCGATATCGAGGCCTTCTCCTGCATCCCAGAAGGCGAAGAAACCCCTTCCGATCCCTTCTCGATATCGGAACAAATGATTCTTGGTTTGAACCCGACTTTAGGCAGGAGATTCCTCAAGGAAGACTTGCCCCGGGAAGAAGCAGAACCAGAAGATGGACCCGGACCTGGAGAACTCGCTGCCAAAGCAAAATTCACCCTTCTTGGAGTTGGACTAGGAGTTGGAGGCATCTTGATTACGACCGAATCCTCGGATGAAAGTGCAACTGCTCTTGTGGGTATTTGCAAAGATAGATTCTTTCGCCTCCATCGTTGAAATTCTGTGGACCCTTCTTCTGTTATAGGCTCCTCAGCCTTGTAAAGAAGGACAAGGACGATGACAAATGATGTTAGAAACTAAATTACACATAAGCATCTCTTTCTTGGATGAACCAACTAGTTATCAACTTAAGCATATCTGGAAGGTCTAAATGGGAACATCATTATCCTGCAATAGATCAAGGGACGGTCACAAATCTGAAATTAAAGATTCTCAAAAACAACTGATCTTTCATCATTTCAGTCAAGAATCAGCAAGAATGGATCCAGCTCTCTCTCATGTTCAACTGTCGCTTTGGACTTCCATACACGCAATAAATCACAAGAGTTCAGTTACAGTTCCATTCACGCAATATATTATAGAGTTTCAGTTACATAAACGGGAAAAATATGAGCCAACAAAACGCAACTCCGTCGTTGGATCTCGATTTTGTGGTACGCAACTAATCCTTTCAGCAAATCCCATATAAAATATTATCCAAAAGATCACAGCTTTTGAATCTGAAAGATTCATCAGATGAACAGACACATATGTTCTTGCGTGTAAATATATGTCTGTGTTTATGATGAACAAAACTTCATACCTGATTTGAAGCAGGGGAGGTATCGCCATGGCTTGAACCAACATTAAGAGGATTCTCCTCATTACTCATCACTTCACGCCGTCAAAATACAGAATTCAGATAAACTTAATATCCCCAAATTCAAAACTTCTTCACAAAAGCAGCAAAGAAAGAGGAAGAAGAGATGTTTTGGGTTATTACAGCTAACAAACCACCGACAGGAGAAAAAGGAAACAAAACCTCTCCATATTAGAAAAAAAAAATTCGAAAGCTTTTTATTAAAAGAACAGACAAAACTCAAAAAACAAACTTATACTCAAGTTCCACAATTTGCTCAAAAGGACAAGAGCGGCGTCACACTGCACATACACACAAGCAAAAACCCCACAACTACACGAAACCCAGAATCCAATTTTCAAAAAGGATGAAACTTTAGTTCAGAAAACGCTAAAATAAGAAGAATCAGATGAACCCAGAACTCGAAATTTGCCCAAAAAGGAACAAGAAGATGTGAAACCCCAAACTTTGTTCTTGGGGACTGTATTGATGGTGGGAAGAAGATAGTGGGTTTGGGTTGTAAATGGGGGATTAGTAAGAAGGAGAAAAGGCACTGGGAATGAGAGGGAAAGACATGATTCTCATTTATTGGTATGGCGAAAGAAGGAGAGAGAGAGAGAGAGAGAGAGAGAGAGATGGGCCTACTTCTACTGTTCCTGAGAGATTTGCCCACTTCCATCACCAATTGCTCTCTTTTCAATTTTTTTTTTATTTTGCAATTTTGATGTCAATTTATTTCGTGGATAACCGGAATAAGTGTTGGCTTTATCGTATGCTCGCATTTGATGTGAACATATCTATATTTTTGAAAGGACATGCATAAATAAATTATTGTTCATCACAATTGATTTGTTTTTTTTTTTTGTTTTTTCTGCGTTTGTTTTGTATCCACAAATTTAATCTAACATTAATATTAACCTTAAGGGTTCCAAACTGTTTTTCAGCAGACGAGGACCAATAGTTTCGTTATATTTGTTCACAAATAAAAAAAACTGATATTAAATTTATTGGTTCTTATATGGTTTGAATTGATTGGAATTGAAATTTTATATCTTGATTCATTTCAATAGTTACTTCTTGCAATATTTCCTACTTATATTTTTAATTTTTGTTTATGTTTATGCTTAAACTAAGGGTTAAAATTAAAAGAAAAATATTTAAAAATTTATGGTCCATTGATTCATTATAGCAAATATGGTATGAATGCTTTATATCGATTTTTTTCCAATACAAAGGTTATGATCCGATTAGATTATATAAATTTTTTAAAAGAAAAAAAATCTTTGATAATGATGCATCAAGATCATGAGTAAAGCTTATGCTATGTTAGGTGTTAAAGATAACATGACATCTCATCAATATTTTTTTATTTTATGTGAAATAAAATGATATGGTGACGTGGCATTTTGTATACTTTTTTTCAACTCACGTCCATTCCACTTTGCCATCATCAATTATGTAAAGCTTTCACTGTTATTTTGTTAGACTCTGTATCAATCAAAATGTTTTAGGAGTTGCTAATTTGATATTACGTATTAGGAGTCATCATCTTCCATTCTTTAAACGAAATCAAGTTGAATCGAATCTAGTAATATAGTTATATTTCGATTTAAAAACGGATTGAATATATTTTTTTCTTCAAAATCAAAATTAAGGTGATCTAAATTACATGTAATAGTGATAATAAAATTTTAAATAAAAACGGATTCGAATGAAATTGGAAAAAAAAAATGAAACAAGATATAAAGATAAATAAATATAACATTTAGAAACAAAAAAATTCAAATTTAAAAACAAAAAATCATATTATAAATAACAATGATAATTAAAAAAGTACTTTTCCATTTTTCATATATATTTATATATGTATGTATATATATATATATACATACATATATAAATGACTTTAAACTATAAGGCCCACGAAAAAAATAGGCGGCTTGTATATTTGAGTTTCACTTTGGAATAAATGCCCTAAAGAAAGTTAGTTTCTTTTTTGTATTTTGCCAATTTTTATTTGCTGTATATATATTTTGCCTCTTTGGAAGAATCATAACTTTTTTTTTTTGTTCAAAACAATTTAGGAGTAATCATTTTCACGAACGAAAAGCAGTTTTTGACTTGAATTTTGAAATATAACTCTCCTTTATTGGAGGTGTGAGATTGAAGATTTTGTTTCATAATTATAATTATATGTACTCCTAATTAATTGTACCGATTATTAATTATCATGTAAATCGTATTTTAAGTTAATAGAGATAAAATACACGACTATCCGTCCGTGTTTTTTCAATGGTCCAAAAAGTGTGCATGTTTTATAATTAATTATCAAATATAATGAATGTGTTTTGGATGTATAGTCGATATTATAATATAATTTATATTCGATAAGCATTTAATTCTTGTAATATGGACACTATGATTAATTATTAAATTGATTATACACTTTCTTTTTTTTTCGAATGGTCCGTTTTATCTTTTGCTGATTTCTCCGACAGACATTCTCTCATGCGGAGGAGAAAGCAAATTTTTATGCTTCCATACCTACGATCACAATCAATTAGGTACAAATCCGATATGTATAAATATACGATATATAATTATATTAAAATTAAATATATTCTAAAAGTTTATATTGCTTATATATATATATGAACTCGCGATTTGTTTCAACTTTCTATAAGTATAAAACGTTAAGCATTTGCTAATAATATAAGCATATATAGAAGAATCTAATAAGTGGTAAGTAAATGTAAGTATTGAGATTATTTATACAAGTAAGACGCGCGTTTAAACCGCCAATGATTTAATTATGTCATGCAGAATCTGTATATATCATACCGACGTAGTTACATGCATACATGCATGTACATATATTAATATATATATATATATATATATATATATATGTGTGTGTGTGTGTATAGATGTTGGGATTTTGGAAGTGGGAAAGATAAAAGAATATTATCTTTCTATAAAAGAAAAAGAAGATTAAGAAATCCACCAAGTATTGAAAATACTTAAACCGGTTCATATAAACCAGAAAAGCCAAAATACCTATACGCATGAGCATACACACACACACATATGTGTACATATATATGTATTGTTATATTGGTATGCGTGTGTATCTATATGATTAGAGAGGCTTAAAAAATGAATTTGGAACTTAAAAACAAAATATATCAATCAGTTAGTTTTTTTTTTTCATTCGGTGAATGAATATCTCAACCACCAAATTTATGAAATATACGTTGTTGGAAGATTTAGATTAAAATATTACATTCTTTTGATAAGTTTATCCAAATATTTTTATATATAGATAAAATAAAAACATGTAAAAGTCAAATCTAATATGGCATAATACCAAAGCGATATATATAGGTAATAACGAATTTTAAAATGGATTGAATGGACCGGACTCCATAACAAAGGCGGTCCATTATCCAATTCCCATCATTATAGTAACTGTTACACTCATACATATATATATATACACACACACATATAAAGCTTCTTCCAAGCTCCATCAATGGTGTAAGACCAAGAACCGCCATTAAAAGCCAAAGAACGGGCTATTGCTTTCACTTCTTTCACATGAAGGAAGAACTCACAATCACAAAACAAAAAATTAAAAAAAAATCCATCTTTCTTTATTCAGATAAATGATGAATTCCCCCCAAAGAAGAAGAATAAGCAAATTGCAGAACACAAAGCATATATCCCAACACAGGACAAAAGGACAGAAACAAGAACATACAACAGCGAGTTAGAGACACTGACAAAGAGAAAATATGAGATGAGAATGAGAATGAGAATGAACTAACCCGAAAAGATTACCGAAACTCGTTAACAGCCCATAACCGCGCAGTTATACACAAACACGCCGACGTTTTCCTTCACCCCGAGAATTTTCCAGTCCAAGTTTCCGTCCTCCGTTCTAGACTCGGGCAACCACGAGTTCACCACTATGCCTTCCCCTTGAGGACCTCTCTGCCCGCCCACCACCAACAGCTCGTCCCCGCACGGTTTGAATGCCAGACCCCATCCGTTTGACGAGTCTGCCAATGGCGGAAGCCTTCCCATCACGTTCCACGTGTTCTTCCCTTTGTCGTACTTCTTCACCATGTTGGTGTTATACTCGAGAGTGAATAGCTCGTTGTTCACCACTGCAACTAGAGGTGGAGCCTGAGCTGCTCTGTTCATGTTAGGGTACATCCCCTCTATCTTCCTCCACTTCCTCTTCTCCAGATCAAATTCCTCCCCACAACTCAGCGAGTCTGTCGGGCTCGACATCCCGCCGATCAAATAGAATTTCCCGTCCATGAAAAACCCGGAGCACAGCCTACGAGGCGAGTGCATGTTCGGCAACATCTCCCATCTGCCCGTCGAAGAATCATAAAGCTCGGCTGAAGCCAGTATGTTACCGTTCTTGTCGGTTCCTCCAGCAACAATGGCTATTGAACCAAGGCTTCCCGAGGCAAACAAGCAACGAGGCCTGTGCATTCCTTCACACTTGATCCAACTAAGAAACTTCAAGCTGTACTTCCAAATGGCAAAGTCGAATAACTCTCTCCCGAAAACCAAAAGTTCGTCACCAACCGCTAACGACTCTTTATCCGCATGGTTGAAGCACTCGTCACAAGGCATCTTAGGCAGCACCATCCATTTCTTCTTTTCGGGAGAAAATGCCAACCACCCTCTCGGGTCACAAACCATAAATACAAAATGCTCGACTATACCCAATTGCTTCTTCAAACCAAACAAATAATCACCTTGGATCAACCTGTTGTACTTCTTGTTTACACACGATAGCGAAGGGTAGTCGGATCTCGGAACCCAAGCAAGACAATTCAGAGCTACATCATCGATGAGACCCGGGAGAAGCGAGTCACTTGATCCCAACCGAACACGACCATCGTTCACTCCCGCCCTGGCCTTCACAACAGAGACAGAAACTTCTGTTCCATTTCCATCCTCCACTATATCCTCGGAAGAACGCTCCATAACCATGATTGTTAAACCAAGTTTCTGTAAATTGAAATTCCCCAAACAAAGAAAAGCGAAAACAAATCTGAATCAAGAAAAAATTGTCAAGATTCTAGTACCAAACACCTGTTCCCGTCAGCAACTTTGTCCCAGTATCCCGAAAACAGATTCCGATCTTTGCCCCCAAACAACCTCCATTTGTTTATTGTGCCCATCAATTCAATCAATCAAACTAATAACACCCATTTCGATCTTTAACCCAACCGGAGAGCTCCAACTTCGACGTGCGGCTGGAAATCAGGAACCCTTGCACAAAAATCGGATCTTCGAACCAAACAGTTCGACAACCAAATTGAATTCGGGATTCAAAATCCAACCACCAATGTAGAACCCGACAACCCAAGAGTCATTACCGAATTGACGGAACGCCGATGCATGTATCGCCTCGTTTCTCTTCGATTGCAACCAGAATCATCTGAAAAAACCACGGAAATTCAGATAAGCATGAACTGAACCTAAATCCTCATTCACAAACTTCAAAAACACAAGCAGCCTAACCGATGAAATCCCACAAAGATTAATAAGAAGGAAAAAGCAAGATCTAAATCCGAGATTCGAACCCTAAAAAACCGGAAAACCGGAAAGGGAAAAGGTCCAGATCCGAAATTCAGGATCAGGCGAATCTCATAAACGGAAAAGAGAACCCGAAAAGAGGGGGAACAAAAATCATGCAACAAAAAAAACAGCAGCGAAGATTGTCCGCAAGCAAGCTTACCCAAAACCTCCGATGGATCGATTCGGATCTCGTTATCACGGGTCACTTCAGTGACCTGCCGGAAACTATTCCCCTGTGAAAATTTTGCCGGCGACCGGCATGGAGGCGGAGAGAGAGAGAGAGAGAGATGCAACCGAGAGATACTGAAAAATGGTTTATAGGGGAAAAGTATGGGCAACAAAACGGAAGCGTAAAAAGAGAAAAAAGCTGTATTTTCATTCTAACCCTAACATTTTTTATATTATCATTTAAGCCCCATCGGATATGCAGTCTTATCTATATTGATTTAATCACAAAAAATATTTATTATTAAAAATTTAGGATCTCTTTTTATAGCTGCGTAATTTTAAAAAAAATATATATAAAAAATTATAGATATTTTAATGAAAACTGCGCCACGAATTTTTTATTCATACGTAATATTATATTACGATACAATACTTGCGTAAACTAACAATTGGAGTATGTTGATGTTACGGGCCCATGATATCAGTGACATAATAAATGAAATTAATAATTTGTATAGAAGAAAAACTCAAATACTAAGGGTAATAATGATTTTGGATATTTCTATTTTGCTTCGTTGTAAAAATAAAATGAATCACAAAAATATATTAATCAATAATATGTTGAATTTAATATAAAAATTAATTGGATATACGGTTTATTAAATTAAATTTAAAATTATTATTAAAAATAGGAAATAAAGTTATTTCTCTCCTAATAAATTATCCGGTACGTGTTGGGTTTTTATGCAATTAGTGAAAAATAGAAGGCTCAAAATAGTAAAACTAAAGAAAAAGATGGCGAAGGGGAAAAGAATTGACTGTTCCTTGCGGCGCCAAAAGGTTTGACCCAATTAATTACATTAATGCCACCAGCATGAGCCTCGTGATTATCCCTTAACCCAGAATCTTAATGCACGTGATTATCTCACACAACCCCCTCTTTCATATTTTTTAATAATTAAAATAAAAAATTAATACTAGTTTGTATACATTTAAATCTGAGATTAGAGGTTTTGCGTTTCTAATCACGTTTTCTATTTTTCTCTAATTGAGTTTGAATGTAAGATAATGTATTAGTTAATATTACAAATTTTATTATAATTAAATATGTTGATTGGATCATTACATAATGCTTCTATATAAATTCGGATTGTATAAGAAACACAATAATAACAAATTATTCGACCAATTTATATTTAAACAAAAGATCATAATAACTTAAGTTTGGAATCAAATCTTGTATGTTAATTTACATATTTTTGGGTGATTCGGAGTTATATTATTTATTGTGCTTAGTGTTTTGTTTTTGGCAAATCGGGCGAATAAATTTATCTTATCTTCTTGAATTCCATGTTTGGGTTCATTTTGTTAATCCCTAGTTTAAGAGATTAATACAGGATTAACTATACAATTAAAGTTTGGTCAAACTCAATACGGTGGTTTGACCATTTTGACCAAAACGGTTTCGGCCGCCGAGAAAGAGTCAAGAAACGGAACTGGGTTTGAATGATCTCCTCCTACGCGTACATAGATATTCTATATGTATAAATTATTATAATTATGCACCATCTTTTATTAAAATAAAACACAAAATATCATATCATATTTGTAATGGTTTAATCAATCTTATTCTATAGATTGGTGATAATTTGTTGTTCTCGACATTGAATCCCTATATATATTAGATTAAAAAAATTTAAAAACAAAAGAAAAAAGAATCTCTTCTGATCCATTGACAATAACTAAAATATTCATTTCAATTCGGTTTTACATCGACCAACAATATCCATCATTCTATTTAATTTCGATTAAAATTTGATTTTTATAAAAAAAATATATATATATATATTAAAAAATCATTTTCATTCATTTTTTCATACTCAATTTTAGGTTGGCTATATACTACAAACTATTATACATTCGAGTCCTTTCGATTTTATATAAAATAAAATATCCCTCACAAATTTGTTATAAAAGAGGATAACGAAACATAAACGTGATTTTGTACGCACAAAAAACTTATGAAGGAGAAATAACTCGTCCCTAAAAACACCCAAAAAAGAAGAAAATCATATAGTATCAAAACTTGTATAGCTTAAGCAGTGGCCAGCAAAAAAACATAAACAAAAGAACCCTAATTCATTAAAAAAAAAAGGGGCAAACTCCTCTCCCGCGTGATTCTCCTCCTGGGTAACTTGCATATTACGTAACCGTTGACACAGAGAACTAACCCTACATGTCATAAGCTTTGCTCTGGTGAAACCACAAGACAGTTTTCGGACGATCATCCAACCAAGCTTTTTTTTACCTTCAGTTGGAATCCGAGATTTCGATTAGGGTCTCGATCCCGTTGGATTCTGATTCAGTCCCTCGAGCGGAATTGCGTTTGCACCAGCACAAGTACTCGGGAATTCGTCCGTCTTTATCGATGACCCATGGATGCTCCGACACATCTTTCAGTGTCATCCTCTGTTTCGGATCTGCATGCCATATGAAATGAATTCAGCCCTTTCAACGATCACAATATCTTTTTCGCTGGTATGTAAACCCAGAAGGCGGAAATATACTCGAAAGTTCGCTATTACAGCAATCGAGTTTCGCATCATGACAAAACCCAGGACTTGCCCGGAAAAGTTAGATCTTTCGGGTCAAATGAAGTTTCCCCAATTCATCTGTTGTTTGGTTCTCTTTTTCATGCTATTCGGTCACCTAAAGGTCTAAACTTTACTACAAAAACTGACTATAAAACTCACCTTTGCAGAGAAGACCTTCGATCAAGCTTCTCAGAAGTGGATTCAGTCCATCAGGAATTATCAAAGGATTATGAACAATCTGTCAAAGAAAATGCCCAAAACGAAAAAAGGGCGTGTTACAGATTTCAGAATTCAGATAGATCCTCGAGAAATGCGGTATAAAACCCATCCAGGATCTAAGTTCAGCTTTTGCGCTCTCACCTTGTCATAAGTATCCTGAAGGCTCTCACCGAGAAATGGGTACTGTCCCAATATCATACAATACAAAGTAACACCCACTGCCCATGTGTCTGCAGCTCTGCCACGGTAAGTTATACCTGAAAACCACTACCAATTAAAAGGTTTGTACACTAAGTTTGAGATTATGCATCATACTGAAAAGAAGCCAAACCTATGCAACACTCTGGAGCAGTGAAAACAGGAGTCCCTGGAGATCGGCGGAGTTCATCCTTATCATCCTGTGGGTCAAGAGAATTCACATTCACATTTGCTTATATATCACGAAACTGATGGGGATGAGGTAAGATTAAGATTAGGTTTTGGCTTTATTACTACCTCAAAGGCTTGGCTGACGCTGAAGTCTCCAATCTTCACTGTTCCAGTGCTAGTAACCAGTAGATTGTCAGGTTTAATATCCCCGTGAATAATGTTCTGTTTAAGCATCGAGCAACATAAGACATCGAGAGTCATGGCGGTAATCAGGAAAATCAAAAGATGCGGATGAAGTAAGAAAATAGACAATGGAGGTCATATACATGAGCATGAAGATACATCAGGCCAGCAACTACGTCTCGCAAGTACTTTCTAGCAGTTTCCTCTCCAACAGCACCCGGTGGTCCAGATTCGTCATAAGCCCATTTTCCATCAACATATTCGAGGACTAAAAAAGGGAAGGGAGAAAAAGACATAACCATAAAAAAACTAAGTTCTCACATGAGATGAACTTGGCCAAAAGGGAAGAAAATTCACATGAAATAACAAAAAAAAAGGGGGGGAAAGGAAAAATAAATACCCATGTAGAAATGATCAGTCTCGGGGTCATCAATCACTTCAAGGAGATTAACAATATTTGGATGCTCCAGCATTTTCATGATCATAACCTGAATAGTGAGATTCAATGATGTGTAAACAAATGAAAGCATATATACAGGATTATCATCATTCTCAAACAACACAAAACAAATGCGGCTTCAGAATTTTTTTTCCTGAGTTTTTCTTTCCAAAATAATAAAGCTAAAAAGAAATGGTACCTCGCGGAGAACATCGCCCATAGCCGTTTCTGAAGGTGCAACCCGTAGCTTAAGTAAATGCGACTTGTGAAATGCCTGGCAACCGGAGTATAAAATCACCATAATACAAGGAGGGAGGATATAAATTAAAGAAATATTATTTAACATAATCTGCACTATCCATACTATAATGACTGGAAATTATAGTTCAAATGGAATAACATCACAAAAGCAGACAAAACAAAAAGCTTTCCAGTGGTACTAGGAAAAAGAACAAGAATATACCTTGATAGCATAATGCTTGCCATCTACAGTGCTTCGATATAGAACCTGGAGTACATGCAAAGAATAATGTTACCAAACCCAGAAACCTAGGATGTGTTTGCTCGAAGAACAGGTTGAGCATGCAAAATGCATGCATAGAAATGATATACATAGATGTGTTTATATGTTCTCATTTACAGAATTTTTTTAGTACGGATGTGTGTTCAGAAACTGTGATAATGAAATAAATAAAAAAATTACTAAGTTTGCAAATGATAGTGAGGTATGTTTGAAACAGAAACCACTATAAAATCCAAAATTGCTCGGGAAGAGGAAGTGACCACAATGAGGATCACAACTTTCCTAAATTTTCATCCTTTCATTTTCAAAACTCGGTAAGGACAGGCTCCTATGCTTTTCTACCACACAACAGACAGCTAAACGTGTTCATAAGGAATTAGTTTCGTGAGATATATTTCAGCATCTGTTTCAAGAAATCGAGGGGGTGATAACATTGTATGTAATCCATCCTTACCACTTTGCCATAGCTACCGGATCCAATTTTACACTCGCGAACATACTCATTGATCATCTTGTTTCCATTTTCATCCTGAAACTCAAATAAGAAATAAACAAACACAGTTGCATCATCAAACAAAAAGAGACTTGAATTCAGAGGGAAAAAATGAACTTGCTTGGCAAAGCACATTATATGCGAATACAAGAAGCCATCTACCTCCCCGCGGATAAGTTTATTTGTTTCCTTCACTGGACACTGCCTACAGATCAGCCCATTATTTAATCTAAATTTCAAGATTTCCTCGGAGCGCTTCGAACGGTTCTGCTGCTCCACTTCTTGGGCATTGCTAGTTTCATCACTATCACATGAATACGTATCATCGTAATCCCGTAGATGATCATCTATCAAAAGATCCTGGGACAGCCCGTGATTTTTATTCATATAGGGCTTAGATGATCGACGGGTTCTCCTCGAGCACCCTAAGCACCCAAAGCATCCCATTGCTTGGATAAATGAAAAGCTATCACGAAACATCGTCTACTCCAAAAAAAATCTGCTAATGAAAAATCCCAACTGCTGAAGCTAACAAATCTGGAGCCTGTAATACATTGGATTAACAATCAACATCATGGCTTGAGTACACAAAAATAATCCATCCTACAACACAGATAAAACCTATCCCAGGAGCAAGCAGACAAAACCAGATGAATCAAAATCACCCAAGAACAAGAATTGGACAAACAAGCATCTCACAACCCAACCCTACTACAAGCAAAAACCCAACAACAGTAACAACAACAACATCGCCTTAATCCCAAGTTTATTTGGGGTCGGTCGTATAAACTCTTCTTTTCCATTCATTTCGGGTTTGCGTCATATTCTCCGATATTTGCAACATATCCAAATCATTTCTAATGACTCGTTCCCAAGTAAGTCTAGGTCTACCCCTTCCTCGTTTCTTCACTTCCATCCTTATACTCTCTAATTTTCTAACTGAAGCATCTAGCGGTCTACGTTTTACGTGTCCAAACCACCTTAATTGTCCCTCATGTAATTTCTCTTCTATGGTTATGACTCCTAGAAACTTCAAGCAACCATTATGATGTCGATTTCAGTATAAATCATCCTAATACTCTACAGTTCACCAGGTTTTCCCCATAAATCATTCACAAACAACCATTGCACTAACATCAGCAACTCTAAAATCAAAATTAGAAGCTCTAGAAGAACAAACACCAATCAAAATCTTACTCTGCAAAAACAGGTTTCGAGGGCTTCAAAGCCCGATAAGCTTCGTTATTCCAAAGGATGCCACTCAGCCAGATGAACAAAACAACTCGAAATATTAAAGCTACTAAAGCTTAAACGCAGCATCCTTGAAGATCCACTCTATAACAAATATATTTTTAGAAATCTCAACTCTTGGACACCCTTTTCTCCTCCTCAAAAGCCAAACGTTGAATGTATATCCCCAATTATTAAATCGAACGACAACTCCAATAGCCACGAATAAAACAAGGATGAGCGGGGAATTTCTGCAAAAGGAGACAAATTTTCATTCAATTAACTACATAAACCAAAACCTAATACAAATAAAACCTTTCAACAATAAATATATCAAAGAAGATGAGAAATCACATTAAAGATAAGATCGAAATTTCTGGCAGAAAAGAACATATCTTTTCTACTATTTTCTATCCCAATCATGACATCACATGCGAATAAGGAAAAGGAAAATCGAATTGGAACCAAAATTCCACACAAAATACATATATATCGACGAGAAACGTCGAAGGCGAGAAGAAGAACAAAAGTCCACTGACCTTCAAAAAGCTATACAGCCATGGCTTCTATTATAGATAGAATCCATAGAGCAAACCTGATGCTTTCTAAACAAAAAAAAATAACCCTAATTTCGAAATCGATTGCACACCAAAAAAAAAAACTTGTTCTAAATCATATGACATCTTCGGCGATGAGAACCAAAATAGAAAACCCAGAATCCAAAACAAACCCTAATCAACAATGCAAACAATAATCTTACATCGATCGATTCGAATTTGGAATTTGATCCGAACAGAGGAAGACGGAAAATTGGGAGAGAGAATTTGCCGCGAGCTAGGGTTCGAAGGCGTCGTGCTTTAGAATAACATCAAAATAACTTCTCTCTCCCCTTCCGTATCTTTTTTTTTTTAGTTTTGAGTTTTTTTTAAAGGTTTCGTTACATGCAGTTATAATGTTATATATAGCGCTCTCTGCAAAAACAAAAACAAAAGCCCTTTTATTAAAACTATTTCTTTACAAACTATTTTTTTTTGTAAATATCAAAATTATTCTTGAAATAATATTAAACAGTTTTAAAAAATATATTATTTTATATTTTCGTTTGTAACACCGAAATTATCAGTGAGTAATTATAATCTAGAGATCTAATTATTCCGATCCTAAGATTGTGGAATCCGATTTTAAGTGTAATGTAATTTGCGAAATTCAATCTCAAAATAAGATTATTCGGGATTCGAATATTGGGTGATTTTATCAAATCCTATTATCGATCGTTTACGTGCATTAATCATATAAATCTAAAAAATAACGACCGGAGATAAACATTTCTATGTCGGTTTTCTATATTTGTTCATCGATATTATTCGATCACTAAAAAAAACTTTATATATATATATATGTTAAGGTGATTTTATCATATTTAGAAATGTAGCTATGGTAGGTTATATTATAGAAGAATAATAACTCATACCTATAGTTATGATATGATGATTATAATAATAGTAGAACATTATAAAAAAGATTTTCACATTAATTACGTTTATTATTTCGATACACGATTAAAGAGTCGGAAAATGTTAATAGAACTGAGTTTGTTTGTTTTTTTAAGAAATAACCAACTCGCGATAAAATGAAAAATAAAAATTTGTTCTATAACATAAACTAATCAAAATATTTTAAACCAAAAAAAAACTAATCAGAATATTACATAATCTAAAAATAATATATATATATATATAAAGGTCTAAACTTTACTACAAAAACTGACTATAAAACTCACCTTTGCAGAGAAGACCTTCGATCAAGCTTCTCAGAAGTGGATTCAGTCCATCAGGAATTATCAAAGGATTATGAACAATCTGTCAAAGAAAATGCCCAAAACGAAAAAAGGGCGTGTTACAGATTTCAGAATTCAGATAGATCCTCGAGAAATGCGGTATAAAACCCATCCAGGATCTAAGTTCAGCTTTTGCGCTCTCACCTTGTCATAAGTATCCTGAAGGCTCTCACCGAGAAATGGGTACTGTCCCAATATCATACAATACAAAGTAACACCCACTGCCCATGTGTCTGCAGCTCTGCCACGGTAAGTTATACCTGAAAACCACTACCAATTAAAAGGTTTGTACACTAAGTTTGAGATTATGCATCATACTGAAAATATCTGATTGGTTCATATCAGCGTGACAGGTGTGAATAGGTTCGATTTGGAAATCGGTTTTGAACTGGTTTAGTTTGGAATGGTTTGGTTATTACTTGGACCTTAACCGACAATAAACCGGCCGGTCAAGAAAATTCCGGTTTACTCGTGATTTAGTTAGTTTCTCTTTGATATCCGGAAAAGGTCCAAACTTGCAGGGTGGGAAAAGGTCTGTGAATATGGGGGATTTATGCAAAGCATCTTCACTTTCAAACTATCATTTGCTTGCGTACCACGGCAACATGAGATACATTAAAATTTTCAAATGTTAGTTTATGATTTTATATTTATTTTTTTTTATATTTTTGGTTCCAAAGTTTTGATCTTTAAGCCTTAACATGAACTCAAAGAGTCATCTTCTTTCTCTGGAGGAAGCAAAGACATATAACATGCTAAAAGTCAAACCCCGCTCTTAATCTCCATATGTTTCTCACTATCTATCTATATATATATATACACACATACTTTTCCTCGCCATTGTTGGACCATGTCACAACACACCAAAGAACGGAATGGTTGTTTGGGACAGCAGAAGAGAAGAGAAGATTCGAGTATATGTGTCCGACCCGCGAGTTGATATCCGAAATTTCGGATAAATTTTTTTTTTTTTTTGATAATCCGGAAGTTCACTGGGCCTTTGGCCCAACTACATCTCCCAGAGGACCGGGGCAGCCCATGTGAAAACCCCTCCCCAACCAGGAATCGAACCGCCAACCTCTGAGTACTTTGCACCTATCTGCTGACCACTCGCCCACAAGATGTTGGGTAAATATTATATAATCTTCTCGAATTTTCTCTATATCTCTTAGTAACGAGCAGTCGCCTGAGAATGAGTCATTTGCTCATTCAAGTTATTCGATCTCAGCAGTGACCTCATGGAGAGGAGGATGCTCATAATGGCCGGAGACGACGAGTATTCGGACATCATCCTCCGACATGCAGAGCCCGCGCAGGTTCAAAGCCTCGACCACATTCTGCAATTGCCTGAGAAGAAAACGACCAAATGCTGGAGATTTACATAGCTAGCTATCCGTTCATGGTGAATTCAACGTTTTGATGATTTTGTTTTATTATTATATATTTCTATTGTATTTTGTGAAAATAAAATAATGGACAGGGGAATATATATATATATATATATATAGCCAGTTAAATCTTATATTCTTGTTTCTTGTAGTGCCATGTTTTATGCACATTTCTATCCAAGAAAACAATTGGGTCATAGTTCAAGAATCACAATCAGAAAGAAACCAGGGGGATAAAAAGACAAAAGTTTTTGCAAATTGCACTATTTCAATATGTATACACACACACACACACACATATATATATATATATACACTTAGTATGCATATCTGTGGAATATGGATTTGAATTTAAAAAGGTTTGATCTGAATTTCCTCGGAAGCAAGTGTTTTTATGGGTATCAAGAAACAGCCTGGAGATGCTTCAAAGTTCAAGACCACTTCGACTAGGCTTTGGCTTCAATTTAGGAGCTAAATACAATTAAACTATAAAATCAATCTTTAATAATCTAAAAAGGCGCATTTTTCTAGGTGGAGTTTCATGTGATCCAACTCCAAGGACATTAAATTACGTTTCACGTCACATGAACATACATGACTTCAATGCACCATTATATATATATATATATATATGCATGCATGGACTACACGTGGAATTATAGGGCGATTTCCTAAGACTTAGCCGACTCTCTTTAAAATATCACACAATTCCATTGTTGGATATAGAGAGAGAAATTAGTGGGTTGCTTAAAAATGAAATAAACCCTAGTCTAAATTTGCAATAACTTTAGATATGGAGTTTCTAATTGTAAATTGGTCATGCAAATTTCTCTTGTTACGGTTGAGAAATTTTATGGAAACAGCCATAAAGCAAAAAAAAAATTGTAATTTTGTAGTTAATTGTGTGTTTTTTTTTTCTCGTTTTCGTGGTATATGTTGGCATGTTTCTATGTATATAAATATAATTCAAATCATATTTTCATGAATTATATATTTTTAAAATAGACAATAGACTGATTAAATAACATTACTAAAGTATTTCTATAATAAGGACGACCGACTTTGATGGGTATCGTTTATGATTTTGGTCGAAATGATCCCAAATTAATTACAAATGCCAATAATGCGTTTGTAGCTTTGCGGTTACATGAAAGATAAAACGAGCATTGAATATAATATATGATATGGTAAATCATTCAAAATGAAATATAGACAAATGTTAGAAGCACCTGTATTTATAATATATTTATTGAAATTTATGGAGAATTTAAATTTACATTTATTTTTTTAAAATTTGTTTGAATTTTGAATTTGTGACGAAGTTTACAGCATTAATATAGTTTAGATTTTTTAATTAAAAAAAACAAAAAAAAAGCTATGTAAATTCAATTCTCCATCATTCTCAATATATTCGTATATATGGGAAGGCATGCATGTAATTTAAATGTGATTTTAAGCATAGTCTTATTCTTAAACACGAAAAAAAAATCCAAATACAATAACACATATGTAATTACACGCATTGATTATCATTTCATGTATGGAACACAACTTGTCATAAAAAAAAAACCCATTTCGTATTGTTGAGGTTTCCACGTCGGTAAAATTTTATAAAAAAAAAAACTTCGAAATGAACACAAATAAAGTTGGTTTAGTTTATTATGACAACTTGTTCGGATTTCTTCCAATGATAATAAATCAAAAGCGAAGCCGACCATTTCGAAAAATTCGAATTTATATACAATACAACAAAACGTGTAACGATGTGTGTACGCGTTTCATTTTCAAAACCCTAGTTTCCAAAAGCAATTTTATGCAAACGTGAATCTAAAATCATGGTACCAATATATATACATATATATATATATATCAGAATATAACACAACATTCTGCAATTTTCAGAAGCTTTTACGTAACATTTCCTTTTGTATAATATTTGTCTCTCCCCCGTGTTATTGAGCTGACTTTTTTTTCAGATTTAGACATTATTTTTTTTTATAAAATAAATTAGGTCAAATCTAAATCTATTGGTATTACCAAAAAAAAAAAAGCTGTCTCTTCATAGACTTGAGCACGTGAAGCGAGAGAAGATCCAAATCGTTAATTCAGCCGTTTCTCGCTGCTTATTTTCAGCTTCCTCCCCCACCTATATAAGCCGCTCTTCTCCTTCCCTCATCTATATCATTCGAAATCACAGAAACAAAAGTGTCTGTAAGTGTTCCTGAACAGGGCATTACGTACACATATACACACACTTGCATATATACACTCTGAGGGTTCATCTGAATCGAGAAATTATGTCGAGGGTTTTCGCGGTTTTCATAGTTCTTGTGTGGGCTTTGGCACAAGGAGCGGTTTCAGCGAAAGATCAGTACAAGAAGAAATCGCCTCATGACGCTGCTTCTACGCACTACACGGTGTTATCTCCTCTGGCTTCGGGCCGGGAACGAGTTCTCTGCCAGGCGAGAGGAGCTTGCAACCAGAAGATCCTCACTTGCCCGGCCGAGTGCCCGGAAAGGAAGCCTAAGAAGAACAGAAGACAGAAAGGTTGCTTCGCCGATTGCAGCAGCAAATGTGAAGTCACCTGCAAATGTATGTCTGTGTTTCAACGTCTGTCTATCATGATCGCGTTTTCTTGAACATTTTGGACCATGCATAGACCTTGCGGGCATACATTTTCAGACATCTTCTTGAACTTTTTTGCGCCATTTTCATGGTTACGGATCTTGTGAGCTAATATGGTGTTTGGTATGTGTGTCTGAACAGGGAGAAAAGCTAACTGTAATGGGTACGGATCTTTGTGTTACGACCCGAGATTCGTCGGAGGTGATGGAGTGATGTTCTACTTCCATGGAAAGAAAGACGGAAACTTTGCGATTGTTTCAGACGACAACCTCCAGATCAACGCTCATTTCATCGGGACAAGACCCGCTGGAAGAACCAGAGACTTCACATGGGTTCAGGCCTTCAACGTCATGTTCGACAACAACAGCCTCGTCATCGCGGCCAAGAAGGTTCAATACTGGGAAGATTCCGTCGATGCCCTCGTCGTGAGATTTGACGGGAAAGAAGTTACAGTCCCTACAGACGGAGAAGCAGAATGGAGGGTCGATCTGGAAGAACGCGAGATCGTGGTGGAGAGAACTGACGAGACAAACAACGTTAGAGTCACGGTTTCAGGGCTTGTTCAGATGGATGTCAAGGTAAGACCAATCGGAAGCGAAGAAGACAGAGTTCACAACTACCAGCTGCCGGACAACGACGCTTTCGCCCATCTCGAGACCCAGTTCAAGTTCTTCGATCTGAGCGACAAAGTCGAGGGCGTTCTGGGAAAAACGTATCGGCCGGGCTACGTCAGCCCTGTCAAGGTCGGCGTTCCAATGCCGATGATGGGCGGCGAAGACAAGTATGAAGCTCCTTCGCTGTTTTCGCCTGTCTGCAATTTATGCAGGTTCCGAGGAAAAACCACTCTGAGTAGCCTCAGTGAAGACGGAACGGCTCAGTACTGATTATAAAAATCGCTGTTTTGTCGATCCATTAAGTTTAATCAATTGTCTAAATCCGGTTTTTGTATCGTTAACGAAAATATTTGTCGTTTGTTTCGCCTCGTCAAAAGTTTGTATTGTATTGTATTGTATTGTGGATGAAATACATAATAAAAAGGATATCTTAAATTTGTCCATCGTTAATATTAGGTTTCTTGGAACGCAAGAAACCTGCAAACCCAGGATGAGAGTTGTATAACGGTTTCTTGAAACGCAAGAAACATGGCTATGGTACATAAAAGAGATCCTTCTGTTGCTTATTGTGCTTTCTTGCGGGAAAATCCAAATGGAATGAGCGCAGGGCATCTGCAGGATCATCTTGGTTTGACCAACTAAACCAATTCCGGTTTAATCGGGTTTATCTTCCGGTTACACAAAAGGGTCTTCCAGAGGAACATTTAAAGAAAATACCCTTGAAATATTCAATAACTATTCATATATGGACCATTTAGATTTATAGAATCCGGTTGAAGTGACCTCATTAAAGCATGTAATGACTTTCAATATATTCAGGAGATTAGATCATTATCATGAATATCGTTAAATTAGTCTCAAAATTTTATCTTAAGAGTAAAATAAAATAATAAAACATTAGAAAAAGGATGTAATAATAGTAAATATTATATAGAGGCAAATCTGTCAAATCAAAACAGGGTAAAAGGCGTAAACATCATAATAAGGTGACACTGTTATTTTCATTACACCCACCATCCAAATCTCTACCACACTTGCAACTAGGGCTGAGCGTTTCGGTTCGATTTTTTGGAACCGGACTGAACCGAACCGTTAAAACGGTATTTTTCCCGACCCGAAATCGCTGTTATTTCCCGAATATACCATTTTTAGAGAATCAAATTTTTCCGGAACCGAACTGAACCGAACCGAACTTTAAAAATCCTGAAAAACCGAATATTTTAAAAGAAAATCTATCATTTTTTTAATAAAACTCGGAACCGAACCGAACCGATACCGAAACCGAACCGAACCGAATACAATAAAAAACCCGATTGGTACCTATTTTTATAAAACCGAAAGAACCGAACCGATTCATTCCGTCCCGAACCCGAACCGCTTCCCGAAACGTCCACCCCTACTTGCAACTTCTTAGACGATTTACAGTCTATCTTTTGTCTATTTTTATTTATTTTCTTAATCATTTTATCAATTTTGAATAATTCATTCTCTCTCTCACACATATATATATATATAAGCATTCATATACTCATATATATATATATATATATTATATAATATTATGATTGGTGGTGATTGTACCTATCAGGAAAACTGCAGACATAATCTTTGTTTCCTTAGGGTATTGGCAAAAGGAAACGCAAACTGTTTCACCAACAAAGTGCTCAATTTCATCTGTAATTTTTATTTAAAAAATCTACCCGAAATAATTTTTTTCTTATTTTTAAACGATAGATATAATTTTGCAGTACATTTTTTTCTATATAGCAAGACGATAAGAGACCTATATATATATATATGATCTACTATAAATTTTCTTAAAAATATCAAAACAATACCAAAAGAAGATCCAAATAAAAAATGAACTATTTTAAAAATGAATATTACAATATCGTTAAAACTATTGGAATAAGGTTTCGACCCATATAAAAATAAAAATATTAAACCGATATCAAATATTTTTTTTATAAAAAAGAAGAAGTTTTCAATTGATTTACAGCTTAAGGGTTGAAAATAGAGCCCACCACACATCAAAGTTGCTAAATTTATTTTTTATTTTTCTTATTTTACAAGCAAAGTAGCAAGTTGCTCTTTCCATTATCATACCACACAAGATCTGAAGAATTATCAATAAAGTTATGTCTTTTATTTATTTATATTATTAATGCTGTTAATAAGTAGCCATCTCAAGGTCATAGCATGCAGATATATTAAATCTTTAATCAACGAATCATAAATCATGATTTTCCAAAATACAAATCATGATTTATTAATAATTATTAGATTTTTTAGTTGTGCTGTTAAAAAAAAAATTATTCCCTCACCTGAAAAACTCACTTATAAAACCCTCACTCTTCCTCTATTTCACACACAAAAAAACACTTAGCCACTTGGGTTACTATATATACTTCGGCCATGGAAGCTTCTCCGGCCACCGTCCTCCTCCTTCTCCTCGCCTCCGTCACCGGAACCCTAGCTCAGTCGGCTCCGGCGGCGGCTCCGGCGCCTCCAGGGCCCACAAACGTGACAAAGATCCTGGAAAAGGCGGGACAGTTCACTGTCTTCATACGCCTGTTGAAAGCCACCGGAGTGGCGAACCAGCTGTACGGACAACTGAACAATTCCGACAACGGGATAACGATCTTCGCGCCGAGTGACTCGGCCTTCTCGGTGCTGAAGTCAGGGACCTTGAACTCGCTCACGGACGAGCAGCAGACCGAGCTGGTTCAGTTCCACGTCATACCCACGTTCATATCCTCCTCCAACTTCCAGACGGTGAGCAACCCTCTCCGGACCCAGGCCGGAGATTCCGCCGACGGGCATTTTCCGTTGAACGTCACGACCAATGGCAGCTCCGTAAATATCACGTCGGGGCTCACCAACACCACCGTCTCCGGCAACGTTTACAGCGACGGCCAGCTCGCTATTTACCAGGTTCTTTTATTATTATTTTTTTTTCTCTCCGGTAAATTTTTTCAAAAAATATAATTTGGATTTTGAACCCATGATCTTATATAGAACTATAGCTCTCAAGATCTCCATACAATCATACACGAACGGTCATTAGCTTATAACTATATATAGAATTTCCATTAATGAACATATTAGAATTAAATCCGGTCTACGCTGATTTCATTTGGTTTAGCGTGCGTGGTTTAGCTTGGTTTAGCTCATTGACCGGTCCCGAATGATTTTTTCATAATTTGCGAGTAAGAAATTAGCCATTAATTAATGTATCATGAATTTTAAATGTAAGTATAAGGATTAATTTTGAATCATAATACATGCCAATACATGATTTTGAATCCACCATCTTCTAAAGTTTTTTTAAAAAAAATATTACACTGTTCTCATTGACATTTCTATCTCTCAAAATCTCAATACAGTCATCCACGACCGGCCCGTATAAACTACATGTAACTATCCACTAATGCACATATTATTATATATAATCCCGGTTTACTCCGGTTTAATGGGTGCGGTTTAATCATCGAAGTTTCACGTGACACTTCGAAGATTTGGATTATCCACTAAAACACATATCAGAATGTAAAACCGGTTTAGCTTGGTTTAATCTTTGACTGTTCATATGACGTTTCGAGGATTTGAACCCAGTTTTCCCATAATTTATGAGTGAAAAATTAGCCACATAATTAACATTCAAATACACACTGATGAATGTATGTATATATACATACACAGGTCGACCAGGTATTGCGGCCTCAACAGGTGTTCGATCCTCGCCCTCCGGCGCCGGCGCCAGCGCCGGCGAAGTCGAAGAAGAAGAAGGGTCCCGAGGAAAGTCCCGACGAAGACTCTCCGGCCGATGCCTCCTTTGCTCTTCGTCTCGTTGGTTCTTTTCGTGATACGTCGTCGTTTTCCGTCTTCATTGGATTTCTTATTGTATGGTTCTATTTGTGATGAGAATTGGATCATAAAGAGTGATTCCTTTTGTTATTTTGTGCCTGAAATTCCGTGTTAATCTTTTTTTTTAATGTTTTGATTCATTGGTACTTACTCTCGTTATTATTCGAAGTTTTTTTTTTCATGTGAGTGAATTTTTTAATGTGATTTTCTTCTCCATTAAAGATTCAATTTTTTCTAATTCTAATGGCAATTCTTTGATAATTATAGTAACCATTAAAATATCTTCATTTAATAATTTTTATTATAATTACAAGACTGTCCGTAGCACGATATGATTCTGTCTATGAATCTTAATCCCCAAATAAAGTATGTTCCATAAAAAGAAATAAAACGGAATGTAATTTAATTTCGTAAGATAACTCAAATGTCATATAAGTAATAATCAGATCCAGGAGTTTCTTGAACATTTTTTTGCCCTTCATATCATATTGAATGCTTATGTCGATCGATACATACACTTCTGACGGTACAACCCGTGAACGACTAATTACAACGCTTGAGATCTGACTCATCACGACATGTCATATGTGAATAGCGGTCCATTACAAATATTAAAATAGTATCATACTTAAATATTATTTCAATATCATATAACTAAAGCAATTAATAAGTATAACCAACCCCAGCCAACTGCAATTTGAGACATTGATAGTTAATTTATCAAACACGATACTGTATGTGCCACAAAAAATAATAGATAAATTATAAGTCATAATTTTATTACATGTTGATTCAAATTGTAAATTTACTTTTTTTTTAAAATCTTAGATCTAAATTGAATTTCCATGAAAGCCAACAAATATTTAAGAATATTATTCTGTTCAAATCTCAATTACAAAAGATATTATTTTTCGGAGTATTAAAATGTTTTCAATTTTAATCCCACGTCCCAAGATATTTACTAAACCGAACCAAATCGATCCTAAACCGAGCTAAACCGATTCTAGTTGTTTTCTTTTTTTGTTTGACTCCTCACTTTCTAAATTTTTCTCCCCATCATCACCTCCAAATCCAGTTCCATCATCCATGGCCTCTCACATGAAATTAGATTCGACGAAGACCCAATTGCGAAAACTAACACGTTTTATTCAACAGTAAGCGATTTACATGGATCATCAAACAAACCCAAAATCATTCCAGAAAAAAAGTAGAAAAAACCCGGCGAAATCTCCGATAACAAGACCGGAAAACCCAGTACAATCACCCCTCCAAAAGTTAACCGGGTCGGGTCGGCCGGGTCAGGCATCGGATCCGGATTTGTGGCGGTAGAGCTTGCCGAAGACGTGGAGAGCGGTGACAAAGCCGATGAAGCAGAGGCTCATGACGAGAACGACCGTCGGAGAGATCTTCAAGCCCGGAGTTTCGTCGGTGTAGAACCTTAGCATGTTACTGGGTCCTGATCCGGCGGATCCGGCGGGCCACGCCCC
>NW_010965304.1:607298-628480 GCF_000463585.1 Tarenaya hassleriana | reverse complement strand
CGGCGGCGCAGGCCGGCGGTTGCGGCGGCGGAGCCACGCGGTGCGGCGAGGCCAGGACGGGCGTTGGCGGTGCCTGCGGATGTCGAGGATTGGGACTGGGAAGAGCCTCTCGCCATTTTTTGTGTACGGAAAAGGGAAATCTTCAGTCTTGAGGGGGATATGGAGTTGGGAAGAAGGGCAAAGATGTAAATAAAGTGAAAGTTAGGGGTATTTAGGATAGCGGGATGAGAAATGAAGATCGGAAGTGTTCTAGATTTCTAGAATCTATTTTTGTAGAATAAGATCCAACGGCTCTGATTGACTTTGTTTACGCATGGAAATAAGCCTATGATAGATTTGGTCATATAGGGATACCTGTGTATTATTTTTTTTTTTAAATAAATTGTGAGAGTTGAGTTAAATTGAATTTCTCTCAAATTAGTATGAAACTGAGAATGAAAGTAAGTTCTGGGTAGATGGTATATTGGACCAAGATCTAAATAAATCGTTGGGATTGATGAAACCGAGATGAATATCTCTTATCGAATTTGATGTTACGTCTCGATTTCATCGGTTGGACTATCTAAATTTGGATTTTCATAGGTTACACGATAAATAACAAAGTCGTCATGACGTTCCTTAAAGGAATAGTATACAACCATTTCGGGATGGAGAAGGAAGTCTCGGGATTCTTCAAGAACGCCGGGAAAGAAGCTCCTTTTCGGTATAGACGAGAGTTACTCATCGGAAGTGTTTGAAGGTGTGAACGAGTATATATACTTCAGAAAAGGTTACAACATGTACAATGGGCAGGGACATGCCTCTCTTCTTGTCCGTACACTGATACAAGCCTTCTTCACTCCTCATACTTGCTTCGATTCTCCGCACACCAAAGTGAAAAACTAGACATAAAAGATTGTTAAGATGTGTAAATGTGTTATGTCCTTTTTTCTTTTGTAAGAAATTGTCTTAATGTCCTTAATTAGGGATTTAGAATCTTCATATACAAAAAAAAACAAACAAACTTTTTCATTGTAAGTGATTGGAGATGAAATGGAATCAATATTTTAGCATATATCCTCTAACATATGATAATACGCAACTCGGGTGAATTTAAGAACATGGGTTATACGCCATTTGAGTCACAAAATTATCTGAAAAAAAAAACAGTTTAAAAACATACATTTAATATTTTTATAGTTTTTTTCCGGATAATTTAAAAGTGATATTAGAATTTAGGGTTAGAGTTCGACAAAAATACTTAGACATTTAAATGATCGATCTGCGAGTTGGATATTCGGTTTTTGGATATCTATGATGATGGATCCGAGAAAAATGCACATCTACATTGAGACACTTAGGTTTGTGACAAGTTTCAAATATCGAATTCAATCAAAATTGATACTCTAAAATTATGAATATTTGATCCGTATATCCGAAAATTATTTATGCTGTACAATATGTAACTATTGTAAATAATATTTTGAACCGTAATATACAAATGGTTCAACATAAGATATTCCAACAGAAAAAAAAATCAAAATATTTGGACCCATTTTATTATCGTGTACTGTTTGGCAAAGCTTTCTCCTTATGGGATACCATTTGTCTCTCCATTTTTTTTTCCTTCATGGGACCCATTTTTTATTTACAAAGTTGATATGCTAATTACCCTAATTGGTCTAGAGTTTTTTTAATCTTATGGTAAAAATAAATTTGGTCAAAATTAACACATTTTATCTCCACACAAATTACAAAGTGTTACTTTATTTCTCAATCGAATAACCAGTAAACTTATCAGTCTTATCCCATGCTTTAAAAGTTTTACCGTATTCACAAATTAATCACGCCTATAATTTTATCTAAATCTTATACAATATAAAAATATATAATCACGCTATACGTAATATTAACATTTTCTCCTAAATACTATTTATAAAAAAAAGTATGTTTTATTATTTATAAAAACGAAATATTAAGATGTACACTGAATAAGTTTCAACTGTTTATCTCGAATTTTAATTAGAATACACATGTTATTTTTATTGCATGATTTTTTAATATAAAAATCAATTATAAATGAAGAAAATAATCCATAGATTTTAACCTCCATCTATCTATATTCACTTATAATTATAAATTATTTATTAAAAAATTGACAGTGTATTTTTTTAATAATAAAAAAAAAGGAAGAAGAAGGAGGGGAGAGGAGTCAGCATCTTTAAACGAACGACACAGGCACTTGTGACTTTAATGGGATAAAGTCACTGCGTTGCTTTGTCGTTTTCTCACGACAAAAATATTTGACACGACCTGTCCTACTTAATTATCCACACCTTTTTTTTTTTCCTTATATATATATATATATATATATATATATATGGTTCGCATTTCCGTGTTTAAGTCTGTCCCATGAACCCGAACAGTTCTCTCCAGATTTTACTTGTGGATCTGTAAATAAAACATGTGATATGAATATATGATTTTGAAAGTAATTTTCTTTTGGGGGTTGAAAATCCGCGATATGTACGGAGTAAACCCATCGGTCTCACGCAATAGCCGACAAACCACGTAAAATAGGTTCATTTTATTTTTCTCTGCCTTTTTCTCGTAAGAACTAATATCGATATAATTATAAATACAAAAGTTTGGTTTTTTTATTTTACTAAAATTTAGTAAAAAACTTTAAATTACATATTTATTTTTTGTTGGAATAAAAAAAATGATTCAATAAAATTCCACGAACCATCACCATTCAAAGCCCTACTTTATAATTACTTGTCGCACTAGATGTCATGTCGCAACCTGTGAAATATCATTTCTGTTAGCATTCATAAAAATGGATGACCCAAGCTGTTATATATTTTTAATAATATGTGAACAGAATACGTATTATATAATACTATACATTAATATATATATATATATACATACTTACAGTCACACACGCTTGGGAGCATATAATAACTCAGAACACATAATGGGCAGATGTTGGAATCGTAGCTTCCGAAAAAAAAAATCTAATTTATTTTTACGTAATTATCAAGCATGAAAACTTATAAATAGCTATGAATTATTTTATTACTAAGAATTGTTTCGGTTATATGTCGAACTAGGTAGTGTTTGGAATATATATATATATATTATATATATATATATCATATGCAACATCTTGAAATAAATATTAAGTAAATGTGAAAGTGCTTGAAAAGGAATGATAATGCTAATCATCATATAATTGAGACTAATGGATACGCGTGTCGATATCTTATGAAACCGTGAGGGTTATAATGCATATTTATCGTATTATTTTTTAATTATTGTAAATTAATTAACTAAACAAGGATTAAAAATAATTAGAGAGAGAAGGTTGTCTCTCCCATCCCATCAACCCTTTATGTTTTCCAATCTTCTTTTCTTCTTCATTTTGCTTCTTAAAATTAGAGAAATTAATCATTACATTGAATAGTTGTAAAACTTCGATGTTATTATTTTTTAGCTTTTTTTATCAATTTAATTAATAGACAATATTAAAAATTATTGATGTGTAATATATCATATGATTTGTATTTTCTATCGTGATACGAAGCATTGTATATTAAGAGAAAATGGTATATAAGTTAAATAACAATATGTTTGCAAATATAATTTTAAAATATATGCCAAATAAAGTATCTTTATCGATTAAAAAAAAAACGTAGTGTATGCCTGTCATAAGGGTGCTCATAAATTCGGTGGAGCGATTACTGAATCTAATAAATTCACTTGTGTCCTCAGAGCAAAATAAAAATACATATTATTTATTTATTTATTTATTTATTACGACTTTATTCCAAATGCAAACGCATTGCTTAACCGGAAAACCCGGTTCGAGTTTTATCCGGTTTTCATTGGTAGGACCGAAGTGTCATCGGTCGGTCTCTCTGTTTGCTCCAAACCGTTGCGTCCCCTTATTGCTTTTGTAAAATTTGGGTTTAAAGCATGAACAACCGTAATTGCTTTTTAAATCATATTTATGACATTAATTTATCATCATAATAGCTATTATTTTACGATACTAATCTTATAATTTGTGAGAATTAAACTCTATCTTTTATGATAAAACATTGACTGTGTGACAAATAAAAATTTTGAGAAAAAACAAATATGAAGAAACTACAAATCTAACCAGTAATATGTTTTGTTGTAAACAAGACAAAAAATGAACAAAAATTTACGATATAATTTTAAGATAAAAAAATATTTTTAACAAGGGATAAAAATGATAATTAATAGAATGTTATTTTTTTTAGATATAAGATTTAATAGACGATCATACTAAAGGTGTTTTGAAAGTTTTTTTAAATATCAATTTTTTTTTTACCTAATACAATATGAATTGTGATGTGATAATGATTAGTGATGCCCAAATGTTGGATTTTAAATTAATTTCTCACCGAAAAAGGAGGAGAAAAAGCTCTTTTGTTGCGGAATTGAAAGGAGCAGACCCTCCTGTCTTTAGCTGGTTGGCCCCTCACAACACTATATACATATATATATATATATATATATATATATATATCATAAAACTGAATAACAAATGTGACAGAACATTTAATGAAAAAAAAAGAAACAAAGAAAGGTTCCAAAGAGATACTCTTCTTCGGCTAAGTGTATTCTTCCTTTTTCTTTCATTTGAAAGTTTTGTTGGACATCAGATGCTAATTAATGCACATTCTTTGGAGACCGAAGCCTTATTACTGCAATCAGAGAGCGTTTGATTTCAGGGTTTATGGTAAAGATGTGAACTTTTTTCTGGGAAAGGAATACAATTCCGAAAATTTTACAGAGAAAAAGGAGTGAGTGCGAGTGTCTTTGTGGGTTCTGTTCTGTCTTGGCTCTGTCTCCCCCACCCGTCACAATCTCTCTCTCCCTCCACCAAATTGGCTTTTATTTCCCTTTTGCTGCCTTGCTTTTCTTTAATTGTTCATATCTGCAATTGTCTATGTCTGTTCCTTCTGCTCCCTCTTCTCAGTACCTGCAAATGGAGGACGAAGAATCATACTTTGAAACCCTTGTTATTATTTGATGCCCTTTCTCTCTCTCTCTCTAAGCTATGATTCCAGCCAGACCCATTTCTCCTACTAATAGAAACTTTTTAATTCAGCTCCGTGGGTGGGTTCTTGTTTGTGGGTTTTACTTGAAAAGGAGAGGGCTTTGTCACTTCAGAGCCTACGGATTTCGCTACTTCCTTTGATGGGTCTTTCTAGTTTCGTTATTTTCTGATTAGAAACAATCTACTTTTTGCTAAAAGGAATGAACTTTTCTTCGGAAGGTTTCATGGAATTTGACCTGAACCGCGAGGCTGTGTCCGTAGAGGGGAAGAACGGTGGTGGAGGGCTTGAGAGGGGTAGTTCCGGTAATTCATCATCGTCTTCTTCCTCTTGCTCGTCTGGGTCAACACCTTCTTCAGCTTCTGCATCTTCTATATACTCTGAGCTTTGGCATGCCTGTGCTGGTCCTTTAACTTCACTGCCCAAGAAGGGCAATGTGGTTGTGTATTTCCCACAAGGCCACTTGGAGCAAGGTGTTATGGTTTCATCTTCATCAACTTTATCTCCCTTGGAAATTCCAAAATTTGATCTTCAGCCCCAAATCTTCTGTAGGGTTGTGAATATCCAATTACTTGTAAGTCTTCATTATCTCCTGATTAGCTTTGAGATTTTTGTATTGTCATCAATTCAGTATTATTGCCGTTGTTTTGTGCTACATGGACTATTCTTGAACAAGTTTGGTTTCTAATTATGGCTAATGTTTGCTAATTTTGTTCTCTTCTGAAAAAAGGCAAACAAGGAGACTGATGAGGTTTACACACAGCTCACCCTGCTTCCTCAGCAAGAGGTACTCTGTTTTCTTATTTGATTGAATGCTAAATAGTTCTTGAATCGTGTTGATATTGCAGTAGTCCCTCAGACTCTAGGTGAGGTTTTTCATTGGCTCAAAACAGTCTATAGATTCCATGGTAGATGAGATTCCTATAAGAATTCTGTGTATTTCCTGTGATTTGAGTCCTTGAAAGTGTGGTTTTGTGTTTTGGATTTCCATTGTTCATGATTGTGATGATAAGTAGATGAAAATTCTTGGATGATGTAGCAGGCTGTTCTAAATATGGAGAGGAAAGAGACAGGGGAGTTGGGAGGGGATGAAGAAAGGAATGGAAGTTCATCTACCAAACGGACACCTCATATGTTCTGTAAAACCCTAACAGCTTCTGACACGAGCACACATGGAGGGTTCTCTGTTCCTAGAAGAGCTGCTGAAGATTGTTTCCCTCCTCTTGTATGTTTCTGTCTGAATCTCCTATTCCTCCCATTTTCCATGAAACTTTCTTTGTTCGGATCGTTATCTTGTGCTGTTGATGGATGTCAGGACCACAGTCAGCAGAGGCCATCTCAAGAACTTGTGGCAAAGGACCTCCATGGAGTTGAGTGGAGATTTCGGCATATTTATAGAGGTAACTGTAATAAAATTTCAAGTGGGCAATAACATTGTTAAATGGTTAGAATAAGGTTTTTCCTACTTGAACATAAAAGTATCAAGCGGCTAATAACATTGAAAATGGTTAGAAGAAGGTGTTTCCTACCATGTATGAGAAATGAGAGCTTAATAAGCCATCTACATCAAATTTGATGCGGAGATATGTTGGTTGTGTGTCTATATGTGGATGAGGAATTTGAAGCATAGACTTATGGTTGTTCATCTCTTCTCTTGTTGGTGTCAGACAATTTTTTTGTTTTTTGTAACTACAGGTCAACCTAGGAGGCATTTGCTCACCACTGGTTGGAGCATTTTCGTCAGCCAAAAGAATCTCGTCTCTGGTGATGCAGTTCTTTTTCTGAGGTAAGCCATGGTTATGAGTTCAATGGCATTTTAGTCTAACCATAGCTACAGAAACAAAGATTTTTTTAGCTATCAGATCAGATGTAGATATAAAATGGTTATGTTCTGGTTTGCTCTTGGTGGTAGGAAGCTATTGATATGCAATTTTTTTTAAATATTTTATACCCTTTCGTACAAAAACGTACCATTTTTTACCATCTAACACAAACCTTCGATTTTCAGAGGTGAAGACGGGGAGCTGAGGCTAGGAATCAGAAGAGCTGCTCGGCCAAAGCATGGACTTCCTAATTCTATTGTTGAGAAGAACTCATGCTCGAACATTCTCTCTCTTGTGGCTAATGCAGTGTCTTCCAGAAGCATGTTCCATGTGTTCTACAGTCCACGGTATTACACGAAAAACAGCTTCTACGTATGTGAAGTGTTTCTCTCGCTCAAAGTGTGAAATGAAAACGATATTTCGCTTCATGGGTTCAATATGCAGTGCCACTCATTCAGAGTTTTTAATTCCTTATGAGAAGTATATGGCAAGCATCAGGAATCCTGTTTCTATAGGTACGAGGTTCAGAATGCGATATGAAATGGATGATTGTCCTGAAAGAAGGTATTGCTGTTACTCGATTCTAATAATCTGTGTGGTAGGCTATGGTTTTTTCTTGCAAGAAAAAAATAAGTTAGTTCATGTTTTCTTGTAGATGCACCGGGGTAGTGACTGGAATCAGTGACCTGGACCCGTATAGGTGGCCAAACTCGAAATGGCGATGCTTACTGGTATATGTCCTCATATTTCCAGTTCAGTTCTCAATGATCAAACAATTGGAAATTTGTTTTATTTTAACCCTTTCCTTCTTTGACATTGTTTGATAGGTACGGTGGGACGAGTCTTTCATGAGCGGTCACCAAGAAAGAGTCTCCCCTTGGGAGATGGATCCTTCAGCTTCTCTCCCACCTTTGAGCATTCAGCAGTCTCCGAGGCCAAAAAGGTCGCGGACTGGTCTACTGGAAGTTTTACCCGTGAACCCCGTAATGGGTAACTATACGTGTTATTCTCTGTAGAAACTTCTACCCATTTGAACCAATGACGTGAAACAATTTTGTCTTTTATTGAATGGTACTGATTTAGTGTTCTTGGTGCAGCAGAAAGGGGTGCTTTTTCGGTCTTTGAGGAGTCGATTAGACCCTCTGAGGTCTTGCAAGGTCAAGAAAATATAGGTTTTGCATCACACTTACATGGCTGTGATGTTATGAACCGCCGGAAACTGGATATTGCTATGCCGTCTCATGCAAATCCGGTTCTTGTTTCTACTGGAATGAAGGCTAAATTTGGTGAGTTTATAGGTGCAACAACAACCCGTGCCTACTCGGGCATTTTGGACCTGGAAAGGTTTCCAAGGGTCTTGCAAGGTCAAGAAATTTGCTCGGTTCGATCTTTTCCACAAGCTGCTGCTTTTAACGCACCCTCCTGGGGAGCACCCATTACTGGGTGCAACAACAATCCCTTTGCTTATCAAGCCAACAAATCAAGTTTCTACCCTCTTGCCTCACAAGGGCTGAGAAGCACTGGTATTCCATTTCACAACCTATATAATGTTGGAGAAGTGCCTTCAAGATGGCATCGTGACATGATGAATTCTCCAAGGGAGACAGAAGCTCTCGGGAATGTAATACAGAACTTGGGCATACAAAATGAACGTGTTCTGCCGGAAAAAGTTCCGACTGCTTCAGGCTTGAAGACAGCTATGGTGAGCAGGCAAAAGGGTGATGATTTTAACGGGAAAGTCCCATCGGGATGCAAACTTTTTGGATTCTCCTTACCCGTTGAGACACAAGCATCAAACCCACAAAACTCAAGCAAAAGGATCTGCACAAAGGCAAGACCTTTTTTTCTTTTCTGCATCTGTCCTTGAAGCATCACACACACCTCTAAAAATGTCTCTTCTTATTGTTTCTCTGATGGGCTTGTGTTAATAATTGGTTTGAAGGTTCACAAGCAAGGCAGTCTTGTGGGAAGGGCGATTGATTTATCCCGACTTAATGGGTATGATGATCTACTTACGGAGCTTGAACGGCTATTCAGCATGGAAGGGCTTCTCCGTGATCCAGACAAAGGCTGGAGGATCTTATACACTGATAGCGAGAACGACATGATGGTTGTTGGTGATGATCCATGGCTGTAAGTTCATCCATCTCTAATGTTCATTAGCTGTTTCTTGGCAGCTCATGACTTCATCCAAAGAGCTTTTTCTTCTGAACAGAAAAGCAATGAGTGGTTTCTCATACATTACTCTTAGGCACAGGTTGAGAGAAAACCCTGAACTTGGCTCTGATCGGATTTGATGTTTTTTCCTTTTCCTTCTCAAAGTTCATGATATGCTACTACTACACATAAAACTCGAAATGGGTTCTACTGGTTTTTGTTTGGCAGCGATTTCTGCAATGTGGTGGTGAAGATCCACATCTACACAAAAGAAGAAGTGGAGAAGATGAACGTAGGACACGTAAACGACGATAACCAGAGTTGTCTGGAGGAAGCTGCTCTAATGGTGGAAGCTTCTAAATCATCTTCAGTGAGCCAGCCTGATTTCTCTCCAGACAGTAGTAACTGAGAGAGGATGTCTTTGATAAAAACAATGGAAACCCAAGTTTGGTTTAGTCTGGTTTACAAGGCCTTGACTTGTCGGTTTCTGTTTAGTTTTCATGGATTTGGATTTGGATTTGTTATCAAAGATTTGAAAGTTTGTGGAAGTGTATGTGTATGTGTATGGAAAACAAAAGCTTGTGAAAAGATTTGTTCTTGAATTCAGTTTTATTGCAGCTTTCATAGAAACGGAGGAATCTCGAGAATGCTTTGTAAGATTATTACCGTATTAGGTAAGCCTGTTTCAATCTCTCTACCAATGGTGTGGTTTCATCATATACATCCATACATATATACAACATATACATACACATGCAGTATTACACATCTATGTAGTTGCAAAGGAAACTAATGAGATTTTTTTTTCAATGTTTTCTTTTTTGGTAAAAAGAGCGGACATTTACAGGCTCACTTCTCTGTTTCCTAAACAGAAACTCAGCTTCTCTGTTTTGCACTCTTCACTCCAAAAAAAACCTATCTGACATGTATGTATCCATATTACCACGAAAAAAATTGAATCAGCAGACCTCTCCCCTTCTACATTAACTTAAAAATCTCTGCTTTCAGTGCTTCATCCTGCAAAATCCCGAGCTCAACGTGAAAAACTGACCTTAGAGAGAGCTCGATAAATCCATGTAAAAAAACGAAACCCGGATGGGACGAACAGCTTACAGTGCGAGCGAAGAGAATCAAGGATATCTCGGTAAAATCCCACCAGATGTTTGATCCTTATGATTGTTCTGTTGATAGTGTTAAGAACCAAATGACACCCGAAAACCCCATGCCAACTTGGAGCGAACGGGAGGGTAATGTATAGACATGGTGGAATCTACCAGCCGGAAAAATCATTCACGCCATATCACTCGGTATCCGAGTCAATGGAGAGAAACAGCCTGGGTCTTACAGAACGCTTCTGCCGAGGGATCAAGAGGGGACTATCTGATCTTTGTCTACTTGCTTTCTCTGGTCTACTCTCATTCATACCCAAAAGCAATGAAGCTGCAAGCAGGCAGTCAGAGTCAGTACCAAAACAGCATTCATAACCCAAAAAAAAAGGCATGAAATAGAAATGAGAGATACTGTCCAAAAGAGAGCAATCTTTTACTTAAACAGGTCTTTTGTCTTTATAGTTGGTTACATACCCGAGAACCTAATAGGTGAAGAAGATGAGAATTGGTACATGAATCTAATGCTAATAAGATACTAACTAGATTCTTACTGATAACTAGTCTAAGTCAGGGAACAAACCGGTCTCTGTCAATGTATCCAACGTGTCTTCCCTTCCGGACATTAATGGCTGGTTTGCGTTAAGCCCGTTATCTGGTGCCACCTCTCCGTGATTTTCATGATTCCCGCACACGCTATCTCCAAGCCTAAGCGAGATCCAATCATCACTGCGGATACTGTTTGGCAATTCAACTTGGTTTCTATAATTGGACTGAGCTGAGGCATCGGGTTTTGTTGGTAGAAATATTTGAAGTGAAGGATCGTCTCTGCTAAACGCCAGAGGATTATCAACTAAGCCATCATTTCCGTCTGCTTCAGATAGGCCGGCTGAATCCGGAACCATGGGAGCAGATGCCATCGATGTCTCGGGAACCATGGTGTACCCACCATTTACTGCAGGGGCACAGTTCAGTGACCCGGGCTGCAAACCGACCATATCTTCTGAGATCTCGGCCTCAGGTGCAAATAGTTGGAACCCAGGACCTCCTTGTGTTTCAGGAGGCAACGGCCATGGAGGCAGATCAAAATCATCGTCGTCGAAAAGACCCATTCCGGAATGACCTACAGCCACTGTGTTTGGGCCTTCATTATAAGACTTCATCATACCAGGCAGGTGAAGCGGAAAATTTACCCCGCTATCAGTTTGATTGCCATTGTAGGTGGGTTCAGATGTGATCAGGACATCATTTTCATCATCTGAATCACTTAGAACAATGACGTCCTGATTTCCAGCTGCTGCAGGTTGACTCCGGTCGGCAAAGTTATAGCCTGAATCAACATTCATGGGCATTGAATCAAGTTCTATCCCATTGCTTACAAAATCAAAGGCTCCGACAGCTTCCTGATTTACACTCGGGTCATCACCATCCCTACCACTTGCAGTGGCACTACTACTCATCGGTATGATGTGCTGCTCCTGTCGGTATCCAAACTTCTCTTCTCTGTTACTGGTAGAAAAACCATTCGCATTAGGTTTGTTAACTTCCCAAATACCATTGCGATTCTTCCTTATCCCAAGTTTCAGACCAGTCGGACCATCCGAACAGCCTTCTTGTTTAACTGCGGTCAATGTTTCCGCTTTTGGTTTAGCCTCATCAGTGGAGGGGCAGAGATTACCATCAGGCAAGTGCCACTGTGTGAGTTCACCCAATTCACTTTTGGACTTCACACGCCAAGAACCATCAGGCTTCACTTCAATTTCAGTCACATCTTCATCACAGTGTCTCATCTGTCGTGCAGGTAGACCACAAAGATACTCAATGTACCGTATTAGTAATATTAAAGCAATAATATGGAACTCTATTGGAAATTTACCTTAGATGTGACACGGTTAAAATAAGGGTCCATGATTATATGCTCTAGTGAGTAGTTCTTCAAGCAAATAGGGCACTGCCACTGCAGTTGCGCAGACAGAACAATAGATTCAGAAATATTAAGGGAAATACCCCGGTTATCTAGATTATCTTAAGACACCTGCCTTTCTGGAACGTTGATTCAGCTCCACAAACACCTCAAGGTCGAAACAGCCCATGTGTGCACAGGGTTTAAATCTCCCAGCAACTTTTATCCTGGAACCGCTCATCTAACGAGGCAAACGGAAAAGATGAATAAAAATCGGTCTCCAAAAAAGGACACAAATAGACCCAGAAAGAACACAAACAAGTTGTGTGGATAGAAGTAGAGAAATGATGTAGGTGAACCATCAGATAGATACATAATTGTAACGTATAAAAAGGGAGCTAAAGCTACTGAAGTGACTTACAGGACAACGGAGATTGACAGTGAAGAAATCTGCAACGACTTCAATGTCACTGTCACTGTCAGCATTATCACCTCCAGTTCCACCTCCAACACATCGGCGCACACGGCCGAGAGCCTCCTCGAAAGGCTCACCTTTAGCCTCCTCCGGAATCATATTTAGGACCTAGATAAAAACAAAGGAAACTCAGAGAGAAAACAATACCAAGCACCAGCACAAGAACTGAAGCACAAAAACTCATTCCTAGATTTTATTTCATTAGAAATATCACTTTTCCAGCAATAGTGATGAATACAGTTACGAGAAAAAGGGGACATAACTGTTCTAGCATAAGGCTACACGGATAAAACAACAGGAGTCCAAAATGAAGCTTGATTTTTCACCCTACAACTTGAAATCAAATACAAACTTCTAAACAATAATTTTCACACAAACTGACAGAAAACGGAAATTGCAAGTTAATGGTCAAACATGATCACACACTAAATTGCCACCAGGTAGACATAGATTGTGAATTACTTGTCAAACCAAATTTGAGTATTATACAGACTATATGGTTCTATTTGCACATTCATGAGTTTATTGCTACACTGAACATCTTTGAACATTTTTCAAGCAATATCTAATCAGTAAATAGAAGTACCTGCTGAAGTGTTCTTCGCTTCACAAGTCTAACCCCAAAGCAAAAAATGCGAGCATCACATCCATTTAAGGATATCTTGTTAACGCCGTCTCTAATAAAAGGCGTTATCTACCAAAACAAGGACCAGTGCAAACATATTGCATCATTAATTACAAGTGTTAGATCAAAGTGGTGTATGAGAAAGGGATCAAACACAAAGGACCATAATCGATCAGGGATGAAAAACGTACAATTGGTCCATCATCGCGGCCGTTGGCCCCTAGAAGTTGTGACCCTGGTCTGTTAATAGCACGGACAGGTACACCTATAAAGGAAAACAAATTAGATCCATTATCAGATCATATCCGAAATGTTGTTCAGTCAGATCATAGATGTTCCGCTGAAAGTGGCACAAGAAAAACAAAACAAACTAACGAGTTTATAACTATACCCAAGAAACCCATATGTAACAGTTATAAAAAAAAATCCATTAACACTGAGATTAAAACTTAACATATCAGACCAATTTGCAGAGGATGACTGACATACCATTGACTTGAAGATCAGTATATTGTGGCCACTGCATCCTGAACTGAACTTTGTCATTCAAAAGCATACACCACGCCTGAAGAGAAACAAAATGAACTGCAATTTAGAAACTGTATACGTAGACAGTAAAATTACCTATTTACCTGCTTAAGAAATCGACAACCTGAACATCATACTCTTGTTTGGCCACCAAGTCCTTGTCTGCTCTTGTGATTTGAAATGTTCTCTCCACACTCTGCATTGGGTTTGTACTGGAACGTTTTGGACCAGAAGATTAGACCAAATAAAAATCTGTAGCAATGTTCTCTATAAATCCAAGCTTGAAAGGTCACAATACAATTACAAAGAAGGTAATTCAGCTACCCTAGAAAACATAGACCCTGATACACAAGTAGTACCAGTGCTGGAGATTTAAGTCTACCATACTCTGCCTTATTCTCTCAATTCCATAAGGCCCTCCAGTCAATAACAACTAAATTGTACAATGCCAATAATTCAAAACTAGACTCATTAATATTGATAAAAGAACAGAGAAAGAAATGACATCACCAACCCATCACCAAACCCCAAAAAAACACAAGAAATGAGATCACGGACTTGTTTTAAAACAAAAAATGCTTACAATTGTAATTTCGAATTAGGGCTCTAACATGTCAAAATGCACAAACATATGAATTGCAATATGACAGCAGCACATCAAATATGACATACTCACCCATCAGTTGGGATAGCTGTAGCAGTCAACTTCACTGGAAACAACGGATGTGCCACCGTGATCCAAAATCTACAGAGGAAAGACAATAGAGGATATTCGAGAAGAGCACTAGTTTCATAAGGTATAATCATAGGGTAAATAAAGAAACGAGAAGATTTAATGACCGAATCCTAAACAAGTGTTCAAATAAGAGAATTCTGGAAGACGTAAGAACGGAAAAAGGAACCAGTAAAAAGAACCAATTTAAAGAATCTCTTCTTCTCAAATTCTAATAGGGAGATTCATGGTTTGAGAAGAGAAAACAATAGAAGCGTGAAACTCGCACTAGATTCAGGAACAGAGATACTCACGGGTCAGCACGGGCAAGTCTGCATAGTTCACAGTAAAATGAGTCAGGAAGAGGCAGGTTTCCTTCCATAGGCTTCTCCGGAATAATAACACAGCCAACATGTTCCCAGATATGACATCTCCGGTCCTCACACTGGAAGTTATCAAATGGAAACTCAATCGATAGGAGTAACAGACAAAGTCATCCATACATTTAACAAATAAATCAGACAATCATTCGCAATAAATCAGGAGCTTCTGAAGTGTGTAATTAAACATGATTTGGAACAGAGCTATCTCCAGTTACCTGTATCATTGAGTCCGCCTCTAGAGAACTTCCACAAAGACATCGAACTTTTATATCCGATTGAAAGGGATCTTCAATTTCCCCCTTAACTTTCCCATTACTGATGTCTGAGCCAACTTGTCCTTTTGATGCTAATTCACTAGCCCCAGACACTTGCATTTTCCTGCGGAACACACACAAATTAACCGTGGTACCAAGGAGAGGACCGAGAGGTGTATCACTAATACTAATAAAGATGATATCGGGCAGTTTATTATAAAGAAATTGTAGCATTTACGACTGCACACCTATAGGTGTCATCAACTAGCTTTGCAACATCATCCCTTGTCACAATATTCTTCTTAGACCACAGCCTGGAAGCTGTAAATAAGCAATGAAGACATAAACGTATCAGCAGTGTGTAGAGCTACCAGTGGAATATTTTTTTACATTAATACTCTGATACATAATAAATAATTTCCATTTACCTTGTTCATCAGAGAGAACAGCCAAAATCCGGTCAATGAGGTCCTGCACCAACAAATTGCTAAAAGATCAACTTGGGAACTGAAGATTTATAGTAGCCTATAGGCACCATGAGACTTTTCTGCTAACTACCCCGAGAGTTATAAAGTGCAAACTTTACATAAAGTTCTGACCTGTTTCTTTCCCTGTTTTGAAAGTCCCAGCTGAGTGAGCACATCCTTCAGCTCTTTTATCCGGAAATATGCAAGTTTATCCTGTAAGGATATCACGTTAAACTTTGAGCTTGGCCACAATAACTAACATTGAGGTGAAACAAAAGCCTCTACTGCCACTAGGACAATGATATCTAATCATTTTTTCCTTGTTATGCCTACATATCACCTAAGAAATATGTGTGAAATGTCCGTAGTAGAGCCTGCAATCACAAACCATGAACCAGAACCCTGCATCTTGATCTCACCATGGCAAAACCAAATCTCCAACCACCAGATTTTGACAATGAGAACATTCACTACTCGGGTAAATCACAAAACCATCCCACCCCACAGCCTTCAAATTCTCAAATAATAAAGCTCAACACTTGTTGGATTTAAACAACAGATGCGCTAAAGGGAGCATTACGCAAGTCAGAAGCATGTATCTGCTCCTAAATAAGCAACAATTCTTTATAGTTCTAAAACGAAGCCAACAGACATTCATAAAGAAACTCTTTTTACACCTTTGCACACCATCATCAAGTGAACACTGGGCACTTTTAACCACCCCAACAACAGAAGCCGTGTAAGAACAATTCACACCTACAAGCACAAAATTTCCTGGGAATACCTTGCAGTTAGTAACCAAATCCATGTCTCAACCCCTAACAACGAGAAACACCAGCTCGGTTCAAAACAAGCAGCCGCAAACTCGAACAATCACTGACAGAGCCGACAAATTCACAGCATAAAGCGTCCATACAGCAGCCAATCTAAACAACGAGAAAAACCAGACAAAGGGACGCGATCATTCATAAGACAATTCCATCACCATAAATGAAATTAAAAATCGAACAAAAAAATCCGCCAAAATGAATAGAAACACAACCCAGGGATCGGACACTGCACATCAAAACATCCGTAGATTGAATAACCGAAAGGAAGATTAACAAATTAGGGTTTCCTCTCCGGACGATGAATCTGTTATCTTTGTTTTCTTCGTTTGGGGCTCCAACTCCAAGAGACACCAACCAGATGGAAGAAGCGAACTTCTACGACGAAAAAACAAGGAAGGGTAATCGGACCCGTCGCCGACTGTCAAATCCGGTTTAGTGACAGCAATACGTCCGGGCTGAGATCCAGTGTGTTCTCGTGCATAATTCCCAAAATACACCACACCTAACTTATTAGACGACTTCTTTTTTTTTTTTTTTTTCGCTTCGTCCACTGGCTCTCTGTATCTTCTGGTGTTTTCGGATCTCGCCACGTCACGACCCGAAAAACCTGCGCGTCGATTTCAGCCGTTGGATCACTGGGGCAGGTTTATAATATTGCAAACTTGTAAAGTTTCTGAAGGAGCCCGTTAGTTTTGTATAATTCCTAAATGAACCCGACTTTCTTACAAAATAACAATTGTGTCCTCGTGTAAAAAAATGAAAACATCTCTTTTTTAAGAAAAAAAAATGTAGAAACTGTTATTCATTTTCATCTCAATCCTAAAAACAAATATAGGGTTTTTTAAGTCATATAAAAATAATAGGACTAATGCCAAAATCAATTGAATTATGTTCTATAAAAATATATATATTTTTTTTGGTATGATGTTCTATAAAAATATTGAATTTCCTCTGGGGTTTGACCTCTGGATTGGGCTTATAACTGAACCTAGAGCTCAAAGATCAATTACAATGGATCAAACCCCTCGAGCTCAGCCCAACCCGACTCTCTCTCTCTCTCTCTCTCTCTCTCTCTCTCTCTCTCTCTCTCCACATTGGCGAAGCTGCATTGCGCGAGCAACTGAGACATGAAGCGAAGTTGGGTTCGTCAATGGCGGGGGTGAAATACGGAGGACGGGTTATTTCTGGGAAATTCACCTGTTTAAACGGTTGCTCGGAAAGTGAAGGAAAACGACGAGGGTGAAGAACGCGAGATGTATTATTCAAGCGCAAAAGATTTGTTTTTTTTTTCTCTCCCTCTCTCTGTTTGGTTTCTGGGAAAAAGGAAAGAAAATGCAATCAGGTGAACGCAAGGTATTTGAAGTGTGAATTCTTCATTCACTACGTTTATTGATTTGATTCTTTTGAAGTCTGAAACTTTTTGATACACCAGTTGTCTGTAGAAGTGATATCACAACTCCTGATGTCGTGAAGTCGAGTTCGTGTTCCTGATGTCTTCTCCTGTTTTCCCTATTGTCTCGTTGGAACAATCATTGAAATGCTTATTTCTTTGTCATTGAATCCAACAAATAATTCTGCCTTCAAAGAATCTTGGGGAAGAGGGGAAACACATGTTCTTGATACAGATGTAGCTTTCTACTTTCCTTAATTTCGATTTTTACATTGTTACTCAGTTCCAAGATTGTAGGAATCTAGGAAACAGGATACATCTTTCAGTGACAATATAGTAGTTGAGTTGCCCATTTCCTTTCCGTGTCTGTTTGTTGCTCTCATTTAGGTATGTAGGATTACTGTACTGTTCCTTAGTCACTTACATTGGTGGATCAACCAGATGGTTTCAGGTTTGACTACAGGGAATGAGAGGTTCAATGAAGTGAAACAAAATCAGTGGCTCATCACTAGGGTTGGAATCCTTGATGGTATTTTATTTTAAACTCCACCAAGATAGTATCAAGACTTTCAAAAGAGAAGGTAAGAGAACTGGAAAGAGTAAAAGGGGCTGAACCTCTTCTTTCCTTGCCGGTTGAGTGAAAAGCCATTAGCCATGAACATCGTCTTCGACTCTCTGCATGAAGATGCACATATAAGGTTTCCTATGCAAGAGAAATACCACCATCAGCGAGCAAGCCACTAAGGCATGGATGATGGTGCTATCTCTCCTGCGAAGCAAACCTTTTTTGCATTGCTGAATCCACAGAGAAAGCTAATCAATAATGGTTGATGAACCTTCTATTAGACTCAAACCCTCTACATATATCACCATGAGAAACCTAAGAGGCAACTAGTATCAGAAATTCACTATGATTGTTGCTCTTGTCATTTAGTTTGCTGCTTTCTATGTGGCTGCAATCAAATGACAGGGGATTATTATCCGAATGAGGTCATCTTGTATACGTCATCCGCTGTGATTTGGCATTAACTTCATTTCCAACATGCTGCATTGATTTTTCTATTTCCTTTTCATGTATATATGGTAAAAGGCAGCTTTGCTTCTTTTGGATAACTGAGCTCCTGGATTTGCACATGTCCTTGGTACATTACCACATGTGATTATCATGTAAATTCTTATGCTTTGTTCATTTGCTGGAATACATTCAGCAAAAGCAGAGTTTTTCGGTTCCATAGCATCTGGATGGTAAAGGGTATAATCATGGTCCCATGGAAAGTATTAAACAGTTGAATTTTTTTGCTTAACTTGTCATTCAGTGATATGCTATACCATGAGCAGGTCTGGGATGGAGACTCAATCATAGGACGAGCCACTGGATTGTTTCTGCATATGAGGTCAGAATCTTTTACAAAGTGCAACCTTGTTTGTGTGTCTCTGATCCAACTTGATATGATAATATCGAGAAACTATACACTAGAATAACCCTGAAGCCATGTGTCATTCTCAATCTGCTAATGCATATAATACAAAAGAGAAAGACGGGAACTAGATGACGGATAACTAATCTTAATCACATAATTAGGAAAGGGGAAGTATCCTAATTGACAAGAAACCTGATTTTTGGTTTGAACAATGCCGTTGTCAAGACTTTTCTTCGTGGGCTCCATTGCTGCTATTTAGTGATCAAGTTGATGAAGGCCATTTTTTTGTTTTATGCAACTCAGACAAGACCGGTCCAAAGTATCACACTTCTTCTGTCCGTTTTCTGAATCTGCATTGTCTGTGCCAGCTTCTTTTTCATTTTGGATTATAGACATATACAAAGCCAAAATAAAACTCAGTCATGAAAATATACTTGAATTTACAAATGAAGCTTCTTCTTTTAGTCATAGAGACGATGGTTTTGATTTTCTTACAAGTTCCTAATCTAATTCATTTTTTATGCTCATGTCTTCAAACCAGTGACTTTAAGAAAAGCTTCTCATCTCTGTTTTTTTTTTTTGCTTTTTGTCACCCAAAAGTGAAAAAGAGAACCATAAAGAAGCAAAAGAATCAAATCCCAGGTTGTTCTTATGCATTGTCATGCGGAGAAAAGGTGAACAAACTGATATTCACGCGTATCTTTCCATTATTTATACGGAAGATAAGAATAGTTTCCTTAAATATTGTGGTTATTCCTTGATATTCTCACTACTACTACACGTCTGTACCCTTCTTTTATGATGAGCAATGGATCTTTTGAGAGAAGAGGCCATACCTACTCCAAATATCAAATGCCCCACAGGCTAATCTATCATCTCACATTGTAGTAGAAAACACCATATACAATATATCCCTCCCCCCCCCCCCCCCTCACATTGTAGTAGAAAACACCATATACAATATATCCCCCCCCCCCCCCCCCCCATCAATTCAAGATCTTGATCAAAGTCTCTACTTTTCATTTTTCTTCAAGATCCCAAGTTTTAGCTCACTTACAGATAAATCAAATCTTTCCTTCAAAATACAAGGGAATGCTACCAACAACTCTTAGTGGCAACTATGGGTTTCCTCTCTGCCTCTCCAGGATCACAGCACAGCACTTGTTGGATGTTTCCAGAGAGTAATTTTATTTCTTTATGGTCCTTTTTCTTTGCTACTCAGTCTCTATATACGAGTCTTTGTTTGGGTTTTGTTCCATCCTCCTTTTTTTCTATGAAGGACAGCTGAGCATGAGCAGAGAAGGAAAGGGATGACGACGGTGATGAAGAAGAAGAAAAGGAGATCAGAAGGTGAGAATGTGCCAAGGGATGGTGAATCACAGCTTCAAGAGATGAGAGAAGATCAGGAAGTGAAAGATGTTGTTGCTCTGTTAAAAGATCTTGGGTGGCCTTCTTCTCCCCATCACACAGCCAGAGCAGCTTAGTAGCTATAGTCTTAGTTCTTGGACTTAGCTTCAGTTTAATGGACCATGCATGTCTTTGTTATATATTGCTGTTGGAGCCACTGCAAGTAGACAAGGTTCATAAGCTTTGTTTTGGTGTTTTTTTTTTGTTGTTGATGATGAATTCACTGCAAGTTGCCTATAGGTTTATTCAGCCTGATCTTTTTGTGATGGATGTTTTTTTTTTGGGTTTGGTGTGGAACACTCAAGTCTTTTGTAAGATACGGTGTGTGGTGGTACGATGATGTGCGTTGCCTCTTCTAGTTCTTATCCTCTCTCGCTCTCTCATTTATGTCTCTTGACCAACCATCTTGAATTGCCTTGTTATTAATTCACCAAGTTAAACCCCAAGCTACCAATTTTTGTATGGCACAATATGATTCGTGAAGAGACCAGATCAGGAATCAAATCTCAGACTGCGAAACAAGGGATTGGCCATCATAGTAAATAGACTTCCTACATATAATTTACTTGCATTAGAAAACGCATTAAATGGCTTTAGGAGGCGGTCGTGGTCGGTGGGGGGGGGGGTGA
>NW_010965304.1:601557-607086 GCF_000463585.1 Tarenaya hassleriana | reverse complement strand
GGGGGGTGGGGGGTGGGGGGGGGGGGGGGTGATATTAAATGTGGCCCTACAGGGGGAGGGACCCTTTTTTCTTCCACTTGCCCCATCCCACGAGCCGAGCCATGGCTTTAATCGGTTTATCTTCAAATTCGGTTCGGTTATATTCGGGTTTAGAAAAACTAATTTCTCCACATTGTCAAAGGTCAAAATACCACATATATTTTTAAAATACGACTCGTATCTCATATATACCCAGAATGTGAACACAGTAACACAACAAATCAAATACCCAGGTTACCCACAAGTTAATTTTGGTAGAGAAATAAACGTCAAACGAAATAACGAAATAGATGCAAAAAGTTGTCCGAAAGTCCAGGCATTAGAACCAGAGCACAAGACTGGAAATAACAAAAACAAAAAAGCCGGAGAGATAAAGACTCAACCAAACCAACACAAAGTTTCAAACCAATGATGAAGAGAGTTCTCACTTGGCACCCTTCTTGGCTGCAGCCTTTGTGACCTTAGCACCGGTCGGGTCCTTCTTCTCCACACTCTTGATCACTCCGACCGCCACCGTCTGTCTCATGTCCCTCACGGCGAAACGGCCAAGCGGTGGGTACTCAGAGAATGTCTCCACCACCATTGGCTTGGTCGGAATCATCTTCACCATTCCAGCGTCCCCGTTCTTCAAGAACTTGGGTTCCTTCTCCAGCTCCTTACCCGACCGTCGGTCAATCTTCGTCAACAGCTCAGCAAATTTAACGGCAATGTGGGAAGTGTGGCAGTCGAGGACCGGAGCGTATCCGTTTCCGATCTGACCTGGATGGTTCATTATGATGACCTGTGATGTGAAACTGGCAGCTTCCTTGGCTGGGTCATCCTTTGAGTTGGAGGCAACGTATCCACGCTTGAGATCTTTGACAGCGACGTTCTTGACGTTGAACCCAACATTGTCACCGGGGAGAGCCTCTTGAAGAGCCTCGTGGTGCATCTCGACAGATTTGACTTCAGTGGTCAATCCAGATGGAGCGAAGGTGACAACCATTCCAGGTTTGAGGACACCGGTCTCTACACGTCCGACTGGCACAGTTCCAATACCGCCGATCTTGTAGACATCCTGAAGAGGGAGACGGAGGGGTTTGTCTGATGGCCTCTTGGGCTCGTTGATCTGGTCAAGTGCCTCGAGGAGGGTTGGTCCCTTGTACCAGTCGAGGTTGGTGGACCTCTCGATCATGTTGTCACCCTCGAAACCAGAGATGGGCACGAATGGGATCTTGTCGGGATTGTAACCAACCTTCTTCAGGTAGGAAGACACTTCCTTGACAATTTCATCATACCTGGCCTTGGAGTACTTGGGGGTGGTGGCATCCATCTGAAACCAAAGACAATGTGAGCAACACATATAAGAAAATCTAGATCAAGATGCTGATAAAAAGAAACGCAGCAATAAGTCACCTTGTTACAGCAGCAAATCATTTGCTTGACACCAAGGGTGAAAGCAAGTAAGGCGTGCTCACGGGTCTGACCATCCTTGGAGATACCAGCCTCGAAACCACCGGTGGTGGAGTCGATGATCAGGACAGCACAGTCGGCCTGGGAGGTACCCGTGATCATGTTCTTGATAAAGTCACGGTGACCAGGAGCATCAATGACAGTGCAGTAGTACTTGGTGGTCTCGAACTTCCAGAGGGCAATATCGATGGTAATACCACGCTCACGCTCAGCCTTAAGCTTGTCCAACACCCAGGCATACTTGAAGGACCTCTTGTTCATCTCAGCCGCTTCCTTCTCGAACCTCTCGATGACACGCTTGTCAATACCACCCAACTTGTATATCAAGTGGCCAGTGGTAGTCGACTTTCCAGAGTCGACGTGGCCAATAACCACAATGTTGATGTGAACCTTCTCTTTACCCATGGCTGATGGTAAAAAAGGAACTGCAACACAACAACCAAAAAATACATAACCATTCGATAAACCATCCAAAAGATTGCAAAATCAACAGATATGTTCAGCAGAACCCACAAAACAAAACTGCAATCAATTAATCAAACACTACCATTTGAATCAAGTGGCAAAATTATGCAGGAAACTGATCGATATCCAGAAACGATACAGATTTTCACTTTGAACAATTTTCGGCATTTTATCTTCTCGACAATCAAAGGATCTGACCACGAGCTCAATGAACAGAGAATATATATTTATTCAAATCACCAGTCAAACATTGAGCACGAGAATCAAAAGATACAGCAACACATAGATCGCTACGATTTACAACACATGTCAAGGCTATTGTTATCATCTCGGTTTCTAGAACTCAGAAAGATTCAACCATAGTGGAGGACAACTATGAGACAAACAACTCTAACACGATCTGACGAATTTCATTTCAAAACGCGAAGAAAACCCACACGAAATCGAAACCGAAATCGAAATCGAAATCGAAATCGAAATCGAGCCATACAAGATCACGGATCAGAGAACTACAGAGAAGAATTCTCACCAACGAAGAATAATCTGACAAAACTGCGGCGAAGAAACGAGAGCTTAACCTAGAGATGCAAAATCGCAAGGTATTTATAGAGTGGAGCTCTAGGGTTTGCGTACTTTTCACTGCTGCTTTAAATTACAATTGTATCCTTCAGCTTTTCGGCATCAATGTATTTTTTTATGTAAAAACTATATAAATTAACATTGGGTTTTGGGCCTTTTCGCTAATGATAAAAGCCCTGAGCTAACAAATTTCCATTCCCAAATTGTCAGACTATTTTTTGTTATAAAATATAGTATTTTTTGTAAACATATATTAAAAAGAATACTGAAAACCATTTTATCCAATCTGAATTTATATTTAAAAAATCTAAAAATTTCTTAAACAACACAAAATCGAATCTGGTAATTAATCTAACACATGAAGGAAACAATAAGGAATTAGAAACGTTTCTTGAGATTAGAAATGTTTCCAGTTCAGTTTTGCCGTCTTAAGTTTTTGTTTCTGACACGTGAAAATCCAACATATGTTTCTTCATCTTTAACATTCAGTACACATATATATATATATATACACATATACATATATATGCTGTTGGATCCAGCAAATGAATCTCTAACTAACCACCAAGAAATCTCCCCCTTATTTCTCTAACAACATCGAAGTATTTCTCTTATTATCTGAAAACAAGAAGAAGAAGAAGAAGAAGGAGATGGAGAGCGAGAAGCTCAGAGGGATATCGTTCAGATCGATTCTCCTCCATTCTCTGTGGACAACTCTCACAGGAGTTCTCCTCTTCCGCCTCGCCGCCTCGAACGCTCGCAACCAAACATACGTAAAGCTCTTCGCGATCTCCGGCACGTTGCTTGTCACGTTGCCATGGATAGTCCAGCTTCTGGTCTCGTCAGTTGTGATATCATTACACAGCAAGACCAAAGGCTACGACCTTGACTGGATCGTCCGGCGCCCATCCAAGGCCAAAGTCACTGCTCCGTCTTTGCCCTGTCGTCAAGTTGTGGATGAAGGGGAGGCGGATGAGATCGAGATAAGGATTGTGATCGGTGCGGATGGTCGTCGTCGTCGTGTCGAGAGCGGAAATTCTGCTTCTCCTCTGGGCATGGTTATGGAGATCGAAGGAAGAAACAGTCCGAAAATGGTGACCGATGGATCTGACTAAGCGTCCAAAATCGAATCTCTGCCACTTTCATGGCTTTTTTGTTTCTGTCTGTTCGTTAAAGTGATTCCATAATCACTATTACGTCTTTCTTTTGTTATTTGTTTATGATTCCCACTACTATTGCGTAGATCACTGCTTGTTGGAAATTGAGTCTTCACACAAAACCGGTTTATAGTAAACCGGTTTCTTGAGAAACAAATTGATTTCTGAAACATTTTTTTTTAGAAGGAATCAAATAAAAAAGGGGCATTCCTATTTACTTTTTTGGCAAACATTCTGAGTTGATGAATATATATCATTGATAACCAAAAATATATGAAGCGATAATCCTTTTTTTATATATATGATGATCATATGTTATATAACATTCTAGAAAGGAGCAAACATTACGACCGCTTCCTTTTCATTACATCATCAACCTATGCAGACAAAAATCAACTGTTTCATATTAACCACAACCAGATAACCAATCTCAAGAACCAAGAAGATCTGTTTTAAAGATTCGGATCTCAGACTTTTTCATCAATGCCAGTCCGTTGACAGCAGCCGGACTCTAGATCCAGTGCCGATAAGATCTGAGGCTTTTCTGATTCTGTATCTTGACGGAAACCATTCATGGATTCCAACCTCTGACCCTGCAAATGATTGTCTGAATTCGAAACATAAGATGTGTTGTTGGCCGAGGAAGATGGCGTTGAGAGAGCTGACAAGCTCCAAGAAGTGGAAGTGGCTAAGAGGGAGGATGCATCGATGAAAACCGGAGCAAAAGCTCCGATTCCCGGTGTGTATGGCGAGAAATCCGGCAACTGTAGGTTTCCGTTTAGGTATTGCACCACTTGTTCCATGGTAGGCCTCATCTCCGGCACAATGTTGGAACAGAGCAACCCGAGTTTCAGGACCATCTCCACTTCCTCCGACGAGAATTCTTTCCCCAATCTCTGATCTTTACAGTCAAGTAAGGAAGCACTTTTCCAGCATTCGCATACCCATTTGACCAGTTGCCGTTTCTCGGGCTGCATCTCGGGATCCACTGGTCTTCTCCCGCAGGTTACCTCAAGCATGAAAACACCAAATGCATAGACATCAGTTCTAGTTGAAGCTCCTGTTGTTATTAGCTCTGGTGCCATGTATCCTACAGTTCCGACAGCGGCTGTTGTGGCTGCATTGCCTCCATGGTCATGAAACCTGGCCATACCGAAATCTCCTAACCTTCCGTTGTATTCAGCGTCCAACATAACGTTAGATGCTTTGATATCTCTGTGTAGAACAACTTGGTCGGCTTCTGTGTGCAGGTAATTGAGAGCTGAGGCTATGCCCTTTAGGATCACGACTCTTTCCAACCAAGAAATAACCGCCTTTCGGTCATCGAACAAGTACTCGTCCAGACTACCATTGGGCATGTATTCAGAAACCAGAAAGAACTCGCCTTTTCTCCTACAATACCCGAGAAGCGGAACCAGATTCCTGTGCTTTAGACTTCTCATGCTCACGATCTCAGCCACAAACTGCTTCATACCTTGCTCGCCATTGATGGCCACTCTCTTCACTGCTACTTCTCTGCTGAGAGGGAGAGTTCCTCTGTACACTTCTCCAAATCCTCCTCTTCCAAGAAATCCATCCTTGTCGAACCCTTTTGTTGCTTTATATAGGGATTTGTAAGAGAACCGATGCCCACCAAACTCCTCTTCCCATGCTTCACGAACTTCTGCATATTTTCTTCGCCTGTGGTAAAAAGCTCCCCCAAGAACAGCCAGCACCATGACTGCCAGTAAAACGAGCAGAACAATGAGCAGCAGAGGTGGTTTCTTGTGTTCAGGTTTAGGACGAGGAACTCGAGGAAGTTTTGAGATGTCTATGCCCTGCAATGATTCCCTTCTCC
>NW_010965304.1:590398-601537 GCF_000463585.1 Tarenaya hassleriana | reverse complement strand
CCTGCTGAAACTACACCCGAGAATGTATTGATAGCTGATCGATGTCCCTGTAGATGCAGAGAATCCGACAAACATTCTTCTAGTCGGGAAAACGTCTGAAAGATTGATGGATGTTGAAATAAGTGGCCGACTAGGCTTCTGAACGTTGAGAGGGGCCAGAGAAACATTCAGTACAGCTCCTTCATAATCAACCCAGACCTGAAGAGGGTTTCTGCTCAAGAGCCTTATGCTTCTGTTCTTCCCTTCGAAATCGGAAAAGTAAGAAGCCGGAGCAGATTCGACAGACAAAAGACTGTTCACATCAATTCCGACATGATTACCATCGATGTCATCAAACTCAGGGCTGAAAACAGTATCGAGCTCAACCGCAAACAGATGAGAAGATGGAGATCTATTCGTCGTGACGTTGAAAAGACCCAAGTACCGAGTTGGTTCCGCGTGTTCGAGATCTGAGGAAGAAGATACAACAAAGGCAATGCCATGGCCACCTTCAACTCCTGGCTTGGGTACCATGGCACAGATAAAATGTGCAGAGAAGGAGAGTGATTCAGATGGGTTCAACCCGAGTGGCCGTTTGAAGAAAGCATGACCCATTTGATGCCGGGAAGCGTTGGTCAGTTGCAGCAATCCGCTGGGGAGGATCCTTGCAGAACCATCAAGAGAAAGATCTGCTTGTCCGAAGCCATGGAAGACAAACCCTGTCTCCTGTTGCGTTGAAAAACACATCAGATGAACAAAAGATATCATCCAGATCAGATGAAATCCATGAGCCATTGAAGATGGAATCGGAGAGTCTGGTTCTTTTCTGCAGATCTTACCACTGGTCAAACGCTATATTATGAATTTTTATCCTTTCCAGCTGTAAGAAAAGGAACAAGGAAGGAAGGATGTTACCTTAAATTAATCTTTTTTCGCAGTTCCAACTCCATCATTTGTACACTTCTTCGCGGAAGGAATCGAAACCGCAACTTTTGTTGGCTTTTACAAAGTGGACCTCAACTCTATGATTTGATGATATTAATTATATATAGAATCACGCTTTGCACAGCTTTTAAATATTTTATTGATCCGACCAGAACTCCCTGAGTCATCCCAGATTCAACTTAAAAGAAATAAAAAAATAACGGCTGTCAATCGGGAATATTACTCAAATAACCCACTTGGGTCGCAGCAATTTCAGTGTACACCACCGAAAAAAAAAAAAAATTTTGCGACCTTATTACGACTAATATATAACTAATATACAACCTATTACGACTAACAAACTACTCTTATTTTAGTTGTATATTAGTTATATATTAGTCGTAATAAGGTCGCAAAATTTTTTTTTTTTCTGGGTGGTGTACCCTGAAATTGCTGCGACCCAAGTGGGTTATTAGGGTTAAAACCCCCTGTCAATCCCCCATGCAATTATGATGCCTGAACACCAATAAAAAAAAAAGGAAAAAACAAATCCATTGACATATCCTTAGATTACTCTTCATAGTGCCTGAAGAATTCATCTCCGTTGCTGCAAAATAACAGAATATGTTGTGGACAGAAGGGGCGGGGGAATAATTTGGGGCGTTGTTCTATATAAAACTAACCTTGCATGGGACATCTCGTGGATTCCCATGTCGTATAATGTACCGCAGCTCATGACAGACGAGACACGAACATGTTGTCCTCTTGTCCTCTTCTTCAGACAAAAATCTACATGAAAATCATGAAGGAATAATGCAATATAATGGCCGTCAAAAAAATTATTATCTCATACCAAATGCTGTGGATAAAAGGGGCAAGAAAATCACCATCGCAAGTCCTGTCTTGTTACTTACTTACAGTCTGAAAATGACAAGGTTTAAAGAGACACGACAAAGCCCTCTTCTCCTGTGTTGATGACTATTTGATTAGTAGCTGTGGGTTGAGCAAGATCATTAATTCTCTCAAATAAGGTTAAGCTACGCAAACTTCAGAGCCTATAGAGAAGCTAAAGTGCGAACTGATGCATATATACTCCCAGTAGCATGTATAGGTAAATTCCGACAAAGAAGATATTTAGAGCTTCTCAAAGAATTACTCACGTAGTGATGTACCATGTGATCGGACCATCCGCAGGTCAAAGTTCAGTGCAACATTCGATCCGACAATCAGAGCCCTAATTTCCGCCGATTTGGGGATTGTCGACTACTTGGCTTCTAGAAAGGGAATCACCGCCCATGGAGATGGAGGATTCTCCGATATGCAGACCGTAGCCGGAGGAGACAAAGACGACATCGATTCCGGTGGGAGATCCCTGTCCTGGAGTTTAGGCACTCGAGCAGCTATGGTTCCCTTCAACTGATTTGTCGAAGGCGAAATGGATGTCGCACGTCAAGGCATTAGCCGACATGATCACTTTTAGTATCAAGTCGGCGTACCATCACTTCCATGGCTGTTTGGCTTCGAATTTTCTCGGAAAAATTTTCCCAGGGATTTCACACAGAAATCGAAGAGGAGAGAAGAGGGGGGGATGTGACGTGCTTGACAAGGAATCCACTAATTTCTATTCTTGAGTTAGGCTTGTTATTGCTGGTTATGGGCCAAATGGGCCTTTTAAAGGCCCATATAACCTTTCAAGAGAGAATGATCCTCTCCCCAATGATATCATATACCCATGAAGTTATAATGCTAAAGTAACCAAATCATCCAACTTCAAGACGATGGGGAAACAAAAAGGCAGAATCTTTATGCACAGTGTGTGACAATAAATGGAATCAAATTCAGAAAGGAAAAAAAAACAGAATGAAAAAGATGGCATCTGAACAGGAATTTCCATGCAATTAAATTGCAATCCAAAAACCAACTTTACCATTTTTGTACCAAAAAGCCGAAGTTCTTCAAACATATGTATAGAAGTGGAAAACTCATGCAAAGGAAAATGCAGTGTTAAACAGAGAACGAACCAGACATCAGTTTTTTTTTTTTTTTGTTCGGACAGTTTCCACTTTCCAGTCTTAACCCCTAACCTTTTCGAGCTGATTTTCACCTTCTAGGATTCCCGTTGTTGCGGATTATGTTGCGTTCGTCCCAGATAGGGCACGTACATGTTGCTTTCTTGTTCTTCCATTCAGCCCCACAGGTGTAGCAGAACTCGTACCCGCATCTACATGACAAATACGAAACGAAATCATTGTGATGAAATCGCCATTCGTAATCTATGGTTCTGCAACAAATGTATAAACCCACTGTTTTAAGAGACCAAATCAAAGCATTCTCTTCTGTGTCGATGGACACGAGCAGAACATGATTCGATCATTCTGTAGTTGTCTCAATCCCTACTCCGTTCTTTCAGAACAGCTAACAACATCCAAGGCTGTTGTTTCTCAATTCAGAATTTGGTCCATGATTAGCCAAGATGATATCTTTGAAAGCAACTCATCTTGATATATAGATAAGAGATAAAAGGGTAAGTACCTGCAGGTGATGTGGTAACAACCCCAAGCAAGTTCAACCATCTGACTACACTTTGCACATTGCCGCCATAGCTTTTTCCGAGCAAGAGACTTCAGCATCCCGTCTCCCGCATTCTGATTCGCGTGCGACCTACTGTAATCATGGCAAGTCATGTAATAGTGCCATGGCACCTTGCAACTGAAGCAGAAAAACAGCCCGCATTTCATGCATTTTCTAGCTCCAGATTGATCAACACCAACAAGATATGCCCTAGTATATTCCAAGACCTCGTGTTTGACCATCAATGCGGAGCATTTGGGGTATGGACAGTATATCTTATCTGCAGGATTAATTGAAGCTTCCTTCTTTCGTTGGCTCATAACATCAACCAGTTTGGGATCCAAAAACTTTGCACAACTCTCAATCTTTACTTCTGATTTGCACCCTTCACTCGGGCAGTTTGCTGTTCCTCCTTCCAGTAACTTCACTTCAACATGCTGCTTCATACAGGGAAAGCAAAAGCGGTGGAAGCAACCATCTACCGAGAACATTCTCTCCACCTTAATCCCGTCATAACATATCACACAAGTTTCCTTGAAAGTCTTGCCTTCACTAGTTTCTTCGGGCCATTTGATCTGTGACACGATTGCATCTCGTGCAAGTTTGAACACAAACTTAATATCCTTTCTTGCCAAGTGAGATGGTTGACAATATGAGAACTTTCTTTGCAGAAGAGCCACTTGGTTTAAAAGAGTTGCAAGGGTGCTCTGCCTCGGTTCAACTCTGCCCGTGACCTGAATTAGGGAGGAAAACATGACCAAACATAAAAAAATAAGAGACCCTAAAAAAGATTAAAATGAAAAAGAGTAAGATCATAGTAATATTAAGAAAGAGAATAGAAAGCACCAACTAACATTTCTTCAATGATAAGTTGACCAACATCCGCAGTGATATCATCAATAAGACAAACATTTAAGTGTACCAGACACCCAAAAGGATCAAACCCAAAATTTGTAGCGTCAATATGAAAACGTAAATGAAACCAACCAAGAAATTCATGGCTTAAACAGACATAGAACTCACCAAGTAATGGAGAAAAACCGATACACAAACAGATATCAAGTCATTGTCACTGAAAGGCAATCACTTTGATAGAAGAATTGAAGGGTTTTACACAGATTACTCACGTATTGGTAGACCATGAAATCATCACATAGGATTGTGACCCTTCCCAAATCAAAGTTCAATGCTTCATTCAATCCATGGACCAAAGCCTCCATTTCTGCAATTTCAGGGCTTTTCGACTCCTCGGCTTCCAGAACCTTCTTCACTTCCCAAATCAGATTGTCCGCCGAATCACAAATCGCCACACCAACACCACCCACCATCACCCTCATATCCCCGATTCTCTCTTCGCTTACCAAACCCTTACAGTACAACCGGAAACTCTCGCTGCCGATCGCCGCGAACGAGGAGGAAGTGACGGCAGAGGAGGAGGAAGAAGCTACGGCGCAGGAGGGGGAAGCGACAGCGAAGGAAGATACGGCGGAGGAGGGGGAAGCGACGGCGAAGGAGGAAGCCCCAAAAGCGTACGGCTTCTCGTAGTTGTCGCCGTACTTGCGCCACTCTCCCTCCGGAACACTCATAATCTCTCTAGCGAACTTCTGATCGTGAATCCGACGGTCGAGATCCTCCTTCAGCCGCTTCATCTCTCTCTCACCGAACTCCCGGTCCCTCCTCTCCTGATCGAGCCGAGCAAGGTCTTCCAGAATGAGAGCAGTGTAGTCAAACTCGTCTGCGGCGCCGGAAGAGAGGGGGACTACGTCGTCCACGGTGGGAGAGGCAGGAGGGGCAGAAGTGTGGAGTGACCGAGAAGCGACTAGGGCTTCCTGCATTTGGAGATTGAAGGCGAAATCGAGGTCGGAGGCCAGGGCTTTAGCGGCCATGACCTCTTCACGCTGCTCCTCGAGAATCACATCGACATCGTCCTTCTCCATGGCTGGGCTGTTTTTCTGGGGAAAATCTCCCGGGATTCGATGGAGAAAGAGACGGGGGGAGAGAGAGAGAGAGCGGTTAAGCGTGCTTCGGAAGGAATTTGTAGCGGTTCCGAACGACTTGACTTGACGCTTGATCCCCTTGGTATGATTTTATTAGATATGTTAATGCAAATAATAAAACCCTACTTACTTTATAAAAAGGCTCTAGGAAGCTATTTATCTATAGAGATAGAGGAGACAGACTGATTTGGATATACACTATTTTTAAATTAAATATAAAGTAATAAGAAGAATGAAAATAGAAATTACTTTTGAAAACAAATATCACAATGAACCCAAATAAAAAAATCAGATTGGCACAAATCTTTAAAACTGGAAACCAAAGTAGCAGTACCTTGATCTTGAAACTCAACTATATATACATATATATAATCAAAAGACTAATTCGTGGTTCATATAAGCCCACATAATTTCTCAGCGTCGTTCAAAGTAACGTATATAGCAAAGGAAAAGAGAAGCAGATTTTTGTTTTTCCGACTTGAACACTGAAAAAGCTCACCACCAGTCCGCATCGGAGTCCCTTGGATCCCAAGCTTCGCTGAAATGATAATCCGTGGGCCAGAAATCGTCGTATTCCATTCTGCCGAATCCCCCTGTTTCATCAAAATGAACTGCTGGTGGTGTGGTACCACCAGATGGATCAGGATAAGCTTCCTCCTCGAGCCGATAGTCCTCATCATCAAAGTATCCGTCTCCCATGACGTTTTCAGGAGCGTGAACTGTCATAGAACCAGGCGGGTTGCCAGCGTGTGCTAGGGGAACTTCCTCCTGGTGGTTATCCCAATCTTCTTCTTCCTCCGGGAATCCATCGATGCCTTCCTCGAGGCGGTTGTCCCAATCTTCTCCTTCCCCCGGGATGCCTTCCTCGAGGCGGTTATCCCAATCTTCTCCTTCCTCCGGGGTGCCTTCCTCGAGGCGGTTATCCCAATCTTCTCCTTCCTCCGGGATGCCTTCCTCGAGGCAGTCCAAATCCTCTTCTTCCTCCGGGATGCCTTCCTCGTGGCGGTTATCCCACTCTTCTTCTTCCTCCGGAATGCCTTCCTCGTGGCGGCTATCCCAATCTTCTTCTTCCTCCACAATGCCTTCCTCGAGGCGGTTATCCCAATCTTCTTCTTCCTCCACAATGCCTTCTTCGATGCCGTAAAACCTGCGAGGAAGAATGAGTTCTGGATAATCGTCTAACCCCCAACCTATGAGAACAAAGAGTGTGAAATTTAGAATGGTTTAATCAAGATTGGTAGGTTTGGGCGTTGGGATCGGGCGGGTACCCGAGATTTCCAGCATACCCACCTCGTCCACCCCTTCGGGTTTTGTTGGTCAAAGACCTCGGTCCGTCTTTACCAGGTGAAAGTCAGGTGCATGAACTCGCTAGAAGACAGAAGAAAGACTTAACTAGCAGCGAGGCGAGCTACGACGAGGGGCAAGGCCCAACGGCAGATTACCCATGGGTACGGGTGTAACAGGCCGAAGAAACCCGTATTCGAACCTGTGGCTCGTATTTTTTGCCGACAAGGATCCGACCTCATACTTGTCGGTGGTCGGATCCCAGAACCTCACATACTCACGGGATGGATACCCGTTAGTTCAATACTTAAGCCAACCCTAGAGATAGGAAATTTAGAGTGAATCAGTATGAGACATTACCATCTTTCAGGGCTATTAAAGGGATCATCATTCAAATCAAGGACGGGGACATAAGGATTACGATTGAGGTAGCCTAGGATGAGATAGTCTGCCATGTCGTATTCGTAATCATCGTGGCCACCGTCATAATCATCGTCATCATCGTCATCATTATCGTCAAAGAGACCAGCATAATTTGCAGCATTGCCACGTAAGAGGTGGTTTTCATTCCACAATGGGCAAGATGACTTGCAACGATTTGCCTTCACATCCCATTCAGATCCACAGTTATAGCAGAATTGATACCCACATCTACAAACACCAAGGAGGCATGAATGAATTAATAAGATGAAAATGCAATCCCATTCTCTTGGGTAAATTTACCGTCTTTGCTCCTCTATTATCCTGATTCCGGGTTTGTCATTTGTCGGATTGCTCCAGATTAAGAAAGGAACAAGTGTATATGGAGAATCGAAAGAGAGATACCTGCAGGTAATGTGGTAGCAACCTTGTGAAAGTTCGATCATGTGGTGGCACTTGAGACATTGTCGCCACTTGTGGAGGCTTGCGAGAGATTTCAGCTTTGCATCTGCTGGAGGGTCGGGATGGAGTTTCTTGTAATCAGCACAGGACAAGTTATCGTGCCATGGAACTTTACAGTTGATGCAGAAGTGACCATGACACTCAATGCATCTCCGAACTCCAGAACTATGGGGACGGACAGATAAGAGGCCTTCAGAAGATCCAGAAAGCTCGGCTTTTGACATTAAAGCTGAGCACTTCGGATATGGGCAGTAAACTTTATCAGTGACAGGAATCGAATCTTCTCTGATCCTCCTTTTCCACATCACCACCAGCTTAGGTGTCAAAATCTTTCCACAACTATCGATACTCAGCACAGACTTGCAGCCATCATGAGGACATTTGGGTATGATTCCATGAAGCAACTTCACCTCCACATATTGGTTTACACAAGAAAAGCAGTATCGGTGAAGGCATTTATCAACAGAAAACATGTGCTCGGCATCGGTATCATCAAAGCAGATGACACAAGTCTCTTTCCGAGCTGCCTTTGCACTGATAGTACCCTCAGAAGTCCTGGTTTGGCAAACTATGGCATCTCTTGCAAGTTTGAAAGCAAATTTGATATCGTTTCGGGTGGCCAGAACGGGTTTGGTAGATGTCAATTCAAGCCTGAGGCTGTGTAAATAATCCATAAACAGTGCAATCTTCTTTTGCTTAGGCATCCATCTTCCAGAGAGCTGCATGCAATTCAAATGGAATCTCATGAAACATAAGACAAGGTATAAGTCATATACTATACCTAGACCATGCTTCTCACCTAGCTATGATCGTTTCCAGATGAAAACTTCAACAGAACAAGAAACTCGCTTTAAGATCCCTCAAGAATCAAAACATAAATTCAACAAACCTGTTGGGGCAGAGCCAGTTAGTGTACGTGATCTAACTAAGAAAAAGAATAAAGTCATCACCGGTTTACAGTGCATAACAAACATAGAATCCATGATCATCAAGATGATGACCTTGAAAGCTGTCTCAATCAGTCATAAACAAATCTAGTGTGAGAGAAACCCTACAATGATCACTACTACTACTGCTGCTACAACATGCCCTGAGAAAGTGCTAGCAAAACGGAGAAGATACATGAACCTATGCATTGCCCAACGAAGAACTTACATATTGGTAAATTGGATAGTAATCGCAATAAATTGCGATATGTTTGATCCCCAAACCTATGGCTTCCTCAAGCCCTACCATCAACGCCCTAATTTCTGCCGCTTGACGGTTCCTGTCGGCGTTGTGCAATGGACCCTTCATCTCGAAGCACAGATTATCAGCCATATCGCATATTGCAACTCCGAATCCCGCCAACATCGCCGGATTTTTGTCATCTCCTGTTTGCTCTCTCACCAAACCCTTGAAGTACAGTCTGTACAATAGATTGTCCTTGAATTTTGACACCGAACATCCCTCGCCGGAGGAATCCGCCTGACGAACGAAGCCCTGTGGCAGTGGAATCGCTGGCGAGGGTTTCCCCGCGTTGCTGGAGCCTGAGAAATTCCGATAGATACCATTTTTGCCGGTGGTTATGCGGTCATCTCCGGGAACCCCAGTGGATTTCTCGTAAATAATGCCCTTTCCGTTGGGTTTTTCGTTTCTTCCGCCTCCGTTGGGGCGTTCCCTAAGATCGCCGCCCTGATTCCCGACGGGCTGGACCCTCGAACTCCTCTGATCTTCGTTGAAGACGATCGCGACGCCGCATCTGTGGAAGACCGGAGACGGAGAACGCCGCGGAGCGGAGGAGGATCGGGAGGAGAGAGAGGCCCCAAGATCGCCGCCCTGATTCCCGGCGGGCTGGACCCTCGAGCTCCTCTGATCGTCATTGACGACGATTGCAACGCCGCACCTGTGGACGATCGGAGACGGAGAACGCGGCGGAGGGTCGGAGGGTCGGGAGGAGAGAGAGGCGGAGATCGCTTCCTCCATCTGCAACCGGAAAGCGAGCTCGGAATCCGATAGATGCGCCATGGATTCTATCTTCGCTGATACTTCGCCGAAAAATCAAGCGTAGTTCGGTACGGACGGAGGGGGATGCCTCCGCGATAGTCTCGCCTTGCGGTTAGAGACCTTGATCTTTTCTACATCGTCGCGTTTCAAATTTGTAGGTCTACGTAGAGTGGTATAAATCGTAATATCGTCAACAAATAGGGGTAAAATCGATAACATGGAACTCTCCGTTTTTTCATAAATTCAAAAACTTTCTATATTATAAACTCAGATTTACTGATAAATACTTTTACTTTAACTAAAATCAAATTTATTAACTCAAATCAAATAAATTACCATATAATCATTTACCAAATAATAAAAAATAAACAAGACCGACATTAGTGTAGATCTAATATCAATTTTAAAAACTAATATCTTTTTGTATATAGTCCTATATAAATAGACAAGGTTAAAATAAATATAGTAATATTTTAACCCTATAAAAATTAAAACTTTCCCTAATAAGGAATAAAACAATAAGTTAGTTTCCAAAAAAAAGACATTATTGGAATCAAGAGAGTGATTTTCCTTGGAATACAAGTAACCACCCGAAGATTCTGCGTTTTCCAATAACTTCTGTTTTTTCGCCGGAAAAGAGGAAATCTGCTTCCGCCATTACCGGAGCTTCCCCTTCATCGTCCATCTCTGGTTCATTCGTTCCGAATACGCAGCTCCGGTTTAATCCGACAGCAACGGTGACAACTTCCGGTTAAGGGTCTGACCGGACATCCATCACGAATCAGAACAGAACAAAATGGTATCACCATTGTTTTAACAATAATCCTTTTGAGACAACCGTCTGATTATCTTACAGACCATATAAAGAGTTCAGTTCCTGTAGTAAACCCAGAAACAATTCAACATACAATCAACCAAACACTCGGACCCATTTCTCCAAATCCCCTAAAACCCACCAAGAAAATTTGAATTTTGTTTAAAAACACAAACTTTTACATCAGAAAGCTTCAACCTTTCACCCAATTCCAACGCATCAAAGCTGGAAATGACTGGGGTGTGCCTTTGTCATCCTGGCTTCCCCGGCCGGCTCGTCGTTGTCGATCCTCTTGATATTCCGATAGGCCGCATAGGCGATCACGTAAAAGATGACGAGAATGATCAGAACGACGATATTGATGACGGACACCTTTCTCCAGCTCTTCTTCAGGCTCCCTAGAACTCCGGCTCTGCAGGAGCCGCATTGGTAGCACAGAAAGGCCTGGTCGTTGCTCCAGACCGTGCAGTCGGGGTTCGTCCCCACAAGCCCTCCTCCCGGGGCCCACACCGTCTCGTTCACGTACGTGTAACCGCACTCTGTCGGTGGCTTGCAACAACCCGACTGCAACAGTATTTACAGATCATGTTAATCAAGGATTTAAATGAAAGTATTCTACAAAAGGACAATCTTTATGACCATACAAGATCTAGTTTAGTTCAAGTGAGGGATTCTAGCCAGCCAATTGAAAGGATCTTCCGA
>NW_010965304.1:558132-589789 GCF_000463585.1 Tarenaya hassleriana | reverse complement strand
CTTCCGATCGTTTTGATTCCATCGAGAACCCGGAATATCACGCATTGATCAACCATTCAACGACTAAAAAGATTCTCAGGATCTGAGAATCACAGTAGAGAAAGCAAACAGGGATTCTTCACCAAAACAGAGCATCTCCAAGTTCATGCTTTGTAACCCTCTCATGGAAAAAGAAGGATACCATACCAACAGCTACTCTTTCTGGGATATTCCTTTTTCACCCGTATAAAGAGAGTACAATGCAATCTCTTTATTTAACAAAAAATATACAGAATATTCCATAAACACTCGTTTATATATACATATACAAGTTCAATAAAGGCACATGCCATTTGATGATCCTACAAGCCTCCTATAGTCACATGCTCAAGCCGCTCCATTTATGATCCATGTTTCCAATCAAGCCGCGTAATTTCATTTAAAAAATGAAACTAAGCACTCCAAAGAATCATATTTTTTTTAAAAAATTATAGACTTTATATTATATTTTTCCCGGCGGAAATCTAGAGATAAAAGCCGAAACCAGATCTACACTCCATAGCCAAACACAAGAAAATTTATTTTTGAACAAAAAAAACCCAAGACAGGGAAAGAACTCTACTTTCTGTCACAATTTCTACCTTCAGATCTTATTAACGCTTAAAAACAACATCTTTTCCAGTTTTATTCCCACGGAAATTACTGCACAGAAAGTACCTCGATAGGGCTAAGCCTTCTGAGGAAGAACATATCAGCTGTTTCAGGGACGCCATTGAAGCTCCTTCCGATCTTACTGCAAGCCCCAGAATCCCTAATACACGACCTAATCTTCGCCCAGTACCCATCATCCGCGACCCGATCCTTCAACCAGCCCGAGTAATCCCCCAGATAGTAATCCAAATACCCCCGATTCAGCACGACCCGGCCCGTTCCCTTGTCGGTGACTGCGTAAGCGAAGATGATGAAGCCGATTAGGGCCGCGATCACGAAGATCATCACGAAGAGGTAAAACCACATGAGGAACTTGTTTCTGTAACAAGCTCCCGCGAATCCGGCAAGGGAGACGACCATGATAGAGATTCCGATTACGATGAGAGGCCATTGGAGGAATCTCAAGCAGTCTGTCGTGTTGGCTCTGCTGCTCAGCCAGATTCCGCCGCCCAGGATCGGGATCGAGAGGAGGAAGGTGAGGAAGTTCACCAGACCTATCAGATGGTTGCTCGTTCTCATGGCGATTTTTTTCCCGGAAGAAGGGAGATTTTTTTTTCTGGGTCTGAGCTGCACTGTTAATGCAGAGAGAAGGGGGGGGGGAGGCGATGGTGATGATGGATGGGTTTACATGTGTGCACATGCTGGTGGCGCGTGAGTTTTGAATCCTACGCGCTCCATTGCCGTGCCACGTGTCTTCTCGTTCCAAACCCGCATGAGAACTAAAAATAAAAAAAGATTACATTTGAGGCTTTTTTCAGGTTTTAAATTGTGATTTACCTTTTGCATCGTCATACATTATATTATATTATATTAGATATGATTGGAAATTGCATGGTTTTATTTTAAAATTAAATGAAAATAAAAGGGTACGTGTATTGTAATAAACCGGCTAATACAAGGAACCTATTCCTTGTAGTCATTGATAATTCTAAGGTCAATGCATTGAAACATATGAAAACTTGTGATATGTGTAACCCATCTCCCAAACCATATTATATATATATGTATGTAATTAATATTGTTACACATATAGCTTATATTTATATTTTGTTTTGTTTTTAGGGTTTTTTAAGTAACAATGATATAAGAACATAAAATAAAAATACAATAGATATGTATGCAGATAAGAAAATTTGTATGGGTGGAGCCACAGGGGTTGCATGCAAACAAAAATCCACCTAACGATATGTGTAAAATAAAGTTTGACCCCAACCGACCGACCAAAGGTCCCAAGTCTTTTGTCCTTTTCATTATTAATTTGTAACATTTATGTAAAAAATAAAATAAAATCTTTCTAATGGCTACAGCTACACTACCACATCCCAAAAAAAAAATTCATTACACACACCTTAACATTTGCTCTAAGAGTATATATATATATATATATATAGAGAGAGAGAGAGAGAGAGAGAGATTTTTGGATTTTTCAATTTTAAAAAATTATATTTATTTGAATTTCCCATCGAATTACTTGAACTTTAAAATTCTATTTAATTTTTTATATTCATTTTATAATTTGAATATGTTATCTTTATATTGAATTTGAATTACTTTAATTTTTGAAATACAATTTGATTTAATTCATTTTACATATTCAAATCATATATATATATATATATATATTTATAGATTTCATAGCACAGAAATAACGAGATTTGAAGGGATAAAGGGATCTTTTGTAATAAAAAATACATTTTATCACAAACAATCACACCTTATTTTTGTCTTTTCAATTATTTTTTACAATCACGTTTTACCAAAAAAAAAATCACACCTTATTTTTGCCTAACTAATTTTATTTTTAAAAATAAAAACTAAGGTGGCCCATGTGAATAATATAATTCGGAGCCCGTTTTAAACATATGGGCCTTCTTTTTACCAAAGGCTCGTATAATAATATACTAATAAGGCCCATATTATGGCGATGGTCGAGGCCCATTTAAGCAACCCGCTCGTGTGTGTGTAGAGAGAGAGAGAGGGTCAATTTGGTCAGAACGGTCGTGGTTTTCAAAAAATATCCTAATAAGAAAAATAAAGATTGGAAAGTAAAAATGAAAATGAAATCCATATTCTAGGACTCAAGCGTGGTAGGAATTTTAAGTTTTGATTTAATTATTTTTTATTTGAACAAAATATATGTTTAACTTTTGATTGACTGAGTTGGTGTTCTATTTTATTAATTAAAAAACAGCTATGTTATAACACTTTTAAATAATAATTATATATAAACTAAAATTGACTAACCTGATTTTAAACAATTTTATCCCATTAAATTTTAAATCAATTTTCTCTTAAAAAAATCATTTTCTTCCAGTAAACTTTGTATTTTTTTTTCCATTTTGAGCATCCTTATTATTTATAAGTACTGAAATAGATATATTTTTGAATTTTAGTGGAAACATAATGAAACTTCCCAAATGCACTGAGAAGAAGACAGCTAAAACCTTGCAGACCAATAAGGACAACCATTATCGTTAATAATAACTAATAAAATAAGAAAAAAATATTAATTTTTAATAACATAGATTACAATCTATAAATCAAAGTAATTTCCAAATTTTATGAAAACATCAAAAGAATCTGTAAATTTTATCAAGTCGTATAATTCTAAATTAATCTAGTTAACCTATCATCATCAAATTTTAGCAATATAATAATTAATTTAATCAATAAACGCAATGCATAACTAAAGATTTAATTAATTGTTTAGAAGAATTGAGGGCTTTGTTTTGTTTTTAAAATCAAATTGCATCGGCGTTAGATTTCAAGTGTCTGAAACCGAAATAAATTTGAACAATCTGACCTGCTCCAAAACGACAAAGTTGTACTCTTTGTCGCTCTGCGTTTTGGAATAATCTTTTGTTCTGTTTTTTTTTTTTGAAAAAATTGGTTTCTCCTCCGTTCTTCCCACTGCCCAAAGCCAACAAATACCCACTTCTCTCACATCTCACACTGTTTCTCTTGGAATCTGTGAAGTAATTTCTGAAAAAAAAAGGTAAAAGAAAAAAAAAGGGTTACTTCTGAAATCTCTCCGGCTTCCACTTTCTTGAATCCATGGTTGTTCTTTAGCTGCCTTGTTCTCCTTCTTCTCCAACATCCTCTCCTGGGTTTTTGGTGTGCTCCAGAAAGAAAGTTCATCAGACCGGTTTTGCAGTGTAAGGAGCCTCTGCCCTTTGGAACTTGGTTATGATAATCTCTTTCCATGAAAAATCTAAAACACCTTGTTTGGTTGCCGAGAAAATGCCGTAGCTTTCCGAGAAAAGTAGGCCCTTTTGCATCTTCTCTGTTTCTTTGGCGTTTGAGTTTCTGGGTTCGATTCGTTTGGCAGAAAGTTCGAGTCTTTTTGTTTTCCTTCTCATCTTCCTTTTCCAGTTCCAAAAGTAGAGCTTTTTTTTTTTTTTTAAAGTTTACTACCCTCACAAGTTGTGAATTTTTGGGAACAAGAGCTGATTTCAAGTGATATAAAAAAGAGTGGGTTTTTGTCTCCAGTTTCTTGGAGCTTCTTGGACCTTCTTGGAGCTTGAGATCTCCAGTTTCTCTCTGTCTTTTTACCTTCTTCTTAATTTTTTCGATTCGAGACAGTTTTAGTGTTGCATTGTATCGCTTTTGTGTTTTGTCTCTTGAAACCCTCTTTTGAGAGATGTTTCTGTTTTAGTTAGATGTTTTTTTAAGGTTATACGTTGTAAAGTCTCTACAGAACCTCGTTTTCGCGTGTTCATGCTTTGCTTTAACTACCGTGATTACGCTAACCTTCAACTGCTTATATAATATTTTCCTGGAAAATCTTTTCCCGGGAAACAAACGGATTTGCTTGTTGGCTTGTGGCTTTTCAGCGACAAAAACAACAAAAAGGCCTTCGAGCGGTATTAAATCTGTGTTACCTTTAGTTCCTTTTCCTTCTCTTAATTATAGTTACCCTAATTCCTTTTGACCTTTTTCTAGATTTTACCGCAAAATCTTTAACCCTCCATGTTCAACGTGAAGTCCCCTCATTTCACGGCAATAATGGGGGAGGAGAATAAGGGAACCTTACCTTCTGAAATGACATTTTTGGCCTTTATACTATCGTTCTAACTTTACTTGTGGCGTGGACGTATACGTAATCTTACCAGCTCATGCTTTTTCAGTAGATGTAGGACCCTCTGGTAAAACAGCCTTGATGATAATAGGCCATCAACATATTCAAGATTCCACCTTTATAACTTCGTTTAGTCAAATTAATTGACTTTAAGCATTGGTTGCAAAGGTGAAGAGGAGCGGATTTCTCGTGTGTCTCTTTGATCAATGGAGAAGAAAATCTTGGCTATGCATTCTGGGTAAAGATCAGTTAGTAGTGATGGTCTTTGTGTGGTTCAAGTCGCTTGAGGGCATTGTCCGAATACAAGATTCATTTTCTTGACTTGTCCTAATGAATAAGTTGTCCGTCTCATTTTTGTCATTTCCAGACATTTATGTATTCTCCTTTGTGAAGCCTTGTAGACAAGATTTTTCATGGTTTTGATATCAGTTTATGGTTATCGAATACCAGACGTTGAATCATGAAACAATATGGTAAGGACAACCCAAATCTATGCTGTAGTATACAAATCAGAGTCTGTTATGTGTTAAGGACAACCTAAGTATCAACTGTGGTGTACAAGTCAGAAGTTAAGTACCATAAAAGAACTTTTGTTGCTTCCTTAAGATGTTCTTTTTCTGGTAATGAGTTTGATTAGATGCTAAAATCATTACCCTTAGCCTTTTTGGTCCCCTTTACACATGGTATGGAAGATATGAGTATCTTTAATTCTCTTGTATTAAATCTCTTCATGTTTTCTCTGCCATTGGATTCTTGCGGTATCTCCATCTTCGTGGCATTAAATTTCCCTGTTCTTTCACAGGTCTTGGTGGGTCACACGGGCATTGAAGAAACCGAAAGCAGGAAATCTCTTCTTTCCTTATAACAAGGTTTATCGCCCTGTGCCTCTGTGGGATAAATATTACAGTATGCAGACCCAAAAAGCTAGGTAATCTTGATTTTATCTTGTTGCTTCTTTTATGTAGTTTTTCTCTGCATTTATGGCTGAGTTTTCTTGGTTGGCCAAGTTTCTGGGTTTGTTCCTTTCCATGTGTGATCTTACCAAATCTTAGTCTTGGAGGTATATGTGGTGGTTGTTCTTTGAATATTTATGTTCTTCTTCTTCAATAATCAGAGCCCATCACAGACTTTTGTTCTGGTGATCTGTGAGTCCCAAAGGACTGAAATTTCGATTCTCTTCTTCTTCTATTACAGTTTTGGTACTTGGACATGAATTTGGTATATCTTTCTTTGGTTCTGTTCTGTCTTTTGCAGAAATGGCTCTCCAGATGTTCCCAAGAAAGTCTCTCCTCGAGCTGCTCGGCCATTGAAGATAACAGGACTAGACCCTGACGCATCTTCCCCTGTTCCAGCCTGTCACAGAACACCAAAAGACAAAAGCCCCAAGTTTCCAGATCGCCGTTCTCCACGAAGCCCTGCCTCTGAGGTATGTTCTCGCATCTAAGTAGTGAGATGAGAAGGCTTTGGATTCAGTCTGTCGATTCTTGAACGTGTTTTTTTCTTTTTTCTCTCAAACACTGGGGATGTGGAAATGGGCAATACATGCACTGTCTCCATCATCCTTTTCTTACTTGTCTCTGTGAGCATTTAAGGGAGTTTCTGTTTCCAACATTTTCCTGATGTCCAAATTTCAGAAGCCCCTGTCTTCATTGTATGATCCAAGATGATGTTTTTAAATGCATCTATCTTTTTTTTTTGTGTTGGTTCGATGAAGATGGCTTGCATTCATTTGGTTTTATGGGTCTCTGGTGATAGAATTAGGTGGACTATTTATTCCGGGCAGTTGAGAGATGATACATTCCCCATCGATCATTCAAATCGACTAGTTGGTGAATTTTTCAACGAGGATATATATATATCTCTAACGCTTCTTCTACGTATCTATGCTTCTTTCTGGCAGAAGAAGAGGCCGAGCAGGATTACCGAGTTAGAATCTCAGGTCCTTCAGCTTCAGGAGGAGCTCAAGAAGGCGAAAGAGCAACTCACATTGTCTGAGTCGTTGAAGAAACAAGCCGAGCAAGAAGCTGAGGACTCCAAGAAGCAACTGTTTGATGTTTCCTCGAAGCTCGAGGACACCCGGAATGAAATTCTGAAACTTTCAGCTCCGGAGGAGGAAGAAGTGGGCGTGCTCGAATCCCGAGGTTTCTCTCAAGAACCCAATCTGCATCTTAATGGTAAAGAAAGGGAATTCACAGCCGATGAAAAAGCAGCATTGGCAGCCGCTGTTCACGAGATCCGGCAATTCAAGCTGCAGATTGAGATGGTGGCTTCTTCTGGGGCTGGTCAGATGAAACAAGCTGAATTACTGAACTCAGAGATTCAACTCTTGAGAGGGAACTTGATGGAAACGCTTTTCCTCGTCGAGAATTTCAAGAACCAGCTAAGGGACTGTGAAGTTTCAGAGGCTGAAACCGAGGCTTTAACAACTGAGACTCTTAGGCAACTGGAGAATGCTAAGAAGACAGTAGAGGCATTGAGGTCAGATGGATCAAAAGCAATCGAGAGTTACCAAAAGATGGCTTTGGAGCTGGAACGATCAAAATCACGAATGGAATTGCTCGAAGAACTCGTGAATAAACTCCAGGTGGATTCAGATCACGTTGAAATCCACGAAATCCTACTGAAGTATGGATCGAGTAAAGAACAGGAGGAATCAAATGAGCTAAGGAAGGAGTTATTGAGGTTAAGAGCAGCACTAGAAGCTGCCGAGAAAAAACACGAGGAGAATAACTTCAATGCTTCTCCTCTGTTAAAGATACAAGCCGAACTCCAGTCCGAGTTAAAGATGGCGAAATCCGAGATTGAGGGGCTGAAGGCAAACTTAATGGACAAGGAAACAGAGTTACAGTTCATCTCAGAGGAAAATGAAAACCTTCGCCGGAAACTGGAGAAAACCCAGAAAGAGACTAACTTTGAAGCTGAGCTGAAGAAACTGAGGGAAACCATTGAGAACCTGAAGGCGGATTTGATGGATAAAGAGACAGAACTACAGAACATAAACGACGAGAACGAGTCGCTGAAACTGGAAGTCGGTAAGAAGGACAAGGATGGTCAAGACAGTCTTGTGAAGTTAGGGCTTGCAATGGAGGAGGCCGACAAGAACAGCAAGAGAGCTGCTAGGGTTACAGAGCAGCTAGAAGCTGCTCAAGCTTCAACCTCGGAAATGGAAACCGAGCTAAGAAAGCTCAAAGTTCAGTCGGATCAATGGAGAAAAGCAGCCGAGGCAGCCACTGCTATGCTTTCTGCCGGAAACAAGGGAAAATTCGTCGAGGATTACAGCCAAACGAACTCACCCTACTCCGAGGAAATCGATAACGACTTGGGGAAGAAGAAAAACCCGAATGTGCTCAAGAAGATCGGTGTTTTATGGAAGAAATAGCCCAGAAAAGGAGTTATTTTACCGAGCAGGTGAATTCAGCTAAAGTTTCAAACTTTCTGCCATAGAACTTGCCGTATTGCGTAAAGGAACAGTTTTTCTCGTTGCCCATCTAGGGTTTTTCTTCTTCTTCGCAGGTACTTTCCGCCATGGATTCAGATGTGAAGAAGAGGGGGGATTCTTGGTTTGAATGTGTGGTTCTTCTGAAGACATGTTCATAGATTTGAGGACTGTTAAGGTTTATGTTACTGCTCAGAAAGACTTCTTAGTTTGAGATACTGTCCTAATTGTTGGGTCTCAGATCTTTTGTGTTAATATTTTGGAAGAAATTCTCGCGAGTGCCCTCATGGGATATTTTATATGGGCCGGTAATGGGCTTTCCTAGTACGCCCAATTAACTCTTATGAAATGTTGCACTCTCGAAAAAATGAGAACGTGTCAGGCCCATTTTGTAAAACGGTTTTAAACATCAAGATCTGATATTTATTTATTAATTATATGGTTATACTGGTTTCATGTTAGATTATTTAAATTCAAAATATTGATACCAATGTTATTAAAAAACTATATATATATATATATAGATATGCGTGTGTATGTGTAACAGTATGACAGATTGCCGTGTGTATGGAGATGTTATCTTCATAAGTTATAAGTCAAAAGGAGCCGACAGCCGCAAATTCAAAGACAAAAGATAGTCTTAATATAATTCCGACATTTTGGATAATTAAAAAAAAAAAGAGAGAAAGAGACTTAATTTAATTACAAAGATGAGTTAGTGGGAGTAGGAGACGTAATACTATGAAAAAAAATATCAATTTGGTTTTATTTGAGAAAATTCTACTGATATATAAATTAGATCTATATATATAATATAGTTTAAGATTTTTTTTAAAAAAAATTTCAAATCCAAGTGAGGATCTTGTCACGCCCGAATCTTCTAAGTTGGATTGCGTTCGTACGTCGTGTTGTGAAAACGAGGTCGGTCCATGCATCGCATGCTCGCACATCTCTGTATATATATATATATATATGTACACACACATATATATATATATATATATATATGTCTGTGCAGTGCATATATATGATTATATATTGTTATGTTATTATTTCATTTTCGTCGGGATACGAAGAGAAATCCCGTCATCATATTGAACCCTATATATAATAAGAAGCCTCGAAATATTAAAATTATAATTATGTTAAATTAAGATCATCACAACAATGTTTAAGAATACTAATGTTTTTTGAGAAAAAAAAAGAATACTAATGGCGGACCCATGAATTCGACCCCAATTAAAAAAATTTAATTTCCCTTGTAAATCTTATAAATTTGTAAATAAAAATTTGTAGATATATACACACACGTATAATGTATGTGTAAAGCAACTAACAACCGACAGATTTTATTATTATTTTTAAATTCAAAATATTCTCTTATTGGAAAAACAAAAAGGTTAGGTTAGGTATGTGATCTAAGTCTCTAATCATCAATTCGGTCTCATTCACGCCACCCAAAATTCTATACACACAATGCACGTCAAAAATTACATGTTTACATATATATACATGGTTTGAAATCAAATAAATTTATCTAGGAATTATTTTGGATTTCGATCGGTTAGATTTCATATTAGGTGAAAATTCTGACTTTTGTAAATAGATTTTTGTTTTATTGGATTTTTTTTTGTTTATTTTTCATGGTGGATTTTGATTCAATTATATTGGTTCTAACAAAGTTATATATATCTAACTTTTCATTAAAAAAAATTTATATCGGACCGTTTTTAATGGTTTTAAAATTGTTGATTAAAATAAAGAAAAACAAAGGGAATGGTTTCGTTTGAATTTTGGACCATTAATCAACATACGAAGAAAAAAAAAAACAATTAAAAAAAAAAGGAAATAACCCCCCATTCCCCAATTCCCAACCTCTGAAACTCTTGAACAAACAAACCCTAATATACCATCTCTATCCTTTCTTGAATATCACAATTTACCCCCAAAGAAATGAAAATGAAAATCCAAACCCTAATTTTGGACCCATAATTGGATTGATGAATAAAACTACATTAAAGCACCGCTGTTAAGCAGTCCATGCCAAGCATAGCTTGTAATCCCTGGATCAGTTTGATGATCACTAATTATACCTCCCAAGTTCATCACCCCTCCATTCATCTGCCATTGATGGTATCCCCACAAGGCCCTGTTTGGATCCTCATCCAAGCCGCCGGTATTCGCGTTTCCAAACGCTATTCCTGCGTTCTCAGCAGCTCCTCCGTTATAGCTCATCCCAAACACGCCGCTACCGGAATTCCCTATAACATCGTCAAAAGAGCCTCCGAATTCGGATGGAAACCCTAGCTGTGACCCAGGTGGTTGCTTGTGAAGCAAGGCAAATGCAAGCCCTAGGTCAATTTGATCGCTGTACGACCCACCAAAACTCGCCGTATCGAGCGCTTTGGCGTCATGGGTTTGATCAGGAGCGGCCCTTAGCCTTGCCGATGACGCGGAAGAGGAAGATGAGCGCTTGTTTTTCCGGCAGCCGCCACCGACGGGGATGTTCCTTAGGGTTCCGCCTTTGGTCCAATATCTCCGACAAGACTTGCAGAAGTAGCGAGGCTGGGAGAGGCTGTAGTTGTTGTAGTAACAGAACTTTGTGTTCGCGGAATCGCAGCGAGGGCACTTCAGAGATTGCTCGGGCGGCTGCGGCCGCTGTTTCTTCTGCTGATGATGGTCATGCGTCTGCATCTGCGTTTGCGGGTTTGAGGAACATGGTGATACACTGCTCATCATGGGCTCTCTTGCTTTGTAATTCCCAAATAGCTTCTGAAATGTATTACAAATCAAACATCATAAATTTTGGAACGAAAGAATGCAATGGAAAGATTTCAAGCCATTATTCATTAAATGCAAGTAGAAATGTGTCTGCAGATATACCTGGTGGTGCGCAGAAAGATCCATTTCAGCTTCTATGAAAAACTCTTTCAATGATTATATAAGGGGTGTGTGTATATATATGTATATTGTGTATATGAAATGGAGATTGAAGAGAGAGAGAGAGGTTGTGGAAAGTGAAGCACAAGGAAAAGCCAAGCATCTGCGTGTATATATACAATGCAATGTGAGGGGAGAGAGAGAGAGAGAGTGTGAGTGGTGCCTTTCATTCCATATAATATTATTTTAATATTATTATTATTATTATTATTATTATTATTATTATTATTATTATTATTATTATTATTATTATTATTATATAATTATAGCATGAGGAATAACGTGGAGCACTTGAGACATCATATGGAACAGACCATAAAGCAACTGATTTAATTCTTTTAAAAAATGACCTCACACTGTAACTCTATATAACAGATAATACAAACATATAATAATAATAATAATTAATAACGAGTATATTAATTCTACACACAAATAAAAACATATGGAAAGACGACCGTTGGTGATTCATCTAAAAACAAAATTCTGTCATATATAATTAAAGGGTAACAAAATACACAACGTATAGATAATTTAAAATTCTATTATTATAGAATATAGTATCGAGATGAATTTGGCTTTGTGTAATCGGAATTAAACAACAATTTATAGATCTAATCATCCGTTCCCACATTAATTCAATCGAAGCCTTAAAAATAGATAAAAATGAAATCCCATCTCAAGATCCAAACATTAAATTATATAAATGATACGATTGTTAATAAAAATGATGATAATTGGGAGAATCTTAAGGAAGGGGACAGAAGGGGACAATGATTGAGAATTGGTGGGCGTACGATGATGATCGTTCACGCTCAACTTCACCCATATCCATTCCATGTGTCCTTTAACTCGCTTGTTCTTTTGCGGATGACCGGTGAGTCGTCTCCACGTGGGACCCACTATCCCCTCCCGCGTGTCTTACACCGGGCCCCGTATGGTCCCCACCTCCACTTCCACCAACCAAGACATCTATTTTTGGGCTTTATTTATTTGTTTGTTTTTATAAAACATATATTATAAAAATTCGATGCATTGAGATTAATTGGTTCGATATTAATTTCTGAAAGCCGTACAAGTACAAATTATCTGCCACCATCCCATTTTTTTTTATAACCAGGATGCTACTCGTACCTTTGATCTGATTACGTTCACCATATACCCGTGACCAACTTTTATATATAGACCATTTTGATCCGTAAATTACATCCCTCCCCACCAGTAGAATCGAATCCGGGACTTTGAGGATGTCGGCCGAATAAATCTCATGCCTTTGTTTGTTAGCGAATCTAAAACTTATACATTTTTAAGTAGAATTGTGTGTATATATATATATATGTTGTTGAATATGAAATACTATTATTATTATTTTATTTGTATTTTTATTATTAGTCATTCCAATCAAAAAATTCTAGAATTCCTTCATAATAAAAAAAAATGACGACATAATTATATATAATGATTATATACAAGTATCTATAGTTTATTATTAACCATTGGTTTAAGATGCTAGTTAGTTATATTTAAACATTGGCTAGATGCTGGATGTGTATTTTTTTTTCTCTCGATTGTTTAGGATTAGTTCTAAAATGCGATCATAATATGAATAGAAATATCATATTAATTAGAATAATATTTTTCAAAGAAATTAAATAAGAATAAACAGGCGAGAGAGTAGGAAGGAAAACACAGATTTGGTTGGACAGTGTGTAGAGCCATGATGTTGAATTATCCCTACAAAAGCTCGCAGAGAGACAAACACATCGTTTTTCGAAAAAGGAAAACTAAAGAGAATGTGACAAGGAACAGATACGAAAACCTCAGATTTGGTCTGAAAAAGCATTAGTATTCATATATATATATATATAGGTTAAATATCTATACATATTTAACGTTGGGTTTTGTGGATATTAATCTACGGTATATATTGGGTACGTACGTAGAGAGTGTGTATTATATATATCTATATATACATTTCCCATACACAATACTGAATATTTAACATGACAAACACACACACGCGTATGTATCTATATAATATATGTATATAATATAATATGTGATTTGATAATTTTCATTAATGAACATCGGTTTCTTTGATCCCATGCAAATAATTACTAGCTAATTAGTTATGTACGTAATGGCCACATAGAAGCGAAGACACGTGTTAAACTTCGAGTATCCTTCACTTCACGTTATAGATACATATATATGTATATACACACTTTTTTGGGAATGCTTCGTGCCATATATGGTAGTAATAAATTAATATCGATACTGAATGATAAATGCGCTTTTACTATGATATATATACCGTACAGAAACTGTGTATATATATATATACGCACAATGATTGTGTATTTATATGATCATGCAACGAACGAAGGCGCATAAGATTGTTTTGCATTTGTCATTGGGGGTCGGTCCTAGAAATGAAAATATTTGTTTAATGACATAATTAAAATGTGATGTTGTCAAATCCAATCAAAGAGTGGGACCAAGCGGCAAAATCGTGGGAATGGAAGTGTTGACCAGTCAAATTTTGAGTTGGAGGAAAACGACAAAAGGTAAAATGTTGTAATTGGGACACATACATTAAAAAAAAAGATGCTAAAGTGAATCATATAGGAAACTGTGTCCATTGAGATCCGCTGTCGCCACCCATCTTCTAGCTATGATTATATTTTAATTTTTTTATTTAGAATTTTATAAAATTTATATTTATTTGATTTTTTAATTTCCCATTCGCTTTGTTTCTCAAATAAAAAATTTGAATCTATTTTTTATTAGAGAAAAATAATTTTATTTAACGTTTCTGAGCATTATTATATTTATTTTGAATTTCAATTTTAAATTGATACATTATCAAATTCTAATCATACTCGTTTTGAATACGTCGGTATTATTTCGTTAGGTATTATTAAGAAAACCCCGAAAATACAACGGCGAGGGACCCATGTGCCGGGTAATGGATGGACACGTGGCGGAGAGTGAATATATATATATATATATATATATATTTGTGGATTTCGAGGAAAGAGAGAATCAGCAGACACATACGGATCCCACAGCAAGTGAGAGGCTCTGTCAAAGACTTCGGCATGTGGTAACAACCCACTCCCCTCTCCCACTTTTTTTTTACATTTTTTTATTATCTAACTATACATTATAATATATATATATATATATATATATATGCATGTATGTATGTATGTATGTATTGCATCCATGTACGCATGTATGTATCTATCATCTATTTATGTGTATAAATTATATGCAGCTGTGTGCATATGTATGGGGGTATTGTGTAACGTTATCTGCTATAACACATGCATTCAAACTTTTTTTTCTATGAAACTTTTAAAAGAAAAATGTCCGAACTTAATCTGCTATTTTGAATTATTTATTTTATCCTATACGTATCATCTTGTTATTTTATGCCTTAATCATCATACGTTTCTCGCAGAAATTGTAATGGGTATTATAAAAAAGGGAATGGTACGTAGGAAATGAATTCCAATAAATTTTTGAAATGTATAACGAATTAGGTTTACCATGAGATTTTTATATTCGATTTATTTATAATAGAACAAATCTAAAAAATTATTCTCTAATATGAGAACCCGGATATTAGAAAAAATATAACATGTAAAATCAAAATATTATTGTATAGTAAATTATTAATGGAATGAAAAGTTATTTCTTTATATATATTTTTTTGTTTATTTCTAAACAAATGTGGCGTTAATTCGTATTTTAATTGCAATGACTACGCGTAAAACGAATATATTTTTAGGAGTTTTCTAATGAAAGATAGAGAGGATTAAATAAATAAATATTTTGATATAGAGACATTAAAAAAATGTTATGTAGAGGACTTTATTGAGAAATGGAACACAATTTCCAAATGGACCCACCATTATATTCCAAACTCCATCTTCAAGCAAAGCATCAAAACGTAGATTCCCATGCACCTCTTCTTATTTTTCAATAATCTTAGGCTCCGTCTGTCTGTCACTTTTCGCGTTTCCAAGATTGCTACGAATACTATTTGTTCCTTTTTTTTTTAATTTGAAAAAGCAAACTACTTTTTTTTTTTAATGGCTCATTAGAAACTCATACCTCAAGGGTAACACGATGATATTCATATTCCCGTTTGCAACCATTTCTCACCATGTCTACATATACACCACCACCCTTTTCATGTAAAACTGTTCCAAGGCTCTCTCTTCTCTATATGGATGAAGAACTAACTACAACTCCCCCTACTAAGAATCTCATTCACCAACAAAACCGGTTTGTAGTGAGGATACACACCCTGCAACCAAATGAAATCAGATGGGAGACATAATCTATCTATCAATCTATTTATTTTGAGGAAAAAAAAAAAAGGTTTTACCTTCTGAGCTGCCCTTTGGATCATATCTCTTGGAGAAGAGCAGTACTCAGTATGATTCCCCATCACATCTTCCAAACAGAGGATGTTTTCCGGAGCAGAATTTTCACATCCCGAATGTTCTGTTGTTATACAGATGATCCCCGGAACCGGGCATCCGGAATCTGGATTCGTCAAAACCGTTGTTATAGAGGTTGCTGTTAAATCCCGACCGTTGATCACTCCTCCTCAGAAGCTCTTCCGCCATGCCGAGACTGTTTCCGCCCTGGGCTTCATTATTATTCCACCTATTATCCCAGACACCACCACCATTAGACAACAATGAATTCGGAGACGGCTGTCTATTAGGTAGCAGCTGAGGAGATAAACTAGTTCCCTGCGTCTGATCCATTAGCCTCGAACCCATCCCATATCGATCCTGATATCCATATTCATGGCTCTGCATCAACAGCTGAAGCCTTGGATCGTTCTCAAAGCCTGCACTTTCCAACCCACTATGAAGTCTTCCTCTCCCAACAGCTAAAATTGCAGGATCCATAAATTCAATATCCGGATTTACACTTTGATATGTATTCCTCAACAAAGAGGTCGAGTCATGCAATCGAGTTCCTGCAGCGTAACAAGCATGTGTAAGATTTCTATCCCATCCAGCAATTCTGTAAGGTACAAGAAGGAAGAGTTACCTGCAACAGCATCAGAAGACCGGTCCACTCTTTCATGTGAAGAGAAACCAGGAGGAGGCAATCTGCTGGGAGCAGAAAATCCGGGTGGAGCAGAAATTTGGGATCTTGACGCTGCAAAAAGGGAAAATGGTAAAAAACAAAAAACAAAAATTCTCACTCAAATAACAAAATATTTTGTGGGCCAAAACGGATGACAGAAAAAAAGGACAAAGCATATGAATACTAACCAGGAATCTTGTAAGAAGGGAAGGTGGGACTAGCAGAAGCAAAGGTTTCCAATCTTTCAGAATAATTTGAAGCAAATCCATTTCTGCTCACCCCAGACTCCTGGAAGGCAGGCTGATCTCTTGGCAATTGCCCGTAAATGCCATATCTCTGGCTTTCAAGAGCTTGATTATAATGTTGCGACGTTAGGAGATTAGGTTCATCCTGCCGAGCAAAAGAGAATCTGGACTGACTGTTTTGCTGCGGCTGTAGGAGGTTCGGAGGCTTAAGAGAACTAGCTCGCTGATCACCTTGACCGAGCAACTTTACCAAATCCTGCGGTGAGGTCAAGGATTCATCCCACGGATCAAAGTCGAGAGAATAAATGCTTGAGATTATATCATCCTCTGCATTCTGAATTCTATTTTGGCCAATGAGTGAATGCTGTACACTGGGCATGGATTTCTCTGCAAATCCATTTGGTGAAAGTAATGTGTTGCTACCTCTACTTCCCAAGAATGAATCAGCATTCAAAGTTAAAGCACCAGAAATTTCACCGACTGGGGAAGCACCGAAAGCCAAATGATTTGGGTTAGGCAATGAATGGCTTACAACCTCTCCAACATTTTGTCGTCCATCAAATGATATGACATCCTTGACTTCTGATTTTGATCTAACTTGCATTTGCGGTTGTGAGCCTGACCTCCAACCCGACTCTCGGCTCACAACAGATTTCTCATCAGTTCTCATAGGAGGATCCTTCCTACATTGCTCCGCTTGTGGCAACTTCGATACTTCATTACCAGGTTGTCTAATAGAACCTTGATCAGAATGAATATCGAGAATTGCCGGAACATGAGGATGGTCATTCTTAAAATTAGTAGTTATCCCCATCCGAGCAACATCAGTAGACAAGTTGCTTACACTAAGACCATCTCCAGCAATTCCTTCCGTATAATCCATAGAATTCACAACAGCTGAAGGCTCATTCATGACTCTGTTATCATAGGAAGATTCTACTGAACTGGATTGCTGATTGCTAGTAAGATCTCTATCAGGTGAATTAGCTCTGTTATGCTGCAAAGACTTCAATGTTCCAAGTTCACTCATTCTGACCACTGTTTGACTTTCTTCTTTGCGAGATGGTTGCTTAGCTGCTTTCACAACAGCAGCAGAAACCAATGTTCCATTTTCCAACGTAGTTCTTTCTTCATCACAAGATCCTTTTGATGTAATTGTTGCTGCTACAGACTGCTGATTCGGTACACGTGTTCCCCTGCAAGAAAATTTCCAATTTTGTCACTAGGGAACTTAACATAGACTCCGACAAGAGACAAAGAAGGCTTACCATGACGCTGCAGCAGGAAGAGCAGTGGATCTACCAGAGCTCCCATTAGGTGGAGAACTCTTGGGAGGACTTGTTGCTTTCTGCTCAGACAAGTTTAAAGGAGAAGTAATTGTTAATCTTACACAGTATCGACTGTAAACATAGTACCAAAACATAATATAAAAGGTAAATTTAGTAAAACGTTTCTAGGGAAATCTTGGGGTAATCTGCACAACAAGTTTACAGCGAGAATAGACAAGCTCAATTCAATATTGACTACAACAATGGCAGCAGAAGAGCACAATGCATAAACATTAGAAAAACATAACTCTCTCCAGAATAAATCCTAAAATATCAAGGGAAGTCAGATACTTACAGAAGTCACATTTGAAGGAACGTTTACAAATGAATTTGCAGCAGAACTGCTTCCACAATAATCATCCACCGGTGGAGGAAGCACGCTCCCTGAGCGACGTAGCGGATTATATGTTGCCCCGGTGATTTGTTGCACTCTACTCCTTCAAAATTACTATAAGACTTAACTAATCATTCAGAAAAAAAAAATCAAATCTGCCACTACACTACCTGTATTTCTCTAGTAATTGAAGCACAATACACAATGAGTAAGGGAGAGATAAAAATATATGACGGAGAAGGTACCTTGAATGGGCCGATATGACCTCATCTTTTGTGAAGCTATCCTCTTGACAACCAATCTCATGTAAATAGAGACAATCAGGATTGTTGCAAGGCTGAAAACACCCAGACCGTCAACCAAACTTCATCCATTTCAATTTCAACTCAAAAGAGGAAAAACAAAACTACAATTGAGAAGGAGAATTCATCTAAACACGAACCACATTTCTCAACCATGCATGGCAGTATTTGGTTGTCCCAAAACAGGCTCTGCAGTATATAAAAACACACGTATTACCATTATGTGAATGAAAATAAATTCAAAAACTTGCAGAAATTTAAAAAAAATGAATCAAAGCATGACTTACTTCAATGATTTACCATCCAAGATAAACCCATGGACAGATTGAATGCAGCGTACAGCCTCCTCTTCTTTGGAATAAGTGATATATCTGGGTACAAGAGAAGTTATATCATCAGAAGGGGATAATGATGGAAGCAGAAAATAGCATATGCAGCGAAAAAACTCACACACTGCATGTATTGTTTGGAAATTGTTGGATGGCACCAGATGCTGTTCGAGACATGGAGACCTTTAAAACCTTTCCATACTGACCAAAGTACTCTTTACGTTGGAGAAGCTGAAAGAAAAATGGAACATTTGGAGTCACTAAGCAATCCAAGTAAGAAATAGCTAAAGGACTTGGATATACTTGCTCATACATCTTCATCCGCCAGATCAAGTAACAATCCAACAATGTAAACAAGATTTTTTTGAATCACTCGCACACTGGCTAGTTGCTTTCTCCCTTCAGAAGGTTTCGGCTTTGACTTTTGCATCTTTTTGCGGTCCATATTGGATTCAGAGGCCACTCTGGAAATAACAAACAGACAACAAACATCAGCAAAACAAAATAGAGAAGAAAAGGATAAACAACTACTAGGGGTATAAAAAATCAGTATGCTGTAAAGATTACACATTAAACAGCATATCACAACCTCTCACAATTTACGGTCATCCCTACAATCTTTTCTTTGTCATATTGAGTGCGACAAGCTGGACAGCGCCCTGCTGATTCACCTTTCTCTGCCATATCCATTATTTGATGCCAGCACCAAACACATATCTGTAAAAATTGCAAGCATATGGATATTAGACTACAAAGTATCAACAGACAAACAACAGAGTCTTTGAGGCCACCACAAGAAGTGTAAATTCTACTGAGAAAGAGGGATACTGATTGTCAGAGTTAATAACCAAATATTCAAATCGAAACAACTTTACATTGTGAAAATCCATACAGAGAAGCATGAAAATCTAAGAATATGGATTTTCCAGATCATCCAATCATATGCATCCTTTCTCGGGAAATTGCCAAACGTCAAGAGAAGGAGCATCTAACATCAGAAAGACCACTATCAATATCAAGGAAGACAATATCCACTGGGAACTTCGGAGTTGTTCAAAATTTCAATCATGAGAAATTCAAGAATGCACCTCCAAAAATTTCAAGGATCCAGAACTATATCACACACTTGCCATTTTATTTGGTATCTTATGCAATAAAAAATTTGATAAAAACAAGAAAGCCACTATAAATTAAACTAAGTGCTTACCCTGATTACGTGAGCAAAGAAATACAGCATCTAAAGATCACTATTTGAAAAATACTTTCAACAATTATCGATAATAAACTGGGCAGAAACATGGCATTCGCACTTAATGGAACATAAAACCAGATTTCAAGACCTGATAGCCACATTTGCAAGGCTTCAATTGCTGGTCAGTCAGATCCATCTCTTCAGCACACAGGGGACAAGTCTTCTCTCCTTGGTCACTCATGGTTGCGCTGCCTGAACAAAGCAAAAATCAAAAGAATAAGCAATGAGACACGTACACCAGAAAGACTTTGGCCAAACAGTGAGGCCCTTATTGTCAAAATTACAAGTAGAAAATCTCGCCATAGACCAAAAGAAGAAAAATCATTCGATAAAGAAAATCTAACCATGCTATGACCTCGACTTCTATTGCCAGACTTAGTTAAAATAAGTGAATTTGACTACTTCCCTGTCTAGCACTTCGTTTTCATTACCATCCGAGACCCACATTCACAATTTGAAGGTTCAGTGCCCCTATCCAGGTTACAATTATAAAAAAGAAAAAAGACTTACACTTTGGACCCTAAATTTAATCAATGTCAAGAAACAAAACTAGTCGGTAAATTCCCGACCAAAACCCTAGTGTATCTATCCACTCATCTCATCAGCATCCCCCGTGTCAAAAGAAGAGTAAAAAAAGTCAAAATTTCAGATCGATTCAGATAACCAGACGAACAAAAACAAAGAATGCAACCATGGTCAAGAACTCTGCGAAGTCAATCCGTGCATGCGCCATGAAAGCCCAGCACAAATGCGTCAACGGAGAAATAAACCAAAACCGACAAGCAAAAAACACAAGAAGAAGCAACAATCGCTAGAATCAGACGCAAATTCCACAATCTCCATCAGATTTCACGATCCCAATTACGATCACACGATCACAAGAAAACCACAACCAGAAAAATAAAGAACAGAGATTAGGATTTTGGGATTCTGCATAATCGAAACAAACTTGGCGAAAAGAGATTCACGATGAGGTAAACATACGATCTGAGGGAAGAAGATCGATGGAGATTGCAGTTGCAGATGGAGATTGAGATGAGGAGATTGAAGCTCGGGCGAGAGAGGGAGAGAACGGATGGCTGTGATTTTGGCCGCTGCCTTTTTTATTAACCCTTATTTTCTGCCAGATCCGCGTTGCTGTCGTGTTAAATAATAACAAGAGCTTCCCACGACTTCACCCTCAGATTCTTGACTTTATTACGATTCTGCCACTGTTTGGACCGGTTCGGTTCGATTTCCGGTTTGGGTTAGATTTATGCGACCAAAGCATCTAATTTAAAAAAAAAATTGTATCCACTTATAAATTAAATTAATTGAAGAATGGATTAGAAAACATTAGTAGTTGACAAGTATAAATGAACATTGAGTTAAATTTTATGAATCCCGTAACTTTGGATTATACGCATAATGAATAGTGTTTGAGAAAATAATTATAGATATTGTACGGTTAGACTAAAATTAATAGCTTCTCATCTTCTTATACTATTGGCTTTCTAAAAGCATGTTCTTGGAAAATGTCATATCAAGACGACAACAATTACAAATACAAGTTACTTATGCATGTAATTGGTTTCAGCATTTCGATTCCATATTCAAGAAGGGATTCCAATTAAAATTTAATTATATGAAAAATTAATTACATCTAAAAATAATATAATTATAAATCTTCTAAAAAATCAGAAAAGAACCCACAGACTTTATATGCCCAATACACTATACAAGTGTTTATTGGGCCTTTTGTGGGCCTACATTTAGTCGAAATAATTAACATTTTGGGCCTTTGTTTTTTGGGTAAAGCCTTTTTCATTATATTCCAATTTTCTGAACAAAAGTAACCTGTGGTGGATCCAATGACATTTATGAAAACCATAAATAGTAAAAAATATTCTAGAATAATTAGAGTCATATTAGATTTAATCATTATAAATATAATATTACGATAATTTTATAGAATATTATTGGTAGTAACAATAGTTGTTTATACATGTATTTATATTGGATAAAAGCTTTGTTGAATGCATAATTACAGTGCCATTATATTTATATTAAAGAACGCAATTGTTGTTTTGGGTTTTTGTTGCAAAGTCGTGGTAGAGAACAAGTGAAGAATTAAAGGACTTGGAAAACTTGCAAGAGTTTTCCACTTGGAAATTGTAAGAAGACCTCACAAGTCAAACTAAACCCTTTTCAAAGTCTATATTTATCTTATCAATTTTCTCTTTTTTTTAAAAAAAAATTAAATTGGAATGTTATAAAAATTATGTTATCGCTATTTATCTATTTTTTTTTTGCTTGGACTCACCCTCGTAATTGTTCCAAAATCAGACACAACCCTCCTCTGATATGTCTAATCCAATGATAATAAGTGATTTTTTTCAAATTTTTTTTTTATAATTCGAAAGTTTAGCAAATCTTTAAAATAACTACATCTTTTAAAAAATCGAACAATATGAATAAATATTCTTCCTCATGTCTAAATTTGAATCCAAATTTGAATCCGTAGTAAGAGAATGTTTTATATATTTTCTTATCACTATACCATCTAAATTTATATTTTTTTTACTAAATTTAACAATACAATTATGTAAAACAAACATGTATGAATATGAATTGGAAAAATGAAAAAAAAAAATTACACTATATCGATTTTCTGAAAGATTTTTACTTAATAAAGAAAACATTTTTAGCTTTTTAATTTTGATGAAATTATGATCAAGTCCACTGAACCCTAATCTTTATTTATTTAATTTAGTATTTAAGTATGCTTTTGAGGAAAAAAAAAGGGTAGTAAAGCGTATTAGGGTTATTAAATATACTACGAGTCTACCACTAGTTCATTGTATTCCATCATTCGTGTGTAAAAAGATTGACACTAGACAAAGCACCATTTATAAAGTATATGTTCTTCCATTTCATATGAATATAAAATATGATTTTCTTATTAATTTACAAAATATTTCTGTAATTAAACAAATGAAAATATCTGACATTTTTTTTTCTTTAATATATATATAAGATCTTATTTATTTTAAGATATTTTTAATATATTAAAAAATAACCAAGAGAGGGCGTTGAAAGAAGACCGTTGACAAGGTCCAAAGCGAACGAGAGCCGTCGATCCAAGGCGGCTCTAATCTCAGCCGTCCGATCGATCTTCCTCTCTCTCGTTTCCTTCTCCCCGTGTTTTCTCCTCTCCTTCTTCTTCGCAGCTACCGCGAAAACTCCTCTGCTCTGCTTAGCTGACTATATATGCCTCTGTATAGATTATACATATGTGTGTATCGTTCAAGACCGAGATTCACTACCATATAGCGAACGAGTGAGAGCTTGACCTAGCGCGTGACCTTCTCGTACGAACAGATCAGTGCGCAGATGGCGGGGTTTAACGCCGGTGGCCAGTTCTCGGATTTTCCGGCGATTCAGACTCACGACGGACGCTTTATACGGTATGATATATTCGGTAGTCTCTTCGAGATTACGTCGAAGTATCTTCCTCCTATCATACCCATCGGACGCGGCGCCTACGGGATCGTTTGGTATGTTTGATTTCTAATTTTGTTGATCCGGAGATTGGGTATGCTGAGTTTTTCAGGAATTTGAATTATGATTTTTTGGGCAATTTTTTCAGTTCTGTGTTGAATTCGGAGACGAACGAGCTGGTGGCGATGAAGAAGATTGCCAACGCGTTCGATAATCACATGGATGCGAAGCGTACGCTTCGCGAGATCAAGCTTCTTCGCCATTTGGATCATGAAAATGTGAGTTGATTTTCGGATACCATATCGATAAATGTTGCGATACAGAACGAAATAAGCAATATATAGGTGATTATATGTATGCGTACACGAAGATGAACAATTGGAAGTCCGATGAACAAAATGATTTTGCAAATATGTCTGTAAAAGTTTAGTTTTGTTATGGTTCTATTGTGGTTGAAGATTTGAAAAGAGCTTCCGAAGGCAGTTTTGTTTTTGCCTTCATAGTGTAAACCCTTAATCATGGATCATCATCATATTCTAACAAGGAGAATTTTGTGTGATTCAACAGGTTATAGCTATAAAAGATGTGGTTCCTCCACCCATTCGGAGAGAATTCTCAGATGTTTACATCGCTACCGAACTGATGGACACTGATCTTCATCAGATTATCAGGTCTAACCAAAGTTTGTCAGAGGAGCATTGCCAGGTATTGTTCTTGGTTTGGTGTTTTTGTTCTGAAGATTGTTTACACAAATTGAAACTCTGTCCATGGATTGTAATAACTGGATTCCCTTTCCTCTGTGTTCTACAGTACTTCTTGTACCAGATTCTTCGAGGGCTCAAGTATATTCATTCAGCAAATGTTATTCATAGAGATCTAAAGCCAAGCAATCTTCTTCTGAACGCAAATTGTGACTTAAAGATCTGTGATTTCGGTCTTGCCCGGCCAACATCAGAGAACGAGTTCATGACGGAGTATGTTGTTACGAGATGGTACAGAGCGCCAGAGCTTCTGTTGAACTCTTCCGACTACAGTGCTGCAATTGATGTGTGGTCTGTGGGTTGTATCTTCATGGAGCTTATGAACAGAAAGCCTTTGTTCCCAGGCAAAGACCATGTTCATCAAATGCGCCTATTGACAGAGGTAAGATAAAAATTTTACTTTTATATTTGTCCAAAGTTTATACTTAGATGATTGATCTACATGACACCATGTATATGTGTGGTCTGTGTGTTTACACCTACTTATTCACACCCAGTACTTTAGCTTTTAAGATTAGAATTTATAGATTCATTGGCTATTTTTGAATGTGGAAGAAAGTCCTGGGATGCAGCTATATCAATTTGCCTCAGTTTGGCCACTTTAAACAAATACTAAAATGTGATAAATGTATGTCTTGCAGTTACTTGGCACTCCGACAGAATCAGATCTCAGGTTTACCCACAACGAGGATGCAAAACGATACATTAGGCAACTGCCTTACCACCCGCGACAGCCGTTGGGAAGTCTTTTCCCTCATGTTCATCCAATGGCCATTGACCTGGTTGAAAGAATGTTAACATTTGATCCCACACGAAGAATAACTGGTAAGTTCTGTAGTCTTTTTCAACCAAATTTTACTCTAAAATGGTACCCATCTCTTTGAAAATGGATCCATCCTCCAAGTGGGGTTCTGTTTGCAGTCAACATTCTCTGCAAACTTTTCCAAGTTGACTGTGATTGAGCCTTATGATCACATATCAACTGATTTCGCCAAACATTCCCTTAAATTGTTTAAAAACAAAGAAGAGCTGCATATGTATAGTATCTTTCCCCTGAAATCAATGATGTCGGTCCTGTCCGTTCTGTTTCTCTGTTTGTTACTACTATCAATTTCAATTTACACAAACTGAAAGTATCTTCCTTTTGTATTTTTCCTGTGGCCAGTTGAAGAAGCTCTAAATCACCCATACCTCGCCAAGTTACATGACCCTGATGATGAGCCAATCTGCCTTAGGCCATTCTCTTTCGATTTCGAGCAACAACCTCTAGATGAGGAGCAGATAAAAGAGATGATCTACCGGGAGGCCATAACACTCAATCCTACATATGCTTAGAGGAGAATCAAACAGAGATTCAAAAGTTATCCAGCCTCAGCTTCTCATTTCGTAAATGCGGTATATAGCATCCAACTAGAAAAACCGCATAATTGTTGCTTGTTCTTTTATTTGTGCACCTGTATTATAGTTTTTATTTCTGAATCTTGTAATCCCATTTGTTTCTTCATGTAATTCATGTTTAACCATGGGATGTAGTTCGAAATCCCATGTGTCAGATTTCTTTCATATAAATGAAGTAGCATTTTCCAGTTCTTCCCTTATTCTGCACCCCTCTCAACTTTGATTCTCTTGCTCCCTTAGGCTGCTTAAGAACCATATCAGTGTACAACACCATGCATCATAAAGGTTAAAGTCTTTCATGAGCTGTTCATGTAGGCAAGTTCAACCCCGGACTTCAGAAAGAACCGAGCAATCTATCAGACCAGTATCGGAGTCTAAGTACTCTCTTTCAGGTAAGCTGTCAACTATCATTCAATCGATTTCGATTTCGATTTCGATATATATTTATATATCTGTGGAAGAAGATGGGATATTTTACCTTGCTGGTGGATCCTATTGTTGAATTTTCTGGTCAATCCTTCTGCAATTATTAATTCCGGTATTTGTTTATTATATCCTCTCTCGGACAAGATGAGTTGACTTCTTGGTTGTCTGATGGGAAGCTTTTGTCCTCACCCTGGGTGTTTGAAGGCGACAAAGATGGCTTAACCCACACAAACAAGAAACTCAAGTTTATTTGAATGTAGCTCGTGGGAACTGCTTCCCATGAAGAATAAGATGCTATTGACCCAAGAATATAAGATGATGACGCTTATCGTTATCATCATTGCTATATTTGCTCATATAGTTTAGCTTTCTTGGTTTCGTTGACTGTTGAGCTGACTTTACTGATTTCTTCATGGCGGGTTCAGTTTCTGGCGATGGTGAAGCCCAGAGATCGGAGGGTACTGGCCGCAGATATGGTGGCTGGATCACCTTTCCGTTCATAATGGGTGAGTGTGCCTATCAGTTTCTTTCTTCGTCTCTGTCCTTCATGACTACATAGTGGTAGAAGGCTTCACATGATCCATATATGGTTAACCATTGAGTTACTTTCCAGTGCTTGTATCGTATTTTGTGTTGATGATGGCGTTTTATATCGTGCAGTTACATTATTAGGCCTCACGGTTACTGCTTGGGGATGGTTATTGAACTTGATCGTCTTCTTGATAGAAGAATTTAACGTGAAGAGCATCGCTGCTGCTCAGATTTCTAACATTGTCAGTGGTTGTATCAGTATGTTTCCTGTCATTGGAGCCATTGTCGCTGACTCTTTCTTCGGCACTATTCCTGTTATCTCAATTTCTGCTCTCATTTCTCTGATGGTAAGTTGTACCCTTATATGCTTTATCGATTCTCTTCACATTCTGAATCAAAGATAACCAATTCGCCATTTCAGGGCGTCGTTCTTCTGACTCTTATTGCGTCCCTTGACTTCTTGAGACCTCAACCGTGCGAAACAACATCAAGCCTATGTGAATCCCCGACAAAACTCCAGTTTGGGATCCTATACGCTGCGTTAACTCTGGCATCCATCGGGACAGGTGGGACAAGATTCACCTTGGCAACAGCCGGAGCAAACCAGTATGATACACCTAAAGATCAAGGAAGCTTCTTCAACTGGTTTTTCTTCACAACATATCTAGGCGGTGCTATAAGTGCTATCGCTGTTGTTTATGCAGAAGACAATGTTAGCTGGAAATTCGGGTTTGGTCTCTGTGCTGCTGTGAATTTGGTAAGCTTGGTCATTTTCATGTCGGGAAGAAGATTCTACAGACACGACAAGCCTCTGGGGAGTCCCTTCACAAGCCTACTCCGTGTCGTAATTGCCGCCATACTGAAAAGAAAAGCTGTGAATTCTTTAAAAGAAGGAGACTATCACCACGAGGTTGGTGAAAAGGCCAAGACCGCAGTCACAATGCCCACAAAGAGTTTGAGGTATCAAACTCAGAAGTGAACTGAAACATCTTTCAAAAACTTTATCCATCCTCGAAACATTATATGAACAGAGGAACGCCTTGTGGAGGGCTATCAAGCAACTGTGTTTAATATGTACAGGTTCTTGAACTGTGCAGCCCTGAAGACGAGAAATGATATCAATCCAGATGGCTCAATTCGCAATCTGTGGAGAATATCCAGTGTTGAGCAGGTAGAAGATTTCAAAGCTGTGGTCCGAGTTCTTCCTCTGTGGTTAGCCACCATATTCCTCAGCACTCCCATCGCCACACAGCTTAGCTTGATAGTGCTGCAAGGTCTAGTGATGGACCGCAGGCTCAACCCGCACTTCAAAATCCCGGCAGGGTCTCTGCAGGTGATAACACTCATCTCCACTTGCGTATTTCTCACACTCAATGACCGGTGGCTCTTTCCTCTGTATAAGAAACTGATCGGCAGGTCTCTAACCCCGCTTCAACGAGTCGGGATTGGCCATGTGTTCAACATCCTAAGCATGGCGGTTTCCGCCATAGTTGAAGCCAAGAGACTGCAGATCGTACGAAATGGTCATCTACTGGTTTCATCTGTTGCTCCGATGTCAGTCTTGTGGCTGTTCCCTCCGCTTGTGATTGTCGGAATTGGTGAGTTTTGAAATAGAAAACTTCCTCAGAACAGGAATTGATGAATGTCAGTAATGGTGGATCATCCAATCTTGGATAAAAACTGAGAGATTAACGATGTTTTGCTTACAGGTGAAGCCTTTCATTTCCCCGGGAACGTAGCCTTATGCTACCAAGAATTCCCAGAGTCGCTGAAGAGCACGGCGACGTCAATGACATCCGTCGTGATCGGAATTTGCTTCTACGTGAGCACAGCTCTGATCGATCTCATCCAGAGAACCACCGAATGGTTACCAGACGACATTAACCATGGCAGAGTTGATAATGTCTACTGGGTTTTGGTCATTGGAGGAGTTCTCAATCTCTGCTATTTCCTCGTCTGTTCTTCGTTTTTCCATTACAGAAACCTCGGAGACGACGATCATGGACAAGACACTGTCTCTGGTTCTAACTAATACGCCGTGGGGAAAAAAAAAACATGTCACGGCCGAAAACAGAGCATTGTTCTTGTTTTCTTTGGCGTTTCTGTGAATCTGTAAATGTCGGATTTTAAACTGTCTTGGTCATGTTTTAAGTGAATAGTATTGTATAGTTCAAGGATATGGATCTTCGAGTTGTCCGTCAGATCCGTGTAACTCGGACTGTTCCGTTGTAACATCCATCACCCTCTTTCTCATTTCGAATGTACTTTCCATTTTGGTTTAGGTCGAAAAATCCCTCTCTCTCGCCCGTGAGGCCGTGACCACGGATGGACCACCGGGCCGGGGAAAATTTCCAGTGTGGCCGCATTCTCGTCGGTGACAATTAGCTACAACTTGACTTGGTTTTCTAGTTGGATTTGGAAACATCATCATCATCACCATCATCATCACCATCATCATCCTCGTCGTCGTCTGCAAGGCCATGAATCTTTGCTTCCACTGAAAACAGAACAATGTGGACGGACCCAATAAGGTCATCATCACCTGCAAGAATGCAGCACTTCTCAATTGTATGGCGAAATCTCTTCTCAGAGCCATGTGCATATTCATCATAAGGTTTTGAACACTTCTTCTGCAAGACTGCGACAAGTCTCGATTTTGGTTCCACCACCACCATCATGCATTCATCATCATAAGTTTTTCTTTTCTTTTCAAAATATCGCACATAATGAATCTGTTTAGTCTCTATATATAACAACAATGCGTATGGTAACGTATTAGACTTTGTATCTGTAGTCTCATATATATGATTTTAGTCGATATGAATCTAACAACTCTGCATAAAACATTACATGAAACATAAAACACACAAATCACCTTCAAGACCATCGCCATTATCACTGCAACATTCCCTTTTTTGCCGACAAAAGTGACAGGGCAACACGTGTAAAGAAATGGTATGCAAAGAGGCTAAGGCACTCATTGTATTTCATATTTTATGCTTAGAAGGGATGCAACGGAATACAAAATTCTTTATATTATAATGAACCTGATTCACATTGCATCCAAAAAATAAATAAACAACAGTTTCTGTAATCAGTGCAGAGAAAGCGTATAAAATGCTTTGGAAGAGAATGAATCTAACGAAGCTTTATATCTTTAGTCAATTAATATATGGTTCTGGAGGTCGCTAACGCTTATAGTTTTTCTTTAATGAAATCGGACCCTTCGTTCCAATTTTTTTTTTTTGGAGAGAATTTATTCCCAACAAACATTTTTTTTATTAGGGCAGAAGGGTATCGGATACGTGATTTGTTTAGTAATTTTTTTTTTTTGCATGACGGAGTCAACGTTTTCCGCATGAAGCAAGATCATCATGATTTACATTGCTATAAATATATAGTCATATACAGTTTGAACATTCCTCAAGTGAAACAAGTTTTTGTTTTATTTTCTCTTCTCTGTCATGGCTGCTGCTTCAGTTTCCGGTGATGAAGAAGCTCATATACATGGGAATTCCGGCCTCAAACGCGGCGGATGGATCACCTTTCCGTTCATGGCGGGTAATACATTTCTGTTTTTCTCTCTCTCTCTCTCAAGTTTATAACCAGTTTTCAACCGGTTTATGTAGATTGTTGGTGTTATTATTGATAATAAATAGATTTTACGTCAATTGTTGATACAATTATTGATAATAAAAAAGAGTTTAAACAGACAATATAGTTTTTTTTCAAAGGATAAAACCACACCAAATCAGAAATAAATTAATATGTAAAATATTTCCTTTGCAAATGCATACTTAGCAACATGCGTACCATTGAACGATTTTCATATCTCGACGCCAAAACTTGTCTCAAGAACTAATAAATATGTAAACTCTAAAATTATGATCACTCTTCATCATTAATAGGTTGACAAATTGTGTTCTCTTTCCCCTGCAGCGACGTTGTTAGGGCTGACGATAACTTCTTTCGGATGGTTAGTGAACTTGATCATCTTCCTGATCAATGAATTCAACATAAAGTCCATTGCCGCTGCTAAGATTTCAAGCGTCGTCAATGGCTGCCTCTGTATGTTCCCTGTCGTTGCAGCCATTGTTTCCGACTCTTTCTTCGGAACCATTCCCGTCATCTCCTCCTCCGCTTTCATTTCTCTTGCGGTATATGCCTTAGCCTTACCCTCCTTTTTTTTCTCTAATGTTTTGTTTCTGAATGAATCCTTCTGATTCTGACACAATGATCACCAAATTTGCTGTTTCATTCAGGGCATTGTTCTTCTAACTTTGACAGCATCAATCCATTCCTTGAGGCCTAGACCGTGCGAAAATACCTCGAGTTTATGCCAATCGCCCTCGAGACTCCAGCTCGGGATCCTATTCACAGCACTAAGTCTGACGTCCATCGGAACAGGAGGAACGAGGTTCACTTTAGCGGCTGCCGGGGCAAACCAGTATAGCAAGCCTAAAGATCAAAGAAGCTTCTTCAACTGGTTCTTCTTCACCATGTATCTAGGCGCTGTCATTGGCGCTACAGCCGTTGTCTATGTGGAAGACAACATTAGCTGGAGATTCGGGTTTGGTCTCTGTGTGGCAGCTAATCTGATAAGCTTCGTCGTTTTCATCTCGGGAAAGAGATTCTACAAGAATGATAAGCCTTTGGGAAGTCCCTACGCAAGCCTTTTGCGGGTCATCGTTGCTGCTACACTGAAAAGACAAGCTGCGATTTCTTCCAAAGAGGAAGATTATCACCACGAAGGCGGCGAAAAGGCAATGCCCTCAAAGAGTTTCAGGTACTAACCTCTTTCAGGTTAATCTGCTTCTGTTCTTCGGATTTAGCCTGAACTGAAACACCTTTCAACTCTTCATTTTGTCCAAAACAATGCTCCAAGAATTGTGCAGAACATAAAAGTGATTACATGTGCAGGTTCTTGAACCGAGCAGCAATGAAAGCAGGAGGAGACATCGAACCGGATGGCTCAGTGTGTAAACCCTGGAGGATAGCCACGGTTCAGC
>NW_010965304.1:503938-557820 GCF_000463585.1 Tarenaya hassleriana | reverse complement strand
GTTCAGCAAGTTGAAGATTTCAAAGATGTTGTCCGAGTTCTGCCTCTATGGTCGGCCTCCATATTACTAAGCACACCCATCGCGGTGCTAATAAGCTTAACGGTCCTCCAAGCTCTGGTCATGGACCGCCAACTTGGACCACATTTCAAAATCCCGGCTGGATCTCTCCAAGTCATAATACTGATCTCCACATGTGTCTTTCTCATACTGAACAACTGGTTTCTCTATCCCTTGTACCAGAAACTAACCCGTAAGCCCTTGACACTACTTCAGCGAATTGGGATAGGCCATGTCCTGAACATCTTAAGCATGGCGGTCTCTGCCATCGTTGAGGCAAAGAGACTGAAAATATTACAAAACCATCATGTGATCGGGTCATCAGTTGCTCCCATGCCGGTTTTATGCTTGTTTCCTCCTCTTGTGTTAGCCGGAATATGTGAAGCCTTTTCCTTTCCTGCAAATGTAGCCCTTTGCTACCAAGAATTCCCCGAATCACTGAAGAGCACTGCAACATCAATGACTTCAGTGGTCATTGGGATATCCTTCTACGTTAGTACTGCTCTTATAGATTTGATACAGAGGACAACTTCATGGTTACCAGACGACATAAACCACGGGAGAGTGGATAATGTTTACTGGGTTTTGGTCATCATTAGTGTTGTCAATCTCTGCTATTTTCTGGTCTGTGCCTGGTTTTTCAGATACAAAAACCTCGGAGATGACAATGGACAGGATGATGTCTCTGCTTCTACTAATTTCTCATGAAGATCTTCCATCTGAGGACACCACAATGTTTCAGCATGTATAATGTAATATGTTATAGATCAGACTCCAAGATCTTGTACTGGCCGATATAACTGTACTTGTTATATTACATTTGTTGAAACTCATATTCATGTTTCTGTCGCATCAAACCCTGACATGAATAAAAGAACTCTGCATTTGGTGCACCTGACTGAAAACAGAGAAAGTTTTGGAACACTAAAAATAATTGACATGAACATAGACACAAGTTCACTGTCAGAATCACCATAAACATGAAAACGGCACTGCAACATCGAAATCATGGTAGAAAGTTAGACAAATTCATTTACTTGGATATATAAGAAATGTGAGGTTAAATGTCTAGATTGATATGTGGAGGACCAAGTAGACTCAAAAATAAAAAATGGAGACTTTGGATTAAGAACAGAGAGAAAGGATAGATATTTCATGACAAATATATATTTGAGGTTATGAACTGACAATGTGAGTTTACTGCAATTATCTGAAAAATATGTCTTTCTGAGTAATCGACCAAATGGATAAGTACTATACTGACTATGATACATCACCGAACAAATTTTCCCGCTGAAGAAACTTAACTGCAGACAAGACAACACATTTGAAGGAACAAACCATATAAAGATCTGAGTGACCTTTCTGGTTATATTTATTGAAGCAGATTACAAAATGAGGTGGTATGCTTGTCAGAGTTTGTAGTGAAATTAGTTATGAATGAATATGTGCTACAGGAAAAAAGAGAGCATTAAACCTTTCGTCAATCAGAAGCCGGTGGGAGACCTTTGTTGGTGAACTTCGTGCAGTCAAATGGTCCTACTCCTTGATTGTTCTTCCGCTTCACCTGAAAATTACACAGAGATTGTAATTCACTAAGTCCTTTAAAGAAAATGACAATTACACAGACTTGTGGTTCAAATACTGTATTTCCATTGGTAGTTGAAGCTTTGTAAGCTAATAATTTACATACCCAACTTTTAAAACAATTGCAATTTTAGCAGTCTGTTATTGACAGAAATTCTAGCAGACCATTTACATTGGATTTGTTTTAAAAGTTTCAAAGTCTTTGGTTATTATCTTTCAAAAGCTTGATGGTTGAATTGTAGGCGTGATTGCGGCCATCGTTGTTTCTAACCTAAGCACCGTAATATTAGTTAAGCGCCAACGATATTGAGAGATTTGTAGAACGAAAGAGAGACTATTGTACCGGAGACCATGGACCAGGCTCATGAGTAGGTTTCTCAGGCGGTGAATGTTGCACAGGACCAGTTTTTAGAGTGAGAACTTCCTGCAGAAGTAATAGACAACTGTTGAGGCATAGCCCAATGGACAAAAAAAAATGTTTTTGCACAAAGGAACAATATCAAGTGGGACTGCGATTTGTCAACATGGTTTCATGCAAATACTTATGGACTAAAAAAGTTTTACCTCTCCAGCAGCTTCGATTGCAGCTAACCATTCATCGGAAAATGGAACAGCATTTGGCGGAGGCTTTACAACAAGTGGATCAGGCCTCTTCTCAAGCTTAGCATCCCTGCTGTAACAGATCTTGGTCAAGTAGAATCTTAACAAAACTTGGCACTAAACTGTTCCTGAGGAACAGAAAAAGCTTACAGGCAAGAGACTGAATCTGGTTACTTACGGTAGATTCATCTTATCCATGTCTTCAGAGGAATATGTGCTAGACTCGTTCACAATCTCAGCTCTAGGGCTGCCGCTGATTTCAGGAGCATCAGCTACATTGTTTTCTGATATTCTTGTGTCAGCATTCAGTACAGCGAACTCGTTAGGCTGCAAAAGTTCCCCAACTGGAACAGTCTCCTCCGTAGAAATTGAAGTTCCTGATTTTTCCTCCCTGGTTGCAAATGTCTCAGGGTCTGAAGAGTTACTTACAGCTCGAACTCCCTCCTCTTCATGTGACCTAAGTTCTTGGTCAGTAATCTGCACACATGACTCCTTATCGGTTCTCATCATTATCTCTGTCTTGCATTCAGCTTTTTTGACACAAGTTTTTAGCTCAACAGAACCAGAGTTTGACTCCTGCTTTGGTATGCATTCAGCCATTCTAGACAGATCAGTGCTCTTGCTTAGAAGCTCAGTATCTCCTGATATACAAGTAGGAGAACTGTTCAATTCAGTTCCAAGGGCGTTGGAAGGATCTCCCAAGGTAGAAGTAGGGGAACTCTTCAATTCAGTTCCTAATGCATTGGTTTTTTCAGACATATTGGAGGTTGTCTGGGCAGCTTCAACATCCAGAAATCTTTCCTTGAGGATTCTTGGGACAGAGAACTCAAATCTTTCCTTGAGGATTCTTGGGACAGAGAACTCATTGTGGTCAATTATGAGCTCTGTCTCAAATACAAAATCAATGCCTTTCTGCACGGAGTTAATCTCATACTGCTCGTTTGAACAGAAAACTGCTGCTTCATTCGCTTCATTTGAGGAAGAACAACCATCTGATGGCCCCAGTTGGTCAGATTGTTCAATTGGTAATCCAACCCCTTCTTCAGATTTATTTGCAATGCTGCAACAGTTGGATTGCTTATACACTTCAGCCGTTAGACTCTCAGAGAAGGGTTGATGAGATGGCTTTGGAGTCTGATCCTCAATCCTGACCTCAGGGGAGATCGGCGTTAATATATTCACTTGTTCCACATTCTTTTTAGCAACAGGAGATTCAGTAAGACACTCTATGTGCATTTTAGTGCCATCATCCTCATCAACCGTTTCATTTCTGATCATGACATCTATCTCATGATCTCCTTTCACCTCGGGGACTAGTTTGCACAATAAATGCTGATCTTCAGATTCTCTAGTTGGCTCACTGCTATATGGTAAAGTATCAGCTAAAACAGCCTTACAGTTTGCCTCTGCACTACCCTGTACTTTGTAGGTCCTGTCCAGTTGTGTCACAGCTTGACCATCATACACCAAGTCATGGTCACACTGAATAGAATCTGACACCATATTTTCTGGATGACTGTTGTAAGGAGACTTAGTAATATCCTGGGCTTCCAAAGGTCCTGAAGAAGTTAAAGCACGTTCAGCATTACCTGACTGGTTTCTTAGAGAAGACAGACCATCTACATTGCTTTCAATTGGTGTAAAGACCTCACAGGAAGCTGTGTGTACAGTACAAGAACCCGAAATCTCAAGTTGCTTTGCAACATTTTCGGTTGAATGATTGACAACTAGTATGTCTTTCTCCCCTGAAAGGCAAATACCAACTTCCTCTTCATTTCCAGGGAGTGGGAACACATTTAAAAGTTGTCTTTGTATTTCCATGGTGTCTTTGAAATTTGGATAGCGTTTCACCAGTAAAGCACTATGATTTTCTGTGGTGCAAGACTTCTTTATGTCATCCCCCAAGCCATCAGATGCTTTATCTTCTTGTTCACTATATTTGCTACATAAGGGTGATTTCTTACACGGTGCTGCATTGCCTAGAAGTGCTTTGTCAGCATTGTCTGGAATGGCACTTGGATGCTGCAGACTGTCAGTGATCTCAGTGCTAATATGATTACATGACAGCTTGAGTTCCATATCCAGAATGCTTTCTAATTCCGCTTTCATCTTTTCCTGAGAAGGTTGGGGAAGTCTAGAAGGAGCAGAAAAACCTGTAGTTGAGCCTAAACTGCGGGTGTTTCCACTCGTAGCTTTAGTGTTAACCCTGGGAACGTTTCCAGCTCCTTGAGATTTCTTAAAGGTAGGAATCGAGGAATAATTGATAGCTGAATCAGATCTTGGAAGAGCTTGGCTACTTTTTTCTAGTGGACCGTGTGATGGATACTTTGACTGCAAAAGAAAAGAATAAGTGGATAAGGATGGGAATGTCATGAACCTCAAGAATTAGTTAAGGGGCCAAAACTTAACAGACTTCATTTCTTTTCAATCAAAATACCTGACCGAAAAAGCCAATTGATGGTAATGGCATCCTTAAACCTGATGGCCTTGGCACTCGCGGAACTGCAGACTGCATATGTTCGGAGCTACTACAAGACCTCTCCGGAACAGACACAGCAATATTAGTTGAACTAGAATAATGAAAGTTTGATCCATGACCGGGCACTGGAAGAGTCGAATCTGATGTAGTCATCAGCCTGTCTGATAACTTCACAGCCACAGAATGATGTGAGTTGGATTCTGAAGCAATTTCTGGCGGTCTGGTGATCTGGAGTCCAAGAAAATATAAAAGGTTACTTCCGATTGGAAACTTCTAAAGAGCATACCATCTTTAGTTTCTTAGCATTATTTTTTCACTATATTGGCAGGCATAAGGCAGCAGATTGGTACCATGTTTCTTCTAGCTTGGTTAACTGAGGGTTGAGGAATTGATGATTTACTTGCCAGGCTAGATTTTGTGTTAATTTGAGCACTTGAGGTTTTCTTTGAGGAGCTTGTAAACCCTAAGCTCCTCTGGGAACTGCCAACTGCATCAGAAGGAAAAAATACCCCATATATAAATTAGAGATTGCTAAAAGCATTTGCAGGAAGAATAGAAAACTCTATGAGATGCAAGGTCCAAAATGGCTTGATTAATAAGACATACTTGATCGAACGGACTGAATTTGTTTCAATTTGCTAGGCGCCTGAGTATACTTTTTCACAGTATTTGTGATCTTAGGCGGATCAGATCTCATGGCAGAAACCTTAGAGACTCTCAGCTCCTTGTTTTGTGCGTTTCCCATATGTGCATTTGCAGGTCTTTTAAGGGTTCAAAGAAGTTAAGGTTAACTAGTAAAGAGAAATAAATAGAAAAGCAGAGGTGATTGCCCTAAGTTTTTCGTTTTAATAAAGTAATTTTCAAACACATGTAAGTAGACAAGGATATGATGAAACAGCATGAGGCCTTGGACAACCACTGCTTTTGGAACTGCTCCTAGCATCCTGAGCTGGAAGAAGCTTTCTTTGGGCCTGAAGTACAAATATTCAACATTTATATCAAAATGAGCATCGAAATTGTTTTGGTCACAGGAGGGAAACACTGTAAAAAGTGACCCTAATTTAGCTGCAAAGACTGAAATAAGTTCATGTTCATAGCTCACCGATGAAGATGAAAGTTTAGATGGTGATGCATTCTTCGGCAAAACACCGCCCACAACCTTCTTCCCTTTGCTCTTACTATTCACAGGCAATTCCTTAAATAAGTTTTCCTTCATTGCTCGCAGTCCTGGTGAATCACAAGAACGTTTCGAAGCTGATATGGAGTCTCTCCGCTCTTCTTGAATTGTAGGTAACATCTCCCCGCCAGTTTGGCAATCATTCCCAGTTATAATCGATAATTCAACAGAATCCAAGACACCTGGTTCACGACCATATTGAAAATCTTAGTACCAAAGAGTTAACTTCGTATAACAAAGACTAACAATTCCAGATAGCAACTTGGAGAAATCCGTAAAAGGCACCTTCTTCTGTGAAGAAAGCTGGGTCCCATGCCAAACTCTTCCGCAAGTTAAATCCAGCAGTCTTCTTCTTTCTCTTCATCTTCTGTCGCTCCACACTCAACTTGGACAATTCCAGTTTGTTCCCACTAATATTCTCCCTATCGACATTGTCTGTAACAACTGAAGGGCTCGACTTCTCCATGGTCTTGTTACCCATTACTTCCCCTGGAGAAAAGAAAAAGCAAAACAAATCAAAGGTTGCCATAAGTTGATAAACAAGTTCACCATTAAGAAAGAAACAAAATTTCCCACATTCAAGCAACTTTGCAATAAATGCGATACAATAGGAACATTTGATCCGACTAGCCAATAAGCTAAACCAGGTATATCGACACAAAGACATAACTCGAGGACCAGTGTCCGAGAACATACTTAATTTAACCCAAAAACAAGTATAATAAGGAATAAAACTCATCAAAACCTAGAACGAATCCAGAAATTGAAGACCTTACCGATTGGAGAGAGTGGAAGACGGACATGAAGGGCACGATTCGACCTAGGGATTTGGAGCGGCGAGCAATTGAAGTAACCATTTTTGCTTGCAGCGCTAGTATTAGAGAGCACCGAAACGCCTTCACTGGGGAGATTCTGTAGAAGCCAAGCGTCGTCGTCTGCTCCTCCGGCGATATCCAAGAGATCGCTCTCCAGTTCTGGTATCGCCCCCTCACTCATCGGCTTTAGGGGCAGAATTCGGGAGATCTGAACGCGGGAAATCGATCTGCTAGGGTTTCTGTTGATTTCGGTGAATCTCGATTTCAGTGGTTGGGATTTGGCCGGAGATCGTGAATGGACCGTTGGGAATTTTGAATATACTGCTCTCGCAAGCGGGACTGGAAGAAGAAGAAGACAGAGAAGACGATCGTACAACCGAGTCTGTGCAATGACAATGTTATCCCCGTTGGTTACCTCCGTAGTTGCCCCGAGAACACGTTCGAAGTGAGGTCAATAATGACAATTCACAATTTACAAAAAAGGCCAACAAACTGGGCCTGACCTGTGGGCCCAATTAATTTTTATGGGCTATAGTGTCGTATCGCTTGACCTTTTTCACTTTTTTGAAACAAATTCCAAATAAACCATTAATTACGGGAATAATAATAATTCTTATAAGTTATTATAAACAAATATGTAGCATAGTAATATACATATTTTGAAACCAAGAAAGAACAATCAGAACTAAAGCTAGGGCTTTTTTTTATTTATGGAAATTGGCACATTTGCTCAAATTTTCTTTATATATATATATATATATATATATATGTATGTATGTTTCTGACTTGGCTCGGATCTTGTCTTGTCATAAGCCCTAATTTCTAGAAGAAAACCAGTTAGAGAAAGTGACTGACATTTACGTCAAACACATAGGAAGTTGAATTTAATTACACGGTTTTCCAAAAAAGCCGGTTTATTTGGAAAATGCCTCTTTATTAAAAATTACACACAAATATGTCTAAAGATACACACGGTAACACTTTATAAATATAAACGAATAATTTGTCTGTTATTTTACAAATTTGATTCAATCTCTAACATGTGAATGAATAATTTCCTATAATTATAAATGAAACATTTATGTTTTAGTAAAGAGGCTATTCATTTGTATCCATTGGATTTATTATTCATACCTTTTTTTGGAATTGTACCTTTTTTTTAATATTTATTTATTTTTTCTATCTTAAAAAGCTTTTTCTTTTGTTTATAGATAAACACGAAGACAAAAACGCAGTATAGTCGTATATAAGATAATAAGATACGTCAACGTATACAATGGTTGCTCTGCCTCTGTATGACTCCGTCGCCTACCTATATCTCCCCTTAGCCTCCAAGTTCTTCTTACGTCAAGCCACTGAAAAATACCGAAATACCCCTGAGAGTTAGCTAGCTTGGGCACCAAGCAAAGCCCGGAGCCACTCTCCCTCCCCTATAAATACTCACTCCAATCAAGTCGCTTGGCTCAATCATCTACCTGAGAAAAATCGTCTCTTTACAAACAAAAAAAAGAAGGAAAAGTTATATAAAGTCGTTGACTTTGGGAGAAATGGAGGTTTCCTGTCCGAACAGCTCCAGGAGGGAGGAACGACCGCTTCCACCGAGAAGAGGCCGAGTCATGATCATGATCGCGCGCGATCTGGTCAGATCGAGGGCCACCATCGCTTCCACGTGTACGATCAAGGACAAGATCACCGGCGACGCCACTCTGAGCTCCTCCTCGGCCGCCGCAGATTCTCCCGGCGGTGGCTACGTCTCCGACGACAACCCTTCTCCTTGAATCCCGATCTTCTCTCTTCGTTTGTAACTTGAATCTGAAATCAGAATATAAATTATGGGTCTTTTTTCTTTCTTCTTTGGATTTGGGATGTAAATATGCAGTGTAATGTGTTAAAGAGTATGAATAGATTCTTTGTTGTTGTTGTGATCATATATTTGTTTTGTATCTCATTCGCATTTCCATCTGAAAAAAAGAAGATGCCAAAACAAGAGATGCCCATTAAAGAAACACACCCAGAAAGACGAGATGCAGTTTCACAAGTGACTTGCAAGTTCAGAGGAATGAGCACAGATGAGCAATTACCAAGTGATCAGAGCCCATGGGGGAGGAGGAAGGAAGAAGTGACTGGAGAAGCATTATTAGCTTCAGAAAGAGCAAGAACAAGCTGCTACAATTACTTGCAGATCTCTGTCTGTGTGATCTCTGTTCTTACTTCCTCAGCTCCGGCAAGAACACAGTTCACCAGAACAGGTAACTTCTCTAGTGCAACCTGTGTTCATAAGCCCATTTTTTTAGCATCAGGATGCCTCATGATACAGTCCGAATGAATGAGGGTGAACACCGGAAAACAAAACCGAAAGCTTTGATGGCAAGTGTTGGAGTACAGAACCATACCTGTCATGGCGGGTTATCGGGGTAAGAATCTAAGATTCATCAAAAGTGACCACCAACTGATAAACCCGAGCTCGACGCTCAGTTTACCACACAAAGAAGATCCACAAGAATGTAGATACAGATTTTCTGAATCTAAACCATGTACAACTTGGTTTGCCAACTCTATTGCTTCCAAACTGCAAATGGGCATTCCATCACACAGGGTGTCAAAGCAAAGACCTTTCCTTTATTATGAACTAAATTTCCCAATTGAGATGCAGGAAGTGCACTGACAGAGATTTCAAATAGAAACCAGCAATGAAACGCAACAGTTTCAGAGTTATTCTAAATCCAGAAAACAGCAAGAACCCTTAAAACTCCCGACTCTAAATCTGTAAACGAAATAGCAGAGATTCATAAACCCAGAAACAATTTTGACTGAAGCAGACGAAAGAGTAGAAGAGAATTCGGAAATACCCTTCGCTATGATCGATTTGGGGAAGAAAGCAACACCGGGCGACCAAAGACATGATTGATGAACCAAAATCTGCAAGGATATGCCCTCTCGGCGATAGGGATTTATTCAGATCATGATCATGATCGCGATTTCTTCAAAACAACGGTTTCGATCGCCTCGTTGTGGTCGATCAAGCAGAAAGAAACGGCGGAGGGGAGAGAGGATATTCCACCATCCGGATTCCCGACTCCACCTAGTCTCAACGGCCGGTTAGCTCTCCGGCGACGAGATTTCTCCGTGATCGATCCTTGGGATTCGTGGTTGAATCACAAAGGATGCGAATCACGTAAAATCTCACAAGGTGTCTTCTTTTGTTGTTTTCGTTTCTTTTCTGCTGTGACTGTAAAAATGCTGGGCTTTGCATTTTTAACAGTTTGAATGTAATATTTAAATTATATTTTGTAATTCAAATAACGAGAAATACATGTTTTTACCGTAAAAAGTTCACCAAATGTGCGATTAAATCAGAATTTATACGTGCAATTTTACATATTAAAAAGGTTACGTTAAATTATATTTACATAGATTTACAAGAAAAATGGATATTACATTTTAGAAAATTTCTATGTTTTAATTATTTCGTGAAAAAGGCAAACAAACCATAACCATAACCCTTCGCCTCTCTTCTCACTGGGTCCACTTCTTCCTCCGTCGCCGCTCACTTCGGACAGGAACCGAGTTCGATGTCCCTCGATCTGTCTGGTCTTTCAGTTTCCTCTGTTCCTCGCCTCTCGTTCGCCGGCCATCGCCTTCGGGAGTTTCGCCTGAAAGGTACCACCTTTCCTTGTCTTTGACGGATTCCGGCGTTTCAGTCGTATCCTTGTCTTAGATGTTCCGAATTGAGATGGGTTTTGTAGTTTCGGTGATTGGGTTCGGAATTTGATTTGATCGAGTATTCGATTGATTAGCTTCACGTAGTTGGTGTTGAATGGGATCCGGAATGAGATTGTCCATTGAAACCTTTCCCGATCATGAATTATAAGAAATGTTGTGAATTGCATTGACAGGGTACTTCTGCAAGAGAACAACAATTCGGTGTTCAATGAAGTCTTATAGATTGTCCGATCTTGCTTATTCCGAGGTGGAAAAGCTCAAGGCACGCCCACGCATTGACTTCTCATCAATTTTCAGCACAGTAAGTTGTTTATGTTTGATTAGCTCAAAACCCATTTCATGCTCTCTTAGATTCTTGTCAGTGACATGAACAGATATTGTACTAGGTTAACCCCATTATTGAGGCTGTTCGAAGCAGAGGAGATGCTGCTGTCAAAGAGTTGGTGCTTCTTCTCTTTATTTTGTTTTCTGTTTTCATGGGAGATGTGATTGAGGACCCTTTTGTTTCTATGGATTGATTTAGATCATTAGGTTTGTAATTGCCTTTGTTTGCTTGATGTTATGCTTTTCAGATTCACTGAAAAGTTTGACAGAGTTCAACTAAATAACATTGTCGAGGATGCGTCTGAACTTCCTGTTCCTCAGGTATATATTTTCTTTGTTTCTTCTAAATCAATTTACTTTATAAAAGATGGGTTCCTTTTTTTTCTACGTTCCAATTCAATTTTTTTTACTGTCACAGCTTGACAAAGCAGTTAAAGAAGCATTTGATGTTGCATACGACAACATATATGCATTTCACTTGGCCCAAAAATCAACAGAAAAAAGCATCGAGAATATGAAAGTAAGTTGATGCAATTACCTCATTTCTTTCTTCAATCTTGCATCTTATACTAATCTTTTGTTTTCAAGTTTGTTAGGGTGTCAGATGTAAAAGGGTCCCGAGATGTATTGGCTCCGTTGGTCTTTACGTGCCTGGTGGAACAGCTGTTTTGCCTTCTACTGCCCTGATGCTTGCAATTGTAAGTTCATGCTCTCTATGCTGTTCAATACTTTTACCAGTTCGCTGTTCTCGCAATTCTTTATTGTTGATAATGATGGGGGTCCTCTTTTACTTTACTCTGTCTCGGTGTCAGCCTGCTCAAATCGCTGGATGCAAGACTGTTGTTCTTGCAACTCCACCAGCTCAGGATGGAAGCATTTGTAAGGTATATTCATCAATTTTTATTTTTGGAATTTTCAATTCAATCTAACTCTCATGTTTATGCTGTTTTGCTTTTTGGAGCTGACGGGTCTTTTGTTGTAGGAAGTGCTATATTGTGCAAAGAAGGCCGGTGTAACTCACATACTTAAAGCCGGGGGAGCACAGGTGCGGAAGTGTGAATCTTTCTGCTTATGATTTTCCAGGTTGGGATCCTTTTGGTTCTTTGATTGTAGTAATGATCATCTTTGTGTTGCAGGCCATAGCTGCCATGGCTTGGGGGACAGATTCTTGTCCTAAGGTACAAACATGTCTTGTGCTTATGCCATACTTGTCATATGCCTGGACTTATGCTGATCTTTTTGGCAGGTTGAGAAGATTTTTGGTCCGGGCAATCAGTATGTAACTGCTGCTAAGATGATTCTTCAGGTAATGATATTGTTCTTTGTAGCCATTACTTGTTTAGACCGTTTTTTTCAAGAAAGGGAATTCAAATGACAATATGAAAAATCAATCGTAGCCTTCCTCAGATTTTTCCCAATCTTCCCACAGAACAGCGAGGCGATGGTTTCCATTGATATGCCTGCCGGCCCTTCAGAAGTCTTAGTCATAGCTGACGAGCATGCCTGTCCAGCTCATATCGCAGCGGACTTGCTTTCTCAGGTATTCTCTCGTCAAACAATTCCATTCCTCTGGCCATAAAAGCTGAAAATCTGTCCTCAATCATAATTCATACCATTATTCTTTCTTTTTTTCGCCTTTCGCTTATGAAGTTATAAGAGTAGGTTTCTTTGAGACTGTTTTAATGAATTTGCTCAAACCTATTCTCCTTCCTTGTCTTCGCTTGTGCCTTGCCAGGCTGAACATGGTCCAGATAGTCAAGTTGTCCTTGTTGTAGTTGGGGATAATATAGATCTGACAGCCATTGAAGAAGAAATAACCAAACAGTGCAAAAGCCTTCCAAGGGGAGAGTTTGCTTCGAAAGCTCTAAGTCACAGTTTCACAGTCTTTGCTCAAGACATGGTCGAGGTTAGCTCCTTTCTGAGATGGAGCGGCTTTTGTTTTTGTCTGTTTGGCACTGAGGCTATAGCTTTGTACTGTTCTGACATTACTACTGTATGGTTGCTTGGTATTGTACAGGCAATATCCTTCTCAAACCTATATGCACCCGAGCATTTGATTGTCAATGTCAAAGACGCTGAGAAATGGGAGGGTTTCGTCGAGAATGCAGGTCCGTGTGGAAAGCTTCTTAACCATCTCTTCATATACTGCTTTACTTACAAACCTACTAAAATTGCTTGAAACTTTGGGTTCGGATTTGTGTGATCCGAAAATTTTGGTTACCCGAGTCGGGTCAAATCTTAATATATGATATCCACATTGAAAAAAAATCAAAGTTTTGTATTTAAACTCGTGTTTGGATACCGTGGATACCCAAAAATTATCTCGAATATCCGACATTTGGGCATCCTTCCCAGCCAATATGAATCCAAAATCGGGTAATATCTCATGAGACCCGAGATGTTCTGGTTTGTGTTCGGTTATATTGGAAATCTCAGGTACCAGATCCGTGCCTACACACACATTCAATCCAACCAAACCGTTGCCTCGTAACAAAACATGTTCTTACAATGCTTTCTACAAATGCATAGATAAAATCACCCGGGTTTCGAATAATCTGATGCAGGTTCGGTGTTTCTTGGACCATGGACTCCAGAAAGCGTAGGGGACTATGCGAGCGGTACAAACCATGTTCTTCCGACCTATGGCTACGCACGTATGTATGGAGGCGTATCTCTGGACTCTTTCCTCAAGTACATGACCGTACAGTCCTTAACCGAGGAAGGTCTGAGAAGTCTTGGTCCCCATGTTGCAACAATGGCGGAAGTTGAAGGTCTTGAAGCTCATAAGAGAGCAGTGACCCTCAGACTCAAAGATATCGAAGCCAAGCAAATCTCCTGATATATGAAAATCGTTTTGTTTTTGCTTGTTGAGAACAAGAGGATGCAAAAAAAACAGTGTTTTATTTTCAAGGTGTTGGATTCGGTTCTGTTGTGATTTGGATTTTATGGGACAGAACACAGCTGAGTTCCTGCCTTGCAGGAACTAATTTCGTTTAATAATATTTTTTTTTTAAAAAAAATCTCAATTTACGTTCAGTTTCTCTTTAGTGTCCCATGCCATTCATCTGAGGCCTCACTGTTCACATGAATTCAAGGGCTAGTTTGTCATAATATCACAATACTCATTCTCATGCAAAAAGACTCTTGGGAACACATTTTGTATGTGTGCGTGTAAATATATATATATGTGCCCTTGACAACATATGTATGCATATGTACCTCTAATAAGAATACTTTAAAAGAAAAAGCTATTTTTTTTCAGAAAAACATAATATAGAGCATAGCGTTTTGGAGACTAATATCGAGCAATAATAAATAAGTTTTTTTTTTATAATTGGATATTTTGGATCGAAATCCAAACTAATTTGGAATCGGTTCAACCCATGTACTTGAAATAAATAAGTTGAGAGTGCATGTGGGAGATTTCCCAAATTCTCTCAAGGGTATTTTATGATCAATAGCAAAGCAAAGAAGAATAAATTTATTTGAAGGAATTCAAGGAAATGCCCCAAAAAAAAAGCAATTTTTTTTTGTTCACTGACAAAAAACAAAGGAATCTCAGGAAAAAAAAAATCACACCAACAAATATAGATTACAAGATAGCACTTGGATTTTGCTTCTGAAGCCATTGTTGAACTGTTCTTTTGAAGAGAAATCTCATAAGGGAAGTTTCACTTCTCAGAAGACATTTGTTTGCAGATCTTCGAGCTCGGGATCCACAGTTTTCTCTCCATTGTTGTTTTCACCGGAAAATATTGGAGTTTCCAGCTCTGGAGGTTTCTGCAGATCGTTAACGAGAATATCAAATAAATATCGTTCTTCTACATCAAAAAATACACGGGCGTCTGTCCCGCCCCGAGTTCAAGCCTCAAGTTGGGGAGGACAACATAATTTCAATCATATGGCTTGCTTCTGCCCCCGAGACTAGTCTGGGTCTTGGCCTATGACACCCGATTAACAAAAAAAAAAATGCGTGATCTACTTAACAACACCAGACAGTCTTTATCCATCCACAGAAATTATCAAAAGAGTTTTTGATTAATGCAATTTACCTTTCAACAAAAAAAAAAGATGTTGGTGTTTTTACATCTTGCTAAGGTAAATCAAACAAGTGAAGTTTTAGTACTGTGAACTTTATGATATGATATTTATTTACCGTGCATCGGATGAGAGCCCAGTTGATGCCTTTGAAGAAAGAATGTTTCTTGACTTCGTTTGCCCCTTCAAAACAGCCTAGTCTTTTCTTTGGATCACGTTGTAACAGCCGAAAGATCAGTTGTTTCACTTGCAGACTTGCCTGCAGAAAAAAAGGGTTGAAGCGACGACAGTTCATCAACATTTTTTTTTTAATGGGCCTTCGGCCCGACTACATCTCCTAGAGGACCGGAGAACCTATGTGAATACCTCTCCCCACCCTCAGGAATCGAACCGCTATGTGAAGGCACATTGGCCCACACCTCAACCACTCGTCCACGCTAGTAGAACTAATGCAAATGACATTTTTTAATCTATAGCGAAAACCGGGTCAAATGGTTTAAGTTTTCACCTTTGCGTAATTTCTATAACTAGATTTAGGCTGTTATAGCGAAGAACCGGTAAAAGTGGTTGACGAGATCAGATTTGCTTCAATTATATTACCAATACAAATGGATCAACCAAAAACCGAGATGTGAGATGAAATTTGATTGGTAATTTACCGGAATGCTGCTGGGAAATTTGAGATCTTTCTGGAGGACATTGGCGAAAGTCTTCTGCCTGGTTTTCCCTCTAAATGGAGTGTATCCATACAGCATTTCGTACATAAGAATACCTGAGATTTAGACAAAACAGAGTCTTCCTAAAATATCTGTTTCTGAACACACACACACAGAGAGAGAGAGAGAGAGAGAGAATCTTACCGAGTGCCCACCAGTCTACTGCACTTGTATGTCCAGCCCCTGTTATAATTTCCTGCAAGATGAGAAATAATTTTGTTAAGAAAGACGGCATCTTATATTGCAGAGTTTATACGATTTGTATAGGCAAAAGTGTAGTATACTAACTGGAGCTATGTACTCTTCAGTCCCAACAAATGAATTGGATGCACGCATAGGTTCAGCCATGAAGATCGGAGCCTGCTGGCTCTTCTGTTGCTTCTTCTTCTTCTCATCCGTACTCGGCATCAACAGCTACAGAATATAATCACACTTACCTTACAACTTACGGAAATGGTGACAATATGTAAGAAGATTAGGGCAACAAGTTCTACGGAGGTTGAATAAACCTGAGGTCTGCAAGATGTTAGGCAAGACAGATCGAAATCTGACAAGGAGATGTCACCGTTGCTCTGAATCAAAACGTTTTCCGGCTTCAAATCTCGGTAAATTATACCTGAATTGGAAAAACAAGTTCATCCCAATGTAAACCCATCAATGTTTCCCTTGCAATTTATTCAAATCTTTCTCCAAAATGCAATCTTTGTTGTCAGGAGAAAAACATGACATACTGGGAAAAGTTCTACGGCATATTACCTTGGCAGTGAAGATACTCAAGGGCCACAACGACCTGAGCCGCATAGAATCTGAAAATTTGTTCAGGTTTTCGATTTAGTTCATAATATATTTAAGAGCTCAAGATTTCTACCAAGATGTGATAAAAATGCAAATCATATAAGATGAAACAAATCCTTTATTTGAGTTTCTCCATGGCATATTTCGGTTTTCATAAAGCTATATAGTCTTGTACCTCACGGCATCTTCCTTGAGGACCTTCCTGGGCTGTCGATCCAGGAGCATGAACAGTTCTCCTCCTGGATAGTAATCTGTTATCAGACAAATATGCGTCTTTGTCTGCAGAAAATAAGTAGAAACATGATCCATCAAAGACAATATACAAAAGTATACACAAACACAAGTACAGAAATACACACAAATCTTGACCATATAGAATTTTCAGACCTGAAATGAAGCGTATAGCGCAGGAAGGAAAGGGTGGTCCAACATGTCAAGAATCTCTCTCTCGGCCCGAGCTCTATGGACCTGCATTTTGTTTCGATTTGCTAAATCAAAACCCGAAAAACGAAAAAGAAGAAAATCTATGGATTTCGTGCCGTGCAAGTAGCTGACACGATAGCAAGAAAATTTGATGTTACCTTATTACGATTGAGCATGACGTTCTTGTCCATTGCTTTCATCGCAAACAGCTGATCCGTTCCATAGAGTTCCACCAGATGCACGCTGAATATGTAAAAAAAGATACAAACTTTATCGATAAGTTTGAAGTTGTGAATATTTTCGTGCTTCAAACACAATGAAAGAATTTTTAATTAGATCGATAGACAGAACCTTCCTGTGTCACCGGAACCCAATGGTTTCACCGGCTTAAAATGCTTCAGACCGATCTGTTCTCCACTGTCCAGTATCTGCAGTAACATAAAACATATGACTGTTAGCAAACATATTTTTCAGTTTTGGTGATTTAGTCGACCAGAATCTATGAATTTGGAAATTATCAGAAACAAAATGGATAATTGTACCTTTTGGACAGCTTTCCAGGAAGTTGAATCTTTCCTATGAGGCTTCGGATGGACAACCTTTGAGTGATTCGCCCATAAATCCTCCGGCGTCTTCAAGATAACAAACATTGAATCACATGATTCACATCATCAGACTCTCAAAAACCCTAATCTCGGTTTCCAAATACAGTCCTTCTGATCAAAACCAGACACCACTCACCATGTTTGCATCAGGCAGTTCTCGTACTGCTTCGTCGACATTAACAGCCGTTTTCTTCACCTGAAATGTTCAGATTGGAGAAATCAGAATTAGATTAACTTAACAAACAGATAGAAAGATCATACAATGGCAATACGTATAGTTTTGGCAGAGTAGGTTTCAAACCAGTTCTTCTCCATCTTTCACAGCAGGCTCTGGAATGGCATTGCGGGCCGGTTCAACGTGCTTGCTACCGTCTAGTTGTACTCCGATAAAGTACTGTACCTCCCCCTACGAAGAACATTAAACAAACCATAAATTTTCAGATGATACAAGGCCAGAACTTTTTAATTTTCCCCAAACAACTTCAAGAGATTACAATGAAAGATTGAAAGTTCGAGGTTTTACGTGTATGTATATTCATTGTACCTTCTGATCACGCATAGGTTGCAGGTGGAATATGTTCCAGAACTTCTTGCCTGAAAAGAAACAATGGTTTTAGATTCTTGACTTATCGATTAAACAGACAGAACAATAAGTCAGTTTGACGAATCTTAGTACCGCTCTTGGTGTAGTTGATGAGCTGAACTGTGACTTCGGTTTGATTATCGATAGCATTTCGTATCTTCCTCACTGTCGCAGGATCAGTTTCAGGCCCTTGGAGAAACCTAGAAACCATTCATGCAACAAATTCATAAAAAAACGTATCTTAGAATTTTGATCTGTTCTCCCAGCCAGATTCAAATTCAGAATCCATGCTTTGAAACATACCTGCAATTCCTGCCAAGGATTTCTTCACGGCTGTATTCTGTGAGCTCCAAGAAACTGTCTGATGCGAAGATCTGGAAACAAATGACGGGTTTTGTCAGACCACTGAGCAAAATGAGACGAAACGAAACAGAACAGTTTCAAGATCGAAATCGTTACGATCGGATTGTCGGGAAGCCTCGGATCAGTGATGACGAAGTTCTTCTCGATACGTTCGAGTGTCGTGGCAAGATCGATACCCTTCCTCATCTCCTTTTGCCTCACTTTGTCGTCGACGCTCTCAGGCCTCTCGTCTCTGTCGCTCAACTCATCGTCATCTTCTTCTCCATATACCAAAAATTCATCGTCGATCGTCTCAGCGTGGGGTTGGCCCTTCTTCATCATCCTACAACACCCAAAAAGAAAAATCTAATCAATCGCCACTCATTGGAATTCAAAATCGATCGATAGAAAAGTTCGGGACGAAACAGTGATCTGATACAAAAAAAACGAAGAATCGATCGAATTTTACCCCATGAAGGAGCGGCGAGAAGATTTTCTGGGTTTCTTCTCGGGGACTTCGCTGATCCTTTGCATCGAGTTTCTCCGAGCTCCGCCGTGAGAGTTCCTCCGGCCAGGCGGAGCCGCGTGCTCCGATTTTCTCCGTCCAAGCTTGGCCGGAGCATCCGCCGCTCCACCACCACCCTCCGATTTTCTCATGAAGGGATGGAGATTCGTAGATTCGCTCAAGGCTCGAGGCCTCTTCACCGCCTCCACAAGCTCCGTCACTGAACTCGTCGCTGCGTCTTTTTGGCGGGCTGTTTCAGAAAATTCGAACGTTAGATTTAAATATAAATTAAAAAAAAAAGTAAATTTATTTATTTATTGAAAAACAAAGAAAAAAAAAAGAAATACCGTCGTAACGGATCAGAGACTCAGGAAGCCCATTGGGCCTAAGCGTCTTTTCCTTGGACCCTTCAGTGTGCTTACTCACCTCCACTTGCATTCTGGCCCAATCATTAATTACCATATTATAAATAATATAATCTTCTAAATAAATCCCATACTTTGGGCAAAAATAAATAAATCATACCATAATATTTCTCTAAAATTCATTTCGGTCCAATACCACAGGAAAATATTCAAACCCTGGACATATTATAAAAGGCACCATTAACTAATTAATATCACATACTTTGGACCGGTCCTATCAATTTAAAACTACAATTTTATTTGGTACAGCTAACTAATGTATATATACGTATTATACCAAAAAAAATGTATATATATGTAGATATTGGGAGAGATGATATTTGATTATATTAGAATTATAATATAAAGTGAATCATTTTCCAGGGATTCTGGTCGGACCAAGATCTTTTAATATACGCCTTATCCAAATCCAGTCCCATTGATTGGGACCAAGCGACTGTCGGATTGACATGATCCAACGGTTACAAGATGATATGCATTACTGGGATGAAACTAGAAAGGGTCCACGCATGTTCAATCACATCATATGCATATATATATATATATATATATATATATATATGTGCATGCATATATACATATATATACATATGTAAGCGAATGAAATTATTGAATATAACATGTAACAACATAATGCCTACTTTAGGGATAATGTTTTATGGTCTGGGTCAGGTTCACGTGGGTGATCAATGCAATGTGATAACATGATATCGTTGCGTCGGATATCGGAAAATGATACAAAAAACTTATAATATACAATAATATCTCATCTGAAGCCTAATTTAATATAATTCTATCGACTAAATTAATGGAATCTTATACGATTCAAATTCTTAAAAAAAAAACTGAAATCACTTTTGCAAAATTATTACTTTTCTTTAAAAAAAAATTAAGCGAAAACGGAATAAAAAAGACAAACTGAATAAAAAATAAATAAGTGTTTTTTAATTGAAAAACTCATGAAAATAAACTATATATCTAAATTCAACTAAAATCAGAAATATACAAAAAAAAATGGACCATAAGAATTGTTTTTGTTAGTATATGGTAGAAATATTCGATATCCATCATAATTGATTGTCGACAAACAAATACGTATATCCGAATATCATAATCAAATAGTATTCGACCAACATAACGCAAAACATGTATATGTATATATCATATAACTATATTTCTTAGAGACAAACGAAAATAGATTTTGATTTCGAAAGATGGTGAAATCAAAATGTGGATCACGAAATTGATGAAATTTGGAGATGATAATAAATGAGGGACTTAAATAGGGAACCAAAGAAACTAGAGGGACTAACCCGATAAATTTGAGGACTTTGCCACTCTCTTCTTTGATTGGAGTAATGGTAAGAAGATTCCAAAAAGGGGTCCCATCTTTTTTATAATTCAACAACCTTCCACAATAATTTGCTCCCGACGCTAATGCGTCCCTTATCTTCTCTAATTCCTCTGAATCCGTCCCCGACCCTTGTAAAAATCGACTGTCCAAAATGTCCCCCAAAAAATAAAGTTTACAAAATCAACCCTATGATATTGTTTTTATAATCACAGCCCTATGATATTATATCACATATGTACAACTAAAACTACTAATAATTATTTATTTAAACTTACATAGAATTTAAAAAAAAATTTAATAGTAATAGTATAGGGTTTAAGATCTCGTATCGGCTTCCCAAATAACCCAAACAAATTTTGCATAATCCACATTTTGATATTATATATATAATGTATGTATTAGTGTTTACATTATGATAGGATCAGGTTGGAATGGGATATATGATAAATAAAATTTAAAAAAAAAGGTGATAAAAATAAAAAATATTATAAAAAAGAAAAAGGAAAAGGAAAGAACGTACCAATTTCTGCCGACGACTTCTTTGGAAGTGTAACCAGTCATTTTGAAGAAACCGGCGCTCGCATACATGATCGGATAGTCTGATTTTGTCGCATCCGATACCACAAACGTCTGCTGAAACGTCGACAGCACGTCCTTCAGATCCTCCGACACCCTCGGAATGTTGTTCCCTGATTTCCCGGCGGCTTCTCCGTCGGACATTTCGCCGGAGCTCCTGAACGAGTTGTTCGAGCTCCTCCTCGACGAACCCGTCTTCCCGTTCTGCTCGTTCTGCTCCCCGCCGGAATTCCTCACGCTCACTCCCTGCGGCTTACCCGTCTTCGTGTCCGTCTTCAGCACCAGCCCCCACTCCGCCGCTCTCTGCTCCGCCGCCGTCACTCCCTCCGGCGAATTCTCCGCCGGTTTCTCGCCGGTGATCGTCTTCGCGATCGGCGGCGTCGGGTCCTTCAGGGCCATCCATGAGGTGGTGACGGCGATTTCCTCCGACGGGACTTGTTTGGGGACATGTTCGAGTTCCGGTTCCGGTTTGGGGTTGGTACTGCCACGTGGCGAGGTCTGATCCCTCCAGCTCTGCCACGTGGGCGGATCCGGACGGAAGACCGGGTTGTCGGGTCGGGTCGGGTAAGTTGACGGGTTGAACACCTCGAGCGAGCCGCGGGAGTCTCTTGGTAGGGTGGGAAGGCGAGAAGACTGCTTGGCGGATGGTTTCTCCGTTGGGTCCATTTTTCACTCTGCATTCAACAAAATAATGCGAAAATTACTTATATATAAATAATATGTATTTATAACATATATATACATATATATATATATGTGTGTGTGTGTGTGTGTGTATAAAATGGACATATTACTAAGTTGTTTGTGCAACGGACGACTTTGGCAAGCTACATGTGCTTGTGTATTGACTCCATATGTTTTAACATTTAGCGAGAGATAGAGAGAAAAAAAAAACAAATATTATAGATAGAAAGAAATTATTTAGAGGTTGGATTAAGTAATTAGACTGATCATTTTAAAGTATGAATAAATAACTTATTATAAAGATAAAACGATCACTTAATAATTAATAAAAGTATTATATTTATTTTATTTTATTTCATACTAACGAATGTGTGTGTGTGTGTATTATACGGTTCAATGAATTGAAAATAAGGATTATTTTCACGGTTATTTATTATTATATCGTATTATTAGGGATCATTCGGTCTCTGATTTCGACTAATAATGTGACATTAACTCGAATAAACAACAATCAATCCAAGAGAAATATGTATTTCTTGAAATTTGATACTATTTTATTTTATAATAATGAAATCAATATAACAATAATGAAAAGATGGTTGCGTCTTCAACAGGGCTCCAATCTCATACATGAATTTAGCCCTCCGTCGATGTTGATTTCAAACGATAAAATTTATGGAAATTGTCTTTCATACCTTATTTTTACAGATAATATAAAGTCACATTTCTATAAGTGCATCTTTGGAAATAAATTGACTAGACATATTCAAGTTGATAAGATTTCCCATCTACTTGATATGTATATATATATATGTATATGTATGTATATATATCAATATATGTATGCACGGACACAAGAATAATGATGTTATCATAAGAGTAATGGTTGTGGACCATATAGACGTTAACTGGAATTTGGACATTATTGACAGCGACGTTTTCTTTGGGGCAAAATTGGGAATGAAACAATCTTGTGTGGTGGCTTTTGAGAACCACAAGTTTCTTCGAGTGTGGTATATAGTCCATTATTTTTCACACACATATATATATATATATATATATATATATATATATATATATATGTATGCGTGTGTATATATAGAGAGAGCGATATCAAATCCATCACACTTCAAAATAGACATATATATATATAGCCAATATGTTATATGTATAGATCCGAGTTAGGAGAATAAATGTTCCATTTTTTGTGGGCAGTAAGGGCAATGATTATTCTATAATATCGAAAGATTAATTTTGACGCCCACGTAATGGAATCTACGATATTTTTATTTTTATTTTTTTGGTGAAATCTATGATATTTTTATTGATTACTATATATATCTTATATATATATAGATCAAACTATACAAATATACTTTTGTATTTTCTGTTTAGCACCCTAGATTAGGTGTCGTACCAAAGAATAAAGGAAAATCTAAAACAAACAAAAGAGAATCATATCTCCGACAAAGATGAGATATTATTGTCTAATAAGTAGTGTTTGGTTGCCGAGAAAATTCACAAGAATTCAAAAATAGAAAGGAAAAACAAAACTTACCTGACGAATGGATAAATGGGTCTCTGTAAAATTGATTTTTTTTTTTTAATTTTGTATCTCTCTAACAGATATTTGTAGGGTTTTTTTTGGGGACAAGAACCCTAAAATGATAACGAGCTTTGGGTTACGTGTGGAGGAAGAAACGATATTTTCTCTTTTTTTTTTCTTTCTCGGAAACAGAGTGAACAGAGAAAAGAAAAGAAAAAAAAAAGGAGAGGGAAAATGAGAAACCTGGAAACAGAGGGATGGGGAGTGAACGGACGTTAGAGATTTGGGGGTTTATAAACGCAGAATGTTATGAAATTATTTAAGGATAATATATGATCTGAATGATTACATCGATTTAGGTCGGTCCATCACTGGATTATTAATTCCCATACCTGTTCATGCCCGATTCCACGTGCATGGCTTTTTTATTTATACATAATTATAGCAAAAATTTAAATAATAAATCGATAAAATAACAAAACATACCGGCTTGATGATGGAGAAGATTTGTTCTTTTGAAAGTTCCATTGTGTGCCTGTCTGTGGGAGTGAGTTGTCATGGGAATACGACAGAAATGGAAACCAACAAACGCAAACGCAAACGCAAACGCGAATAATAATGGAGTAGCGTTTCACAATATATAATGTTTTAGATTAAATATTTTCAAGATTCCACATACATTTTCTTTTGATGGTACAGAAAAATATCGTTTTCACGTTTGGAAAAACACCAAAACGATACATACCATTCACAACCAACTCACATTAAAAAAAATATATGTATCAATATTTATTCATATGTAGATATATTCGTATAGCATTAGTATATATATAACAAATGAACAATATATTTACTGCAATATTATAATACTTAAAACTCGTCTGTAAGATAAAACATCAAAACTAAGTTACGTAACAAAATCCCAAAAGAAAAATGATCTTTCCAAATATATAATTTTTTATTTATTACTTCAAAATTTTAAAATAGAAGAATAATGATACGATATTGATTTTCATACGGTAAATAATGGATAACTTGGGACAAAGAATTACATTTCGGACATAAAGTGGGGACCACGACGACAACAACCCACGTGGGAGCTTTTATATTAGCAAAAATCTTAGCCAAAATAAAACCTTACTGCAATTACTATCTCTTCTATTATGTGGTCAATGTGAGTCGTGACTGTAAGGCAGAAGAAAAATATCACATCAATCTTCACATTTTGGACACTTAAGTTTTATGGTTTTCTAAATTGACCCCAATACTTGAAATAACGCAATCAAGCTCCCACACATGGAAAAAAATTGGACTTACTATCTCACTTGCAAAGCATCATGGAGATTCTGGCTCCATGCCCACCTACATAAGCAGACAGTTCCTATTGTTGGATCTGATCCTATTATCTTATTGGTCGGAAAAATATCCAATGATTCAAAAGGATCAAAGGTTTATTCTACATCACAAAAAAAATTACAATTATCTAATTTTGTATATCTTTATTAAATCTAATATAAAAAAAACTTAAAAAACTAATGGCCTAAACCATGAAACACCGCATAGAATTGAGGTGACAATATTCAATTAGGATATCAGTTCTCAACTGCATGTCATATAACATTATCATTTAAAATAGAATTATCTCTATCTCTCTTGTATATGCCATAATATTATTTTTATGTTTAAAGATTGAGTTTTTTTCCTATGAAACACGTTTAGAACAACTTTAATACTTACAATATGCATTTACAACATACCATTATTCAGAATTTTATTTAAAAAATGTCATAAAACATTTAATCGAATCTCAAGAATATATCGGCCATTTTCATGCAACTTTTTCATAGATGTATTATTACTCCAATGTGCATTTGCAAATAAGAGAAACTGTTTTTTTTTTTTTATAAAAAAAAGGTTTAGAAGGGTTATTATAAAAATATCCTTTGCTACATGTATTTTAGACCATACCTTTTGTACATTATTTTTAGTATGAACACTATGACAGACTTATTTTAAAATCAGACCGGTCATACTAATCATTAGAGGTGGATGTTTCGGAATTCGGGTCAGAATTTTAGCGTTCGGTTCAGGAACGGTTTATTCGGTATTCTAAAATTTGTACCAAATTAATACCGTATATTATTCGGTTCGAGTTGGTTCCGGTACAGTTCAGTTTCAGTTTTTGTTAAAAAAATTAGATTTTTTTAAAAAAAATTCGGTTTTTCGAGATTTTATTAAGTTTGATTCGGTTCGATTCCGGAAAATTCGGTTCTATAAAAATCATACCATTCGAGAAAATTGAATGGTATGGTTCGAAAAAAATACCGAAATTTTCGGTTCGGTACAGTTCGGTTCCGAATAACCGAAACGAAACATCCACCCTACTAGTCATACCATTAAAATTACATGATTATCACATTAGTCATATTGGTCGTACCGTTAAAATTATATAATCAGTGTGATCCGCTGACAATAGTTATACTGGTCATAAAAAAAATAGATTAAAAAGAGAGACGCTCTGAACCTGTAGAAAATTAATGGTAGTTTTGATATTATGCCGGTTTAAAAAAGTATAACTCTGCTATTACAAAGACAGAGATGTAAATCCTCACAACATCAGTTTGAGATTGAGAGGAGTGTCTTAAAACCAAAACTTGATCATTCAAAGACAAACAAACTATCAAAACTAAGAGATTCTATATATATATATATATATGTCCTGAGAGAGCTGAGAAAGGAATATCGACCCGCTCTAGTTAGCCGGAGAAATCATTGTGAACATTAGTCTATCTCGAATAGAAATCCCGAGAACTTGGCTCGTTTTTGGACCGATCTTCGACTGTTTCTGCACAACTTTGTGGTTTGATATATAACTGTGACGAAGCTATTTCCTCTGCCTTTCAAGAGATGATTGGATCAGCACCATATTTCAACTTAGGTAGAGAATCCGTCCTGTTGAGGATTAATCCACAAGCCAGTGAGTTAGAAAATTAGCAGACCACCAAAATTCATAAGAGCATTACCAAACAGCATATATGCATTCGGATATTCATTAGAAAAACCTAGATGATACGATGAAACTCCGGTATGCAGGCCGAGAGGTATAAGCATATGAGTGGGCATGGGTCGGACACCCACAAATTTTGGGTTACCCAATCCCAAAACCTAAAATATCTCGGATCTCGCGAGATATTATCCAATCTCGGATCTATTTTGGAGTTCAGGTACCGAAGATAATTTTTGGGTATCCAATCTTGTTGAGTGTTTGATACTCTTAAAATGAGAGAAGTCACACTCTCCTAATCATATAACGGCAGCAGGGGATGGGATGAAAATCTTTACCTTTGAATAACCTTGAGTATTCCGGTCCCAAGCTGCATCGGTATGCCCATAACCACACATTCCGTAACTCCTTCGATCTTATCAATCTTTTTGCTTACCGAAGCACTGAACAAATGATCTCCCGTCTTCTCGAAAGAAGCCTGCATCAGTACACTCTTGTCCATTTTCTGAATACCATTTCTCGTGATCCCGAGTACTTCCCCCTAATCAAGACAGTAAACTCAGATATCAACCATACATATAATATAAAACCACGGATATATTGTGGTAAAAGATTGTGTTACACCAGAAGCAAGTGTTTGGAAGAGAACTGACCCTATAAGTCATGACATCGGCCAAAAGCATCATGTGACGAATGTCTATGCTCATACCATGATGTCCCATTGTTGTCCCAATTTCCTCAATTATGGTCGTTCTTGCAGCCTCGATTCCCAATGTTTTACTCACTTCAATAACGTTGTTACTTCTTGTATTTCTCCCATTGATTCCTGGGGTTCCCATAACTGCTGTGAGGTTTGTCCTGAAACAGAAATTTGCAACATTTTTAAACTGATTATCAAGAAATATAATCATAAAACCGCATCAAAGGGGAAAACAGTTAGGAGCATTTTGATAAATATAGTTAAGGATTCATGTTCCATCTAGGTTATGTTACAAAAGAGTAAGTAACAAGACAGGCATTTTCTCATTCAGAGAATATTTTTCAATTTTGATTTCAATGACTTTACAGAAACAGAACCAAAAGACAACTCACAGAACTGAATTCAACAGTTTACCAACTGGAATTACAAAAATTTGGTTACTGGAACCAAACTCGAGCCTATTGGGGTTATGAGGATATTTACTAAGCTTACACGCATTCACTTTATAAAAAAACAGAAACAGGTCAACCTCGTGTATTGCAGCAAGAGAAAACTTACCCTTCCACGAAGAGTTTCCACCTTTTCTTCCCATCTACCTGCTTTCTTTTGTCAGTATCCTCGGCAATAACGACCCGCTCAATAGTTTTTATTCCCTGTTATTATAATCCAACGGTATGAGTCTTTTAGTATAAGATCCCATCGACTTGGAAATAAAAATCGTAGGTATAAGACAAAAGTTCAAAAGTAAATAAAAAACTTTACGGGCCTTACATTCACTAAAACATTTGGAAGTACGTTCTTCAGATTATGGAGTTCAAAATGAGTTCTACTCCTATCTGCCTCTGGAGTAATATCCAATCCTATATCTGAAACTTTTATATCCTGCACATTCATGACAAAGTGATTTAGGGATTGTTCGGCTTATGGAAAATGGAAATAGCATCTAGTAAGAACCTTACATTTTCTTTCAGCTTCATTCTGGGGGTCTTTAGGATGGAATTTTTAACTGACCATGGAGTAATAGCCAAACACGCCTCCTCAATTCTTTTCTTGTCAATGATGACTCTTACTGATGCTGATGTTGAAGTCATTAACACCTCAATACTCTCAGCAACCTGCACCATGATTCAAGTGGATCTTGACAACCCGATATATAAAAACCATGATGGATAGAGAAACTCTATCTAAAGAGACGGTAGTCAAACATAGAACCAATTCTTTGATCTATACAAACTGACATAAAACCGCACCAAAAACTTCAAACAATAGGCAGGAACTTAAAAGAGCATAACATTTGAATCACAATCTAGAAAGAGAGTACCTGTCCTAAAGTAGTTTTCTCAATGCGTCCTTTCACCCATCGAGCACTGGTCAATTCAAAGGGATTATCAAGCTCCGCAGAGATAACAGGTGTGCTTATATTTTTGGAAGCATTGATGATTTCATTGATTCGAGGGACTCCTTGTGTGATATCTATACCAGAGTTAGGAAATCAAAACAAACAACTGCTGATATCTGGTTAAAAGGGAAACTAATGCACTGCAGGCTGAACAAGGATACTCATGCTAGCAACTCCAGCAAAGTGGAAAGTTTTCAATGTCATTTGAGTCCCAGGCTCTCCAATACTCTGAGCTCCTATCGCTCCTATTGCAGTCCCAGCTTCAATATTTTTTTCACGGTAGCGAGATATGCAGGTTTTAACAAATACCTGCATACATATTCATAGAAGTATTTTCATCACAGTTCAATTATCCTAGATTATAAGAAAATGGGAAAAACTTCATTAATTGTGCAACCAAAGATACATAGGTGGAAATATTTGAGAAAGAGAGTGACAATTCTATTGAGTTTGGTTGTCTTGGATCTAGCTAATGAGGGGAATGATCAAAGAGGTATTCCAGAATAGTCGAGACAAAAATAATGCATTTGAAATTCAAAAAAATAATTACCTCAAGTTGCTTGTCAGTCACACCAGATGCTTTATGAGAAACTAAACTCGGATTCTCAGATTTCACTCCATGCTTGGAAATAAATTCTCTAAGAGATTTCACAAAGGCTTCGGTGCAAACTCCACCTGTATCATGTCTCGTTAATTCCTCCTCAAACCTTTGAGACACTTCTTGCGAAGAAAGATAGTTGTGATGAGGGCTAGGCGGACAGGTAGCCTGAAAAATAGAAGTATTAAAGCAGATAAACTATCATACAAAGACAGAGAGAGAATAAAACCAATATAGGATAAAGGAAAACCAACCTGAACCTTCAAAAACAATCTATCAAAATTCAAAGGAGCTCCATTCTTTCCTTCCATGCGTGCTGGGTCCATTCCATCGTCTCCATAAGTAAATTGAAGTATGCATCCATTGGCATTTCGCACTGTGTTATCATAATGGACTAAGAGATCCTCTAAAGCTTTCATCAGTCTACGAGACATATAACCTGTACTTGCTGTTTTGACCTGCAATAGCCAAAAGTATTATACAGAAGGCAGACTTCCACAATAAAAAATAAGTTCAAAAACCCGTCTCCCATAAAATGAACATCATAACAGTTTCTACACATTATTTCAGTGGACCATTATGCAAGACAACAAAGAAATTATGCATACCGCTGTATCAACTAGACCTTCTCGTCCACCCATCGTGTGAAAGAAAAATTCGGTAGCACTAAGACCACTGTAGAACGAATTAGCAACAAAACCTTTAGCCTGCAACCATAAAAAAGATATCAGATCGAGAAGGTCCAGAAGCGGCAACAATGGCAGGAAAGCTATGGTGATCAGGTCCATTTTGGGTCATGCATAAGAAGCCAACTAGTTATTTATAGGAGTCTCAGTCACAGCAGAGAAGCAATGATCCTGCTAGTTTCCGCATCTGACGGGATATGTTTTTTTACAACTCTCACAAAGAAGAACAACTACTGAGGTAATGCTAGTATCACAACAGAAAGGCACACAATAAGTAGATATAACTAAAACATATAGAGAAGGCTGAGAGATGAAAAGGAAAATTTCCAGTAATACTCTTCATCTTTCTTAGTAATTTTCCAGGTTACCAAGAGCATTATTTCAATCCCAGTTTGCAAAAGTTGCCCAATGATGAGTATTTGCAAGATAAGATTGATGGAAAGTATAAAAATAACTTTATACATCATCTATATGCAAAAACACCAGTTACTTATTCTTCTTTTTGGCAGCATAAGGACCAATGTCGACTTACTGCAGGGGTTTTGGACATTCTAGGAAAATGAGGAAGACTCCGATCTATAAATCCATTGGGAGCACGATGACCGTTAACTGTCTGCTGACCGACACATGCAACCATCTGACTGATGTTGATAGGGGATCCCTTGGAACCACATTGAGACATGATCAAGGGACTATTTCTCCAGTGTAATCCTTCCATACAGTGCTGAATATCACAATAAAACAAAGGCAGACCAGCATTGTTACAGTTCATACTTCAGGATCTTGGTCAGTCACTTACATCCACAGTGAGCTTATTTTTAGGTTAAAGTAAACCTCATCTCTTAAAAAAAGTAAAAAAAAACTTTCCTACACTTTTCATTCCAGCAGGAAAAGGAATCGTAGAACTGTTTTATCCATTAACTTATATATATATATATATATAACCCACATTTTCAGCAGAAAATATACCTAAACTGGTCAAACTACAAAAATATTCCTGAACTTTTTTACAGTGTAAGAGGATTGCTAACCTTCCAGTCATCAAGTCATCCCTTTGTCAATTCATCTATTCACACATAATCAGGAGCTTCAAGATATATATTTACCTTTCCAGTGACTTCTCGAATACGATTCAGAATCTCTGTGATATCTGCTTCCAGAGATTTAGCAGCATCAAGACCAGCTTTAAGCTGCAGTTTTCCTTCATCAAATTTCTGTATCGTGGCATCACATTCCTCATACCCTTCCATAATTGTTTTAGATTTCTTCTTATTCAATTCCTTTCCAGGTTGAACATCATCAATTCCAATGGAGAAGCCATGATTTCCAATCCATCGAGCACTGCACAGAGTAAGATACAATGACAATTCATGAAACAAGAAATTACTCATTCATTTGAAGGCAATAGGAGAGCCAAATAGCACATTTACAATGCAAACTATCAACACTCAACAGTACTACAGAGATGCAGCAGGAACAAGGCCGTACAAACATACAGGTAAAAACAAAAGGAAACTTCCATCCTTTCTCATCGCAGATATTAAGCATGCACCTATTGACAACAAAGAATAATATATGCACTTAATCCTGTAGATAAACTGACTCTTATTTGTTCCTTTCCCATAGAAATTTACTAACTTTGAACTCACAAAAAGCAACTAATATTATTAAAAGCATTGAAGACTATAAAACATAATTCCTGCAGCCTCATGGACAATTATAGAGAGTAAAAGAATAACATTTTCAAGTGGCAAATACCTTAAGTGGATAAACTCATACAAGAGAAATATATACGCATCATCACACCGCTTCAAAATAAAGAGGATCCCCAAACGCAGAACAAAAGACTCACCTCAGTTTTGCTAGCCGATTCATGCAAGTTGCAGCAGCATGAGAATTATAGTCTCTTAGAAGAACAGAATACAATCCATCCTTGTTTCCATTTCCTAGAGAAAAATATATCGGCATCAAAATTAGAAATGAATTGAGCACACACAATTAACTGTTTGATGGAGTTGCAACCTACTTATTACCCCATATTAAACTTACCTAATGTAGCTTTCCCTAGTTGTCCTGATATAAGTTCGCTATTTCGAAAATAGACCCACCCATCATTAGGACACATTGTTTCTTCATCAAGCTTCCCTTTCTTAAAGCTTTTCTCTTTGAGAGTAAGAGTAACATAGACTCTCACACTTGCATTAGGACGCAGCAAAACACCAAAAATCTGTTTTCCAGTCCAAAGCTCTATTGGCTGCATTGAAGACAACATCGAAATAAAACAAATTAAAATGCTACACAAAAATCGACAGAATATGGGTAGAAGTACAGAAACGTTGCTTTGCCCACAGCTAAGTTGATCAAGCCAATTAATTTAATAGAATGCGAACTTTAAACTCATAGCTAAAGCTCCAGAGACCAATGTAAAGCTCTTGAAATCCAGATTTGTACAATACACTGCAAACTAAAAATCGTTTCCGAAATAGCAAGTGGAATATGCAATCTAGCAGAAGGGCGAAGGAGAAACGACCACAAAGTAGATCGGATTATTGGACTGACATACAAAAACAATGTCTGTAAAGCTGAACCTCCAGTATAAGAAAGATAAAAGCTGCGGTGAATAAGATTCAGGAATGCAAAGGCTAGTCATAGAGACTAGATCTCAATGCAAGTATCTCTTAACTACAAGATGAAAGATAGGACATTCGAAATCTGATGGAAAAATTGAGCCACATACACAAGGGTGCAGATGCCCAAGAGTATCTTGGAACAGGTCAATATTCAGCATAGTTTCTTTTGCTGAATATAAAAATTGACATTACATAGAAAAGGGTGCAGATGTCACAAAGCGAGTTAAATGTACCAGAGAATGGTGAAAAATGCGCAGATGTCTCATACCTTAAGGATTGCAGGTGTAGGCAAATCAATAGCATCCATCCCATCTCCCATGTAAGAACAAATAAGTGAGAAGGTTGCACGGTCATAGAATGTATCTTTCCTTGTTATCAAAAAGGAAGATGTCAAAAAATCTTGAGTGGAAGCCACCAATATTTCTCCATTTTTTGGGGTGCATAAATTGTTTTGTACCTAAGATACCCATCAAAGGAGACACCAATTATCATCCAGCAGAAAGAACCCAAAGCCCACTACTCCAAGCTCTTAATCTAGATATCGCTTGGAAGGCTTCGGGTACAGAAAAGAGACACTGGCTGAACTTCCTAGACAGGATTCCACCTTATATTACGTTTGCATGTCTACATATACACATGCAGACAAAAGTTTTAGATGTAACTAACACATGATCGTTTTATTCACAGGGAAACTTTTCACATGATGATAGATATAAAAGAAAGTACCCCCATCAATGTAATAGCCTCCGTACGGGCCTCCTCTGTTTGTGGAACATGCATGTTCATCTCATCACCATCAAAATCAGCATTATATGGGTTACAAACAGATTCATTGAACCTCAAAGTTCTCCACGGCATTATTCTTGCCTGCGAGATATGAAATGTCAAATTAAGAGATCTATGAAGGTCAGTGGGAAAAAATTATAATCAAGCATATCCAAAAGACTTGTTTTATTACCCTGTGACACATTATAGACATCCGATGCAGACTAGGTTGTCTGTTAAAAAGAACAACATCCCCATCTTCCAAATGGCGGTCAACTATGCAGCCAATGGTCAGTTCGTCAGCAAGACGCTTCCGATAATCACCCACCAATGCCCTGCAGCAGAGTGAGTTAACTTGAATCAATTATGATCACCAAACAACACAAACTACAAATTACATATGTTGGCTTTACTGAAAAAAGTTTTATCAGAACTCACCAGTTAAATGAAACACATAATTCTATATGTAATTGACCCGAGTTCACATACCTCGTTTCCAATAACAGATTATCCATTACTGACTATCAATTTAATTAACAAATTCCGTAATCAATAAGTAAAGAACTAGCATACAGTCACACAACCTTGAAGAACCATCAGGGTATCTCACTAGTCTGGCACCGGGGTATTTATAAGGGCCATTGCGCACACATTGCCTCAACTTCTCAATGTTATGACGGGAGACACATTCAGGAAAAGTCAAGATTCGAGCCATTAGGATGGGAATTGCTACCTGACAAAACAGTCGCATAGGTCATAGGGAACATAACACCGGAATTATAAAATCTCCAGAAAGCAATTTTAAAAAACCATTTATTATGGCTTACCTCGGTGATTTTTAGATTGGGGTCAGGCGAAATAACTGTTCTGCCAGTGTACTCGACACGCTTCCCGGACAAGTTGCCACGAAACCGTCCCTGTTTTCCCTTGAGACGCTGAATAAACCCACTCAACGGCTTGCTTGGTTGCATCGCCAAGGGAACACCACGAACGTCACTGTTAATGTATTGTGCAACCTCAACTTGAAGTGATTCCCAAGCATGCTAAAAAGAAATTCTCGACAAATAAGTAAGGTGGCAAAGATGGTAATTATAGGGAAATTGAATAAACAATAAATACAACAAACAATTTCGAAATAAGTATTACTAGAATTTATCACAAACATTAGGCTATATGGAGTTCAGGACATAAATTTAACAGGGGAAGAATTGATCAATAGAGATTCCTTTACCAAGTTTTTGGGCGATGTTGTGGGTTCAACTAAAAATTGACGTAGCGAAGCGTTGTTTTGGATGACTCGTTTTAATCTCTCTGTTATGTCGTTCTCATTGCTGCAACAAAAAGACAACTGTTAAGAAACAATCAGAAGTAGAAAATATATTTGATAAGAGATTCACAAAAAAAGAAATATAACCTTTGGGTACCACCAATGATAACAGATGGTCGGATGGATATAGGTGGCACAGCAATGCTTGTTATGATAAGCTTCTCAGGTCTGTCAGCAAGATAAAGAAGTTCACAGTCCTGATATGCATTTAAAAAATAAATAAATCAGAACACAGAACCATTTGTAAAAAAAAAAAAAAGTATTATCTGTCCACCGGCCTTCTACGTCCATTCATGTGTTTCATCAAATTTGAGAATAGAAATTCGTTTAATTGCAGTAGCTGACATAGAACAAGACATGCATAACAGATACCATCTGAAATGTACCTTATTACTCATTCCTTTAAAAAGTGCGAGCACCGAGACAGGATTAAGAACATAGGTAATAGGATTTATCGCTCCACTAGACTCTTTGGTGTGTGAGATTGCAGATTTAAACTCTTCAACATCACCCTCATGAATTCTTGATCGATCGTGACTAATGCCAATCCCAGACGAAGTTGCAGCCTTCTTTACCATACCTGGAATGATCAATTAAATGCATCACTAGGATATCATTGCTAAAATGGGTACGAAGTAGCAGTTCCAAGATCTTAGCATAAACACAATATAACATAATTTTTATAGAAACATCTCGTTCAACAATGCTTGAACATGAAAAATGGAACATAACATAAAGATTAGATGGTTTTGGGTCTTGGAAACATGTGTTTCACCGATCATTCCAGTAAAACCACCTAACTTTTCTATTAAAACTTAAAACTTAAAGATTCCATGAACACTATTTTGCATCTAAGACAAAACACAGGAACGATGAGGCAGTAAAATCAAGGTAGTATAGGTTGCAGGATCTGGAAAAGCATATTATAACCTAAATATTTCAGCAATAAACCGACTAGAAGCCACACACCATTCAGGTAGCCACATTTTTTGCATGTGATAATTTTACTGCTCGCCATGGCACTGCATTTCTTCACAACCGCTTTCGCCAGTTCAGTCTTCTTCAATGACTCCATTTTAGGATTTCGCATCTTTTTCAAGTAATCTTCGGACAGCTTCTCATCAAGAAGCATGCGAGAACACCGCTGTTAAAAAAAACAGCCTGAGAACTCTTGGATATAAGCAACCAACTGACATCAATGATATCCAAGAATGACAATTGGTGATCCTAGAATCATTGTTCAAAATCAGAATATATTTCAAGGATTAACACGACAAAGAGCCATGTATGATGTCGATACTGTTATGCGAGATGTGGAATGGTCTGGCTTAAAGTACCTTTTCAATACATAACATTCTACAAACCCTTTTTGTCCATGTTTTCCACTCAACAGATTACAAAATTCAACTAATAGAGAGTAGGAGAGAAATCAAAGAAAGAGACTTAGTCTAGTAACTCCATTACCTTACATATACACTTCAAAATGTCCAGAATATTATTGAAGTATCCAATGTTGTAAACAGGGAGAGCAAGCTTAAGGTATCCATAGTGACCAGGACAGTTCTGAAAATTCCCATCACACGTTGTGCATTTACCCTTTTTGTTTGGAGGACCCTGAAACCAACAAAATGAACAACCACTCAGAATAATCTGCATAGAACCAGATAAAAACATCTCGGTGTAGAGAAGGAATGGAATTACATAACTGAAGCAAAGGACTAAAACAGGAACAACACAATGCTACTCCATGGTAAATTCGTAAAATATCTGAGATCGAAAAGATCAGAATTTCGAAACATAGAGTGTCATCTAGTACACATATACATATAGTAGGCATATATAAGACGGGAAGGTTACCATTCGAGGATCCAACAAGCCACCTTCAATGGGTTTGCCATTGGTATCATAGTATACACCCTGCCACACCTGAACTTCTGCAGCTTTCATGACCTCCGTCTCAGAAAATATAGAGAACTCTATACTTTTTCTGCATACACAATAACAAAGCAAGTTCAGATACAAACTGAATTTACAGACGGATAGAAACAGAAATTCATGGAAACTCAACCGGAAAAGCCATTGAATACATCTCAACACAGTAAGATTCATCTAGATAACCATCGAATTGAGTCTTAGACTAACACAGATGCTAGAAAAAGGAACAACTAACGGTTTTGCTCAATGGATGAATTTGAACTAACAAAATCAACTAGAAGCTAGAACTTAATCTGCCCAATTATTGAAACGAAGTGATATGATACATCCACTGAAGACAGCCTAAAAGCAATTTGCTTTCAGTGATCTGCTTGAGCAGAAACCCCAAAAATAAAAGTTCCGTACATTCTGCGGGGGCCGACATCTTCGATGTACGGCTTCTTGGTGAATTCTATCTCCTTCGTCGCCTGCATCTCTCCGATCAACGCTGCGGAAAAAGACCCAGGAGAAACAAAAAGAACAGTCGATACCAAAAAAACGCGAAAATTTCAGAAAACTCACGTCGGGTTCAATCGAAGCAAAAACTTACGGTGATGAGGTGAGGATGAAGACGACGAGAGGAGGTGGTGGGTTTAGGGTTTAAGGCAAACCAGAGACTGTAATCAGGCGGGAGATAGGGGAAGCGGTGGTGGAAAATGGAAAACGGAGGAAAAAACAAAAACCCTAAATCAAGAATCGAACTCGCGACATAAGTTTTCTTATAATAAAGCGTACACCAACAGATCCTCTATAACCTCGTTGCTGATTTCCAAAAACAAAATTATATTCATAAAATACATCCAAACAAAAGTTTCACCTTTTGGAGAAAAAAAAAGTTCGATTTTTTCAAAATCTAAACTTTATTTATAAGAGGTATTCTCGTTTTTTTTTTCTCACAATGTATCAAAATTAAAGCTTTTTTTTTTTATAAGAGGTGTTATCATTTACTTTGCACTAACAAAAAAAAATCAAAATTGAAGTTTTTACAATAATTTTTTTATATATAAATATGATCTGGTTTCTAGTTTCTCTTTTTCGGGAATAAGTGGGTCTACGACTGTATGTAACCCTAAGACCCTTTGAAAAATCTCTAAATCGTTTGCCTTTTGGGCGCGAAGATCTGTGAGACATCCGATGAAGACGGTGACCGGAAGAGTCATCAGCGCTGAGCCCATCTCCGTCGCCAAAGCGGCGTCGATTCTCTCCAGGTTCGCTTCCTCCGAGCATGGCGCGACGCAAGCCGTAAGCGCGTACCTCCGACGCGCCTCCGCGGCCTTCAACGAGCTGAAGTGTCTTCACAGGGACCTTAAAACTTCGACCTTGAACAAGAAGAAACCTAGATCCGATGCTACGCTGGAGCGCAACCGGACCCATGAATCTGGCGAACCGGGTCGATCCGGCGAGGTGAAGAAGAAGCATAAGAAGAAGGAGAACGAGAGTGGAAAAGTTGGTGAATTCGTTGAAAACGGTGGGGAAATTGGTGGAAGCGAAAGTGAGACCGTGAGGGAGGGGGAGCCGGGTCATGAACGAGTACAGGTGAGTCAAGGACCGAGTCAGGATGGAGAGAGTGAGAGGAAGGAGGGCAAGAAGAAGAAGAAGAAGAAAAACAGAGAGCATGATGAAAATGTTGGTGATGGAGAAGTAACAACGAAAGTTAAATCAGAAGACAATCATAGGAAGGAGGAGAAAAATAAGAAGAAGAGGAAGAGTGATGGAGAAATGGGATCTGAAGAGAAGAAGAACAAAAAGAAGAAAAAGGTGAAGGATTAGATAGTTGAATTTGGTTGCTTTTTGCGATTGTAGTTGTAGATGTTTTAGAAGTTTTCCGAATTCTGGGTGTAGCTAAAGGTTTTTACTCTGGAAATTTCGTGATAGGAAAGTGTTGATTATGAGTATCTCTCTATGATACTTGCCAAGTCATATCATCTGCAATGGAGTTTTTGTTGTTTTGGTAATTGCTGTACTTGGAGGATTTTTCAACGTGAAAGTTTCAAGTGTTTAGATTTTGATTGAAGATGAACACTTTATAACTGTGGAGAAAGTCTCTATGATTTTCTTTTAGGCAAGTGAAGCAAGAGAGCTATTCAACAAAGAAGAATTCTGACATCCTCTGCAGCTAGCAGGTAACTAATTATGCATGGTTCTCTTATGCTTAGTGGCGTACATTTTTAGAAATGGACAGAGCAAAGATACAGCCCGTGACTGATTGGTCAAGGAAACATCATTAAACTCAAATTATGGCATTGACAAAGGCTGAGTCTGTTAAATTTTTCTTAGGTTTTTGGAAGTTGGGAGAACTCAAGCTTTGGACAGTGATGCAGATGGTACTCTTGAGTCGAGGTGTGCTATCGCTACAATGTTGTTTAGATTTACATGTAATTGATTATTTCTTGTTACATATATTAAACAACAAAACAATTTTACTTTTAACACAAACTGGCCTCATGTACAAACCAACAAAACAACTTATTTAACACAGAATGACCTCATGTCAAATTGATGAGCAGCCGAAGAATCTGAAAAATCTTGAATTCGGGAAAAAGAAAACGAACAAGAATTCTTGGAGAAGGAAGATAGTTTTCAGCATTTTGGCAAATCTGCCGGGGGAGGAAGAAGCTTCTGGTTAGACTTGTCTCCATCTAAAACTAGCCAAGCCATCTTCAAACCCCAACTGGTATGTACTTCCAAGTGACAGTGCATGAACCACACTCCTGTCAAATTCCAGTTCGTTTATAATTTCCATATCCCATGTTATAAACATACACACATATAGATAAGATATGCTAAAGCATAATGCGCAGTGTTTGATCTTTTTTAAAAAAAAAACTAACCTGGGTTATCTGCAAGGAATCGAATAGCCACCCAACCACCAGATGGCACTCCGACTGTGTTCCTCTCTATCGGGTCGACAACATTGAAGTTTTTCGGGTCCTTTTTGGGGTTGAAATTCCCAAATCCTTGCCCGACAACGAAGAAGTTAAATCCATGAAGATGAAGGGGATGACTCTCAAGACCAAGAATGCTAGTGTCTTGCATCACCAGCTCCACACTGGTATTGAAGGGTAGAACCAGCAACTTTGTCCCATTACTAACCATGGTGTTATTTGGTGGATTGCCTGTGTAGTTAAATGGGAAGAGGGGGTCAAAGGGAAAATCTGTTCTGTATACTCCATTTGACCGGCCAAAATAGTGAGATTGGAGAAGAGCTGCTGTGGGCATTGTGAAGGAGATATTGTTGATGGAGGCTGCAAACATGGTGCCATTAGGCCCTTGGCATGTCTGGTTTTTCGTGCTGCATGGGTTAGTTCCCAGTCCTACCGTGAAGAAGAACTTCTGATCGACCTCTTTAGGCACGTTTGCCGGATATTTCTTGCTGTCAAGGCTCCGCAACTGGTTGACGAATTTGGTGGCAAAGTTTGTGTCGTTTAGAGCAGGAAGAACCGGTTTGAAGAGTGGAAGGTTCTTGATAGAGGTTTTTGAGTGAATCGCTTTGGCGTTTCTAGGTTGTTCATACTCTAATATGCCTGCAACAGTAGAGTTATCAAAGGTGCCTTGACCTGTAACATATGGCCTAGCAGTCATCAAGAAGGTGGCACTCGGGTATTTAGGTTTAGTTTTCAGAAGAACATTTGTGGTCTGGCCAGGGGCAATTAAGATGGTGTCGGTCTCGAATGGCTTGACATAGATTGCATCAGCCTCAACAACTGTTACTGTGTGGTTTGCGATGCTGAAGAAGAGCTCGTCGTTCAGTGCAGCGTTAATTAGCCGTAAAAGGTATGTTTTTCCAGGTCTCACTCTGAGTTTGAATGTGTCTGTTTATGCCAAAGAACACATATCAGGTAATCGTATTCAATCAAATCGAATTTAGAGGTTGGAAACTATAATCACTGGCATGGTACCTTTAGCTGAGCAGTTGTATAATGGACCAGGAAGACCATTGATTGTGTAAGCATCTGAAACATTAGGGCCACCTCCTGTTTGGAGTGCCTGGTTAATGATTGCCTCGGGGTCTGCATTGAACCACTCCCCTGAAATTTGACCGATAATTAATTTTGTTAATGAATGTTCTCGTCTTGTAATCTCTTATGTTGTCACATGATGTTCTTAACTCATTGCTCTCCTTACCAAAGATCATTGGAACTTCTTTATAAGGTTTTTCAAACGGGTAAGGAACACCGTATTTGGGAAGAATGATGATTGGACCGTACAATGTAGATCTTAACCAAGAAATGTGAGCATGGTACCAAAGTGTGCCTCTCTGTCCAACAACGGTGTAGTTGTAGACATAGCTCTGTCCTGTCTGAATAGGACACTGTGTTATGTAGGCTGGTCCATCAGCCCAACCAGAACGCAGCTGCCTGATCCCGTGCCTGATTTCCCACCACAAATCGAAAAAATCACTGTTAGTCATTGCCTTTCTCTCCATTGTTATTGTGCATTAATTCGGGGTTATATTATATTACTGGTATGATATAGCTTTGCACATCTTATTACCAGTGCATGGAGATATTGTTTGGAACATGGTTCATGACTTTTATCAGAAGGCGGTCGCCTTCTCTTGCCACAAGCCGAGGCCCTGGGAACTGCCCATTGACTGAAACAATGCTCCTCGTGTGGCAAAGGCGTGTCACATTTTGCATTTTGATCTACATTAAGAAACATCCATTTGTTTATTTGCACACTTCTGCATAAAGTGTAATCAAGTCCTCATACTTCTACATAAAAAAAGTAAATCAAGTTACACATACTTCGAGCTTATAATGTCTTGTGATTCCAAATGCAGGCCGAGGAAGAACTATGAGAATGCAAGCAAACGCGTAGAAGAAGAGCTGAGACGCTGTGGAAACCGCCATTCCTCAATGAACAGGTGATTATTAATTTATTACTGAAACATTCACCTGTTCTTTTTCCCTCCCTTGTGGATGGGTTGATGGGTTTCGTACCAAAGTGTAATAATATATAGGAAGGAGATTAGGTCTTTGCTTGAAACATGCGGTAGAAAAATATTAGAATTATAATTGAAAAAGATGGAAAATAATTGGTGGAAAAGCTCATCGCTTGTATGGAAACTCTGATATTGACCTGTTGTTAGACCATGAACAGCTAAAGAGTGGTGTCAAAGATAATCCAAACACTTTGACCCCTTTTTCCTTTTCAAGACAAGACTAAGGTTCAAGAAAGAGCTTGTTTTAGTTCATAGTTCGGTTTCCTGTTTCACTTCTACTTAACTTCGGTTAAAATCCATGTTTTGTAAGTCATTGATTTCTGCTTGACAAGTCAGCGAAAATATTTTATAATTAAGGGATGATTACTTTCATTTGTTTCAGGTGGGTACTTTGTTTTATAATGGAACAATATATGGATTGCTTGGGGATGAAGCAATAAAAGAGAGAGGGTAGCTATCAGAGAAGGTCAAATTAGGGTTAAAACATCAAATCCGTTTCATGGAGATGACGAACAGTGGGGAAACCTCAATGGACGCCGGTTTTTCCCCAAGCAAATGACCTAACTCCTCCGTATCCTTGCTCACAAAGGCATGCCATTTTTATTAGTCTACAATCTCTATCTATGTGTGCATGCATGTATTATGTATATGTATGTATACATGCTGCATACGTGTGTATTTGTCTGCATGTATGTATGTAAATATGTATGCACTTGCGTATGTTTGTGCGTGTGTGCATGCATGTGTATGTGTATGTGTATGTGTGTATGTATACACATATGTAGATGATGTATGTATGTATACATGTCGGATGGACATGTATAATAATGGAAACACAAGTTGACGTCGCAAGTAGATTGAAATATGACTAGTAATCTTATCATTATCAGTCTTAACAATATTTAGTTGGTAGTTCACTCTCCATAAATAGTGCATATCATTTCTGTATATAACTGGACATATTTTGCTAATATTTGATTCATCTTCAAGATTCATTCGAAACACACGCACACATACACGTGTGCATGTACTATGGCATAATGTGCATGATATATAATATACATATATACACTATAAGCATATAAAGAGAAGTTTGATTAGAATGGAGGGAAGAATGGTGCATCATTCTTCTTGTTCACAATGTAGTTGTACCAACCTTTGATTTGTACTTCAAAGATATTGTGTATGCTTGTATGTATACACTTATACGTACACTATACGTATGTACGGGTGTAGAAAGTTACTGCCCACCTTTACATTGATGCGTATTACTTCTTAATATATAATATCAACGTCAGCAAATTAACGTGAACAAAAATGTAACATCACACGCATTGCCAAGGAAGAAAATCATAACGCGTACGCGTCGATGTAGGGATGTGCCCTTTTATATATGTGGATATTCTAGAACTATGATTAGTCAAAATAATTTTTATATATATAATAATTCTTTTAGGATCTTATTATCACTACACTACGTTACCCGCATCTATATCTTTGTAGATGTGATATATATATACACACACACACAATGTAATTCTTTTGAAATCTTAATATCAATACATTACCAAAATCATAATATTTATTAATATACAATACAGATTCTAAATAATCGTATTATAGGTGGTTTTTGATCGGAGATTTTGGAGTTATTTGGATATGAACATTTTTAGGTAAACATATTGAAATCCAATCTTATATCATTGCTTCATATCTCCAAAATATATTTGGATATTTTTCGCATATAAAACGAATACATTTTTTTTTTATGGTTTTAGTTCAAAATTGTCATTTTCGATTAAAAACACATGAATGTTTTGAATTCATCAAACGAATTTTATCTTCATATTTATAACAGTAAAATAACATTATGATATTTCAGTGTCCATAAATTACAAAAGTTGTATCCAAATTCGGTTAACGATAACCAACCTTATGAAATCAAAATTCAAAAGTAGATCTTTTAGACATTTTATTTTCGGATATATAACCTAAGGAAAATCCAACAAAAATCGGTTAATGAAAAGGACCGTCATGTGACAAATATTCAGTTCGTGTATCATCATATAGTTTCATTAAATGCCAAAGATATTCTGAATTTTTTTTTTTTAAATTTGTCTCATTCCTTTGTTCTTCTTTTGTCTCTTTCCGGTTTTGTACATCCCAATTTAATGCCTACACGTACCACTTTGCTTAATAATTTGGACATTTCATGAACTTCATGATCATATTACCTACCCCACTAACATATCATAAAATACCCAAATCACAATATATATATATATATATATATATAGTTATATTTTCATACATTCACAATCATCTAATTAAAAATATAAACATTTCATCATCGAATGTCGAATTTTGCCGTTTCCATAAGAAGGAAAAAAAAAACCCTTGGCTATAAGGATAAGCTCTATTTTCATAGGTTAATCCTAATATATGATTTCACCGTAGTGATAATTAGATTTAACGACTCATTCGTTAGGAGAAATGTATTTGACATCGTATAACATATATATAAAAAAAATTAGGCTCCTTTTGGCATTAAAAGAAAAATATCCAAAAAATATCACTATTTAAAAAGCATATTTAAAACTTTGATAATTTACAAATCCAAAACAGTCTATATTCAAAACATCTATGATTTTATTGTTTTATCTATTTCCAATTCTATTTAAAAATATATTTTAAATATTATTTTTTTCTTATATATATATATATATATTAAAATTGTTTTTTAAATATGTTGTAAGAATTTTATTAATGGGCCTAATAAAAGCCCATTCCTTTTTCGCAGCCCAACGGCATATGCATAGCAGCCGTGGCGGCCACGTCAGCATCCGGTCCGTCGCCGTCCGCCGCCTCCGTCGTTTGGTATGAGGAGCAATAGGAAGCTCTTTCCTTAAATATCCAAATTTAACCGATTATATATATATATATATATATGACTGTATCTGTACAGCGAAAACAAACCTTATATATGTACGTAACGTAATGTTATTTTATATTTTTAAATTATTTTCCATATTAAATATTCTGTGTTGTATTCAATTGGAATAATCGTATCGTATAGATATATGTTAATGTACATATCTCCCATGCATTAGTTGACGAGAGATTAACAGAATCAAGCCGTACGTTCATTTAGAATTTACATATGCATGGCCAATTTTTTGTGACTCCACCAAAACGACGACGTACTCAAAAGGGAGAGCGTGGGACCCATGACACGTGGACCTAAATGGGCATCTCTCTCGTCGATCGTCCTTCTCCCAGCGACGACTCGCTCCGAGTCGACTCATATGGACTCACTGAGTCGCTTCGTCTCTCCCCACTCGTCGCTTTCCCCGACAACCCTTTTTTTTTTCCAAAAATTCAACCGTCTTCTTCTTCCTCCTGTGCCCCTCTCTCTCTGGGGCTGTCCTTTTTCGTCTTTTCACATATCAGCCTGTAATCCGACGGCTCTGCTTCCGTCCACGTCATCTTCGTCTTCTCCAACCCTCGAATCCTCTCTTTCATCTATAGTTCCTCGAGTTATTTATACGGTTTTCTCTCTAGGGTTTCCTTTGGAGTAAACTTTTCTTCTGGACCTGTTGAATTTTGCGGCAGCAGATGCTTCGGAGCTCCAATTTGTTCGATCTCTGGGGAAACATTGAGGTATTTTGATTATCTGATTGATCAAATCTTCTAATTTGGTTGAAATGGATACTGACGGGTAACGACACTATGTACTGGTTTTGATGGAATTCTGAAATTTTGCTCTCTGGGTTTGTGTTTTTGTGCTTCTTATGTGTTAGGGTTACCGTTTCCGTCGATGAAAATTCGTTAGTTTTGATAAATAAAGGTCGCTACCTAGTTTGGGGAGTGAGTCGGTGCTTTATGCGTATGCGGGATGGCGATTGAGAAGAGCAAGGTCAAGCTCTCTAGGTTTGATCCAGAGTTCTCTCACGGCAGTGGTGAAACCATGTCAAGTGATGAAGGAGAGCTCCTTCAACGTAGAATCTCGGCGGCTACTGTCGATTCTGAGTATGAGGTTGATGATGAAGAAGATGATGACTTTGATGATGCTGATTCTGGAGCAGGTTCTGATGATTTTGATTTGCTCGAATTGGCGGAAACTGGGGCCGAGTTCTGCCAGGTGGGAAACGTAACGTGTAGCATTCCTTTCGAGCTATATGATCTCTCAGGTCTCGAATATATATTATCGGTTGAAGTGTGGAACGAGTGTCTATCTGAGGAGGAGAGGCTTTGTCTCTCAAAGCATCTACCCGATATGGATCACCTCACGTTTATGCGCACTTTGAAGGAGCTTTTCGAGGGTTGTAATTTCCACTTTGGCAGCCCTATCAAGAAACTGTTTGACATGTTGAAGGGCGGTCAATGCGAGCCAAGAAACGCCCTTTACCTAGAGAGTCGTAACCTATTCATGAGGACCGAGCATTATCATAAGCTTAGGAAGTATCACAATGATTTGGTCGTGAATCTTTGTCAGATAAGGGATTCTTGGGCGAACTGTAAAGGGTACAGCGTTGATGAGAAGCTCCGGGTTTTGAATATCGTAAAAAGCCAAAAGAATCTAATGTGTGAGAAAATGGAGGATTTTGAGGTGGATTCCTCGGAAAAGGAAGAACGGTTTAATGCAGCGTGGGGGAGAAAGGTGAAAGATAGGAAGTCTGCACTGAACAAATTGAACCGTCGTTCTGCGTACGGTGTTGAACCTGAGTTCGAGTTGGCTTCTCGGTGGCAATCTATGGCTTTAGAACAGAATAGATATGGCAGACTGAATTCAAAAGGCATATCAAAGAGAGCAAGTTCAAAGTTTACTGGTGCGAACTCAGGTCCACACAGCACATTGTCACTTCTTCATAGGCCGAGGTATGGTACGGGGTTGGGTTTTGGGTCAGAAGATCGTATGCCAGTCGATGATGGTGATGATGACGCTGATGATAATGATGATGATGATGGTGATGATCCGGTCTTTGGAATGGGTTCAAGGCATGATCACGATATCACTATCACCGGAAATTCTGGATTCTCGAGACTGGGAAAGAAACCCAACTTTTCCAGAGATAGAGAATCGGGCTCTAAACACGTAACGATGGGTCCATCATATGCATCAAAGCAGCTTCAAGGTAAATATGCTGACAGTAGTAAGCCTCGTGCATTTGTAAATCAGATGAAGCCCCTAAGAGAACATTTCCTTCAGCCCCCTTTGAAAGGAAGCCTAGCAGATCTTCGTGCTGACTTATATCGGTATGGCAAGAACCATGGAGATGGCTTTTCTGTTGATCCCACCTTTATATCTGATGATTGGAATGGTAGAAGCAAGAAACATAAGTCTAATAGGGAGTCACCCGAAATTAGATTATCTTACAGAGCTTCCCTGCAACAGATGAATGAAAGGTTCTTGAATTCGGATTTGGGCGAGAATCCGGCACAGGAGAAGATTAGGGTGAATGTGATACCGAATGGAAGACATAGTGGGTCAGCATCATATAGAGATAGCAGAATGTTCATGGGAAATGATGATACAGAATCAGATTCATTTGAGGAATACGATGACGGGGAAGAAAGAAATCCCTCAATGTTGAATGAATCAGCTGTCCCAGGTGGTAGAATGAATAGTTCTCGATTACACATACTCAAAGCCGGGAGAGATGGTAAAAAGGGCAAACTCGGGAAGAAAGATATGGATGAAAACGAATGGGCACGTAATGGAAGGGGTGCTTACTCCAAGCATATAACCACGCCAGAGGAACACATCTATACACCAGGGGGCAAAAAGCATTCTTTCAAGGTGAAACAGAAGGGTAAGATCTGTGAAAGCGGTCCCTTAAATAACATTGCAAGCCAAGATTTTGGAGATGACCAGGTCTCGGGCTTGGGTAAGTTGAAGGAAAAAGATGTCAAGAATAGCCAACAACGGGAGGAATTGACTGCCCGGTTGCAAAAACCATCGGCAAAGCTAAATTTGGCCGAGAGAAAGAGAAAAGGCTTTGATGAGGATGACGACCACGATTCAGAGGCCGTGCTATTTGGGCCCTGCAGCTCTGTCTCAAAGAAGAGAAGGACGAGAGAACGTTTTATGGAGGCGGAGGGGAGGGACGACAATGGTGATCCGCAACCTGTTGATGGTTTTACTTCCTCGAAAAGAAAGGGAAAAATGAAAATGGAGGCTAATGCTGGTTCCCCTAATAGAGAAACTTCTGAAACTCCTAAAGCGATAGAAATGGAGGTTGAAACCAAGCCACAGAAGAAGCCATTTGTGTTGATCACACCGACAGTTCACACAGGATTCTCTTTCTCTATCATCCATCTTCTCACGGCAGTGCGTATGGCAATGTTAAGTCCACGTCCCGAGGAAGATTCATTACCGAGAGCAGAGCAAGAAACCGGTGATAATGGGATTCCCTTATCCAAGGATGCGGATTCAGAGCGGAAAGGGGATATGATGCCGTCCCTCACGGTGCAGGAGATTGTTAGCCGTGTGAGATCAAACCCTGGAGATCCTTCCATCCTCGAGACACAAGAGCCACTTCAAGATTTGGTTAGAGGGGTTCTCAAGATCTTTTCATCGAAAACTTCGCCTTTAGGGGCGAAAGGCTGGAAACCACTTGTAGCATATGAAAAACCCACGAAAAGCTGGAGTTGGATTGGCCCCTTTCCTCGTACAGCTTCGTCATCCGATCAAGAGAATGCCGAGGAGGTAACGTCGCCCGAAGCTTGGGGTCTTCCGCAAAAGTTGGTCGTCAAGTTGGTTGATTCTTTCGCAAACTGGCTGAAAAATGGCCAGGAAACACTTCAGCAAATAGGAAGTCTTCCCGAGCCGCCATTGTCGCTTATGCAGTGTAATCTCGATGAGAAAGAAAGGTTCAAAGACCTGAGAGCCCAGAAGAGCCTGAGTACTATAACCCCAAGTTCCGAAGAAGCAAGAGCTTATTTCCGCCGGGAGGAATTTCTCAGGTACTCTATTCCCGACAGAGCCTTTGCTTACACAGCCGCCGATGGCAAAAAATCGATCGTCGCTCCTCTGAGAAGAGGTGGGGGCAAACCCACCTCGAAAGCTCGGGACCATTTCATGCTGAAACGTGACAGACCGCCACACGTAACCATTCTCTGTCTTGTCCGAGATGCAGCAGCCAGATTGCCCGGTAGTATCGGAACGAGAGCCGATGTCTGCACGCTGATAAGAGACTCTCAGTACATTGTGGAGGATGTGACGGATTCGCAAGTGAATCAAGTCGTGAGCGGGGCATTGGATCGATTGCACTACGAGCGCGATCCCTGCGTGCAATTCGACTCGGATCGGAAACTGTGGGTTTACCTCCACAGAGACAGAGAAGAGGAAGATTTCGAAGATGATGGAACCTCATCCACCAAGAAATGGAAGAGGCCGAAAAAGGAACAAGATCAAGCAGATCAGGGAGCGGTAACTGTGGCGTATAACGGGAACGAAGATCAATCCGGGTTTGAGTTGGGTTCGGATGTGAACCCTGAGGCCATCGCCGTGGATGAAGAAGACAAAGGAGCAGAGATTCTTTGTAATGAAGAAGCTGAGAATAACACACAGGGAGACGAGGCAACAGGATGGACGACAGTTGATTCAAATCCAGTCGAAGATAACACGTTTCTCTGCCAAGAAAATTCAGCAGATGACAATTTTGATGATTGAAACATGATCAAACTTCATCATTCCAGGTAGCTTTTATAATTCCCTTTTCAGATCCTCTGTTTGTGTTTGTGTCCTCTGTATGTATCATGGAATCGACTCTCGAATCCTTTCTTTCATTTTCCAGGACCGAAGACAAGAGGGGTTAGTTCAGCTCTTCAGTTGTCGGAATTGAAGCCCTTGAGAGTGGACAAGATTTGGATTTTTGTATAAACACAGATTTTTTTTTTTTTGGGTCTGAAACAGACAATGTTAAGGTAGGTTCTGGTCACTGTTAGGAAAGAAGATTCATACGTAAAAAAACATTCCTTATATTCTCATGCCCATGCAAATATTTAATCGTGAAGTTTAGACTATTTTGTTAATTTTAGGTATATTATTTTTTTATATCCCGGAGAAAATTTGCTATGTTTAGGAAAATAATATGGCTGTGGAGTTTTATCAAGGGATAATTAAACTATATATGATTAAAAAAACAAAATTAATATCCTAATAGTACACAAACTGACAAAAGCATAGAAAAGAAACAAGATATGATATTACAAAAGAACAAATCCTAAAGAATTCTTTAAGGAGGCCTATGGTCTGACCACTAATTACAATTATTTCCTTTTTTTGAAAATTTTGAATTAAAGAATGTGAAAATTTTACATCACAGCAAATTTTATATATTGTTATATTTTTATTTGATTTAATAGTTTATTATGTTAAATTTTGTATTAAAAAACTGAAATATAAGATATATATATATATATATATGTATATAGTGATCAATAAATAAAATGACAATAAAATTTATCTTTTGTAAGAGCCTATCTTGTTTTAGTCAGCGGTTCATACTTTATATGTGAAAATAAATAGATGAAATATAGGTAAACCCATGAATCGAGTTATTGGGCCCAATAGTAGGCCCATTGTAACTATGTCAAAGCCCATGGGGCAACACCCACCGGGGAAGATCCCCTTGTAATTGTATATCCCATCTAAATTAATCTTTTTTGTATTGAAACCATCTAAATTAATCTTCATTCCATCGCAAAAAAAAAAAAACATTTTAATCTTAATTACAACCGTTTTAGGGTATTCGTTAATTAATTAGCATCAAAGATGTAAACGTCGTGATTAGTTATCCATAAATTATTTATCCAAACATACATATACACATACACACACATACCGGTCTACGTCACGTGCGACCCTCCCAGGCTGTCGAAATCCGCACCGTTGGGTCAAAACACGTCGATAGAACTTCCCGGCGAAACCTCAGCCTCACCGGCGGCGGAGAAGAAGGTGTGGCGGCCGACAACGTGTGTGGGGACATTCTACGACGAGGCACATTTCACACGACAAGAGAGACCGTACGTATTGTACGATTCGGACAAAGATGATATGGAGTGTACGGACGCCTGCAAGATTCTTGTGTCGGACGATGGATTTTTTCGGTGGGACGAGGGGAAGAGAACCTGGGCGAAGATTTTTCCGATCATTTGGATTTCTTAATATATTAGGCCTTTGAATTTCCAGTTTATGCCGATGATTCGGTGAATTTTATCTCATTGGAAACAATATTTAAAGGCCACGTCATATTTTGTAGTGTTTTATCATTATCTATTCAACATCATCTTAGTTTTATTTTCTTAAACTGTCTGTCTATTAATTATTAATCTCTCTTTATCTGTCGAATATGAGATGGCGCGTGTGTGTGTGACATGAATTTCATATTTATATAAGCTTAGCTAGGTGGTCTAATTAATTTCCATACAAAACCAAGTTTCCTAAGAGTTTATAGCTATAATTATATATAGACAGAATATTTTTTTATGGTTAGCTTCTTTTATAATTTTTAGTAATGTTTTCACATTTTTTTTTGTAATTTATATTTTTTTTTACTTTACACCAATTTTATTGATAATGTGTATTCCATTTCCTCTTTTTTTTTTCTGGACATATATATTCAATGTAAATAAAATCAAGTGAAACTCTTCTCTCTATTGTTCATTTTAAGAGTTCCTCTAAGATCCATGTAATTGGAATATATTTTTGGTGAAATTATCCTACTAATTTAATTCTTGTTAATTAATATGTGTCTATAATTTAACGTCTATTGGAGTGTATCCTCCACATTCATTCATAATCAGCATAATTCTATAAACTCACATGGTAGATAAATTAATTAATGTTACTATAAATTTTAACACAATTTTTTTTTAAATAAGAGAAAGAAATGCAAATGGGAGAGGCTTATCTTAAAAGAGGGAGCATTTTTGCCACACCAACATTTCTTGTCACTATTGGTCAACTCTCCACATATTTTAAGTTCTTATATATATATATAATAATTGTTTCTAATTTTGATTTTGATATTTGACATTGATATTTTTGTATTTGAAACCGGTTGGTGCTTTTCAAATTCCTTTTGGGTTCCTCATTATAAGTTGGCTTCTCAATTCATTTATGTGAAAATGTTAATTAGCATATATATGATACACTATACTAGAGTCACTAACATTTTTGTTTTCCTTCGAAATTTATATGGATTACTTTACACTCCATTTTAATAATCAATTTATATAGATATTAAGTACAAATTAATCTGTTGTAATCATTCATTAAATATCTATCCAAATCCATAATCTATACATGGAGATGCAGTTGTCTTTTTATTCTTGCCACAGAATATATATATATATATATCGATTAATTCGGTGTTTATAAGTGGCAGGTATATATGTTGCTTTGATAATATCCGACTAATGCAAACCTCCTTGTGATGAATGTGAAATATGAAAATGACAGAGTTATTGACCTATAATTAAACCCTAGAGAGAGTGTATGCACGTGTATATACATACACACACATACATATATATATGTATAGTGGGGAAACAAGCTCATGATACATATATGCATATGGATAGTGGGGAAACTATTCATGAGCTTGTTGACCTCTTTTTGAGAAGATTGGAGACATAAGCATCGAACACATACATACATACATACATACATACATACATACATACATACATACATACATACATACATACATACATACATGCATGCATGCATACATACATACATACATACATACATACATACATACATACATACATACATACATACATACATACATACATACATACATACATACATACATACATACATACATACATACATACATACATACATACATACATACATACATACATACATACATACATACATACATACATACATACATACATACATACATACATACATACATACATACATACATACATACATACATACATACATACATACATACATACATACATACATACATACATACATACATACATACATACATACATACATACATACATACATACATACAAAAAAAAAGCCTTAAGATTACATAAAATTTTCAATTAAGGGGGTCACTAAGAAGAAAAACATATGCAATATCTCACCATCTTTCACTTGTCATAAAACCCATAACTTATGTACAATGGACAAGTGGCCCCCACCTTCTCGTTTCTTCTCATCACACTCGCATCACACTTATGCACTAAAATGCCTACATTTTATGCTACTACTATCATTGCCTACCTTTAGGCATACGGAATATTTGGCATGAAATTTTCACATGAAAAATAATAAATATCATATATTAAATTATGAGAAAATTCCAAGATTTTAGATTGTCAAACTTTATAAAAAAAATACACTCTAATACAAGAGAGAATACATATGTTTATTTGGATACGGATTCTTTCATGTTATTAATTTTTGATGCGTTATAATGAATTCTATTTTTATTGAGAATAATACGGAAATTACCGTATCTAAAACTATATATATTCGAACAAAATTAATCACATCTAGAAAACAATATTCTTTTTTTTTAAAATATTTTTCTGATTTGTGTCAATTATTAGAAGCAGTTGACACGGACTGCAAAAAAAAAATACACTTTTTTTTTCTTATTGGAAGAAATAATTACTATAGTGGGTTATGTGAATGAAGATGGTTCTTGCCAAAGTATACAACCAATAACATTTGCACCAAAGAAACAATTTTTTTACAAAAAATAAAATAAATAGAAACTTAAATGTAAGTAATTTATTTTATTTTCCATTGGTTGCTTTGAGTGTCAAGCTAGTTATGGACCAACCATTGAATGAAACGTTTAGGTTTTGGTACATTACAAGAAGAAGAAGAAGAAGAAGAAAAGTCTTCACTGCCATCAATACTCTTTTGCAGAGATTCTTTGCCTTGAGCAACTTGTGTCCGAAATTCCTTCATTGGATGCACATATGTGCGTTGATTTCTCTAACTCCATCTACTGTAAGAACCTCAATCGTATGTCATCAATATCATTCTCAAACAACTTCTCATGATCTCTCTCTCTCTCTCTCTCTCTCTCTCTCTCTATCTCTCTCTTTGTTAATTGCGGTTTGGACAATAATGTTGTTGTTGTTTTATGTCAAAACTTGTTGTATGATTTCTATTAATTAACAGATAGGATGATAACATATAGTTTGATTTTCTTTGATAGATATGAAATTAGTTTATATTTTGTTGAAAAAAAAAAGAACTTCTTAAACTAAGTAATTGATAACATCTTCTAATCCAACCCTTTTATATATATATATATATATAAGATATGTGTATATATGTATATGTTCATCTTAGTACATGTAAGATGACAAAAAATGTGTTAGAAGTGAAGTGATTCGAATGGACCTTTGTACTAGTTCATGAAGTTATCTTCTTGAGGTCCCCCCCCCTCCCTTGTCTAAATTTACAGAAGTTGGCCATCTTTTTTTTTTTTTTTTTCATTATTATA
>NW_010965304.1:477475-503525 GCF_000463585.1 Tarenaya hassleriana | reverse complement strand
TAAGTTGTCTATTATTTATATATATATATATATATATATATATAATATTCTCAACTTCTATCATTTAATCAGTTTAAACAATTTATGAATTTAGTATCCCTTTTATGATCTTAGTATATTCGTATTAATCATATGTTGATCTACATTGGAACATTTAGATGATAAATTACATTTGTTTAAAGTTAAAAATAATTTGTCAACTTTTTTTTTGGAACATTTTTTTACAGTTGGAAAACATATAATGAAATGTCAATGTAAATTCCAAGAATCTCCTTAGACATTTGTTTAACTAATAAAGTTAAAAAAAAAAAACAGGTGGGATAATTAATAATAATATATGTATTTTAATCGTGTTTGATAATTTGCTTTTTCAGGAAATTATGAAGTTGCTTTGGCCCTTTAAAAGGGCAGTGAGTAGGTCGGTCTAATTATGCTGATTATAAACATAATCCCACTAATGGTATATAAATATATATATATAGTTTACTACATTTTTTTTACAAACAATAAAATACAAAGACGCACATATACATATACATATACATATACACACACACATATGTGTATATATATACATACACGTAGGGTGAGATATTATTATTGTGAATTAAAATATGATTAGCAATTAAGTAGATTTGTATGGTCGTCACATGGGTTTGCGTGAAATATTGCTTTTAACCATCTTTTTGTCTCTCCTACGAAATGAGCTACATGCCCAAGTGGTGTGTCTCTTTTAATTTTTTTTTCAAGTTTTTATTTTCTAAATTTGTTTATTATTTTAAAACTTCTAGATGGAAATTTTATTATAATAGATAAACCATATTTAGATGTTTAAATTTATTAAAATTTGATTTTAATTTGGACCAATAGAACAAACCTTTTAATTTGATAAAATAAAGTTTTATCATAATCTTCCACTCATTCAATTTATATTAAAGATTTGTATATATATATATATATATCACTTTAATCATACGAATTTTAATGTCCACCATTTTTATCTCATTTGAAATCCGAAAAATCATGTGTGAAACGTACCATTAGTTTCAGAAAACGAAAATATTGGGAAAACAAAATATACAATTCTAATTTCTAATATAGTTCATCAATAGTATTGTTCTTTTGGAAGGTAATAAATTACAATTATTTGTTTCTAATTTTTTGGTTTCTTTTTTCACCGAAATAAAATCAGAAATAGACAAATTATCAGATGATCCAAATTTGATCCGAACTCATATTGGAATAAATGTTGACTAAATCTAAAAAATTTGGGCACATGAGTAAGTCAAATTAGGTTCGTATAACAAAAAAATAATATGTAGAAATTGGGATTTAAATTCCAAATTTTTATTTTACGATATTCGCAAATTTCTGAATAAATCAATGTTGAGAGAAGGAAATCTAATCATGGGTGGAACCAACTCTCAAATAAATTTGTACCAAATAATTTGGAAGGGAGTGTAAAATGAAATGATTCACTATGAGCCGGACGAAGAAGTCAACGGAAAGTTGACCGATGACGACTGTCCACGTCAGCATCCAATTCTGTCTCCTCCCCCCACCCCGTGTTTAAATAGAACCGAGCCAGTTCGGTTCTTATTCACATACACACACTACACTACTAATCATTCACGCAACACAAACACACACACATATATATATACAGAAAGAATATTGCCATGTGTGGACACGTCAGCGCCGCCGTAGCATCCGAGAGGTGCCCATGCGTCGTCGGATGTTCCGGAGACGTCGTCTTTCCTCCGCCGCCGCAGGAACAGTTCCCCCCACTGCAACTTCTGCTGAACTACCACGAGCTGATGATCGACACCTCCACCGCCGAGTTCGATCTCACCGGTGAATCAGCGAAGTTTTACTGTTTTTCCGGCGGTTCAGTGAGCGGCTGCGACTCGCCGAGCTCGCTCGGGAGCGGCGGAGAAGGGAAGCAGAGTGCTGCGAGGCATACGAGTGTGAATAGCAACGATGGGTATCTCAGTAATTTCATATCGGCCCATGGGCCCACTTTTGATTCTGGGCCTATCAGACGGGCCCATAGCGCCGGAGACGTGCACGTGAGTCCCACTCTTTGTATATATTTGAAATAATAAAATAGAATAATAAATCTATTTTTCTAGACCGGGAATATAAAAACCATGTTCGGTATTTTAATATATATTTTTTGGGTAACCGGTTATATTGGACCAAAGTTCAGATTAATCTCAGAGTCGGGAGTAAATTATATGATTGAAATTATGTTTTTCATCCCAACTTGAGACTCGAATTCGGGATGGTATAGAGACGTTTTGCATCTGCGTTTCACCGGTTGAACTACTCAAATTGGATTTTAATATATTTTTTAATAAATAGATTCCATTAACAGTGAAAGCTAAGTCTAACCATAGAATATGTTTCAATATAGATGGATGGACCGTTTGATACATGATGATTAAATGGATACGCAGAGAGTGAATAAGAAGGGACAGCAGCAACAGGGGAGGAGAGGGGAGAGTGAGCTGTGGAGTGAGAGCAACGCAATCATACAGGGAATGAACAGAACGGCTAAGTACAGCCCCGAGGAGAAGAAGGAGAGGATTGAGAGGTACAGGAGCAAGAGGAATCTCAGGAATTTCAACAAGAGGATCAAGGTATAATGCATATATACAAATATATATATATATATATAATCCACATATACATATATATGCATGAGAATATATATATATATATATATATATATATATATATATATGAAAACATGAAACACTGACATGTTGAGGTTATATCAAACAGCAGCATGCACATATATATATATACACGTACATATATATATGAATTGAAAGGGAGATCAGGTCAAGGTCCATTAAAGAACGAAGTGGCATATGATAGAAGTATCCCACCAGTAAGGCTTGTAACGTCCATAGTCTAATCAAACATAATATATATATATATAAGTCACTTTCAGACACAAACCAAACCAGTTGCTTATCGTTCCTATTTCGGTCGAATATGGTCTCCTTGTGAAAATAATATATATATATATATATATATATATATATATATATATATATGTATAGTATATAAATAAAATCATTTGTAGCGTATCTAATGATTTAAATGCAATATAGATAAAAAGAAATTTCGAATCAAACTAAAACTTCACATAAAAATAAAAATAAAATGAATTAATTTTTTCCCAAATGCCCAGACTCGATATATTAATATTACAGACCCTAATTTTCTCTCAAACAAAACATTTATCAATTTTGGTCTCTGTGCTTGTGAGTGTGTAGTTGTTGGGTCACGTCCAACTTTTTAGAAATGGGTCATAGGAATCTTTTGAGATTGACAACTCAAAGCTCAAATGTGACTTTGGGTCCTTTTTCCAATTTTGCACTTTGGTCATACACACGCATATATATATATATATATATATATATATGTAACAGTCAGTTTTCATGTGGGTGTGATAAAGTCACCATCTTTATGACAAAATAATGAGAATGGAAACGTGGGTGCGAGGAGTATGAGTGCAGGAAGACACTGGCGGAGGGCAGGGCAAGAGTCAGGGGGAGGTTTGCGAGGAATTGCGACGAGACCGGAGACAAGATCGTCGATGTCTTCGTTCAAGATTCGGACACTTCTTCCGCCGCTTGGGCCTCTTTTCTTGATTCTTTCCTCTCCTGAGAAAATCGGTCTCCCTGTGTGTGTCGTTTGTTAACCCTCGTCGTTTCCATCTCACTACTCATATGCAAGTTTTCCTGTGATTTCTTTTGTAAATAAATAATAAAAGTATTGTTATTGTTATTATTATTATTAGGACATGCTATGTATTGAATTCATGTGAATTTTGGCCAATCGGCAACCTTTTGTACATAAATGATTACCCAAAAAATGGATTTTATTCTCTAACGATTAATGAATAGTATATATCTAGATAAAATAACCTAAAACTTAAAAAAAAGATATGAATTTATAAATAGAATTCGATATTAAATCAATCCCAACAAAATAAAGATTAATTTATATATTATGTTTTTGTTAATTTTTAAAATTATTTAAAATTTAATTTCTATTTCAATATTTCCGTCCTTCTCCTCTTCCCTCCCTCTTGGTATCAAACCAGAGAATTTAATCACATTAAAAAAAATAAAAATAAAACATAGAACCCAAAGAACCAAGAATCTTGTTTTTATCCATCTTATTTCTCTAACCATATATTTTCATTCAACCAGATCATTCCTAGCCAACCTCTAGTGAGTACATTATATTATATAATATAAAACTTTGTAAAAACACGAAGAAGAATATATATTTGAAAAGAGATATAAATTTATTATATAGTAATGTGTATTGTAAATTCAATTGATTTTTCTATATCTCCTCCTCATTATCTATATATATATACACAACATTCATATAACACATGGGGACAACGCCACGTGGCATCATCGAGAATGTACTCGGCGCCCGCTTACTGTCGTCGTCGTAGATTCCGGGTTAGTGCCACGTGTCGTCACAGGAGCTGGCGATGGGCAATTTGGTATCTAATTTTAAAATTGATCGTCAACTCTGTAGAAAATAGGAGACACTATCTCTGGAATCTACAGCGGGAGAGGTGGCGATAGGAGAAGCGAAGGCCAGCTCCGCCTTGAAATTGGACGGAATACCGCTGTATTCCGGGATGGGAATGACGGAGAGCGACGACGCCGTCGTGATACAGAAGGGGAAGAAGGCCGGAGAGCCGCACGTTATCACCGTCAATTGTCCGGATAAGACTGGTCTCGGCTGCGATATCTGCAGAATCATCCTTGATTTCGGCCTCTACATCACCAAAGGAGGTACGGATTTTCCCTGCTACGAGTTTTGTATTGGAAAAACTGAGATTTGTCGCCTATTGTAATGCAATTTCGCAGCATCGATCTATTTGGAGGTTTATTGGTGATTTGCCTTCCTTGTGATAGAGTTTGGAATAGATAACCAGCTTATGAGAACAAAGGTTTACTGGTAGAGAACTTGTGGAATTTTTTTTTTCTGGTTGTGTATTTGGTGAATGTGCAGATTGTTTGCCGTGCTCAATGTTTAGGGTTTTAGGTTTTCATTGGTGAATGATTCTAATCTGATCCTGTTTCTTTGTTTGTTTTCTGGGTGTAGATGTCACAACTGATGGACTTTGGTGTTACGTCGTGTTGTGGGTGGTTCCTCATTCCAATTCTCTCGTTATAAGATGGTCCAACTTGAAGAACCAACTTCTCTCTGTTTGCCCCTCGTGTTCAAGTTCCTTCTTGTTGAATTTGATGCCTCCTCGTCCCAGGTCAACACCTGTTTACTTGTTGAAGTTCTTCTGTCTTGATCGAAAGGGACTTCTACATGGTAATAATTACCTCTCCTCGTGAGTGATTGCTTGCTGACATTAGTCTTAAGCGTATGTTCATTCACTGATTTGAATATCTCTGAAAATTCTGGTGTTCAGATGTTACTCAAGTACTGTGTGAGCTTGAGCTCACAATTCAAACTGTTAAAGTGACAACAACACCAGATGGGAGAGTTCTGGACCTTTTCTTCATTACAGACAACAAGTGAGTTCTTATATGTATATATTGTCTTTACCTATCCATTGTCTTCTAAAGATTTGTGTCTAATGTAAGTTTGGTGATTTTGGCCAATCTTTGTCTGCTATCTCGCGTATGTTTCAGGGATCTTTTACAAACGAAAGGACGACAAGACGAGACACTAGAGCAGTTGCATTCAGTTTTAGGAGAATCATGTATCAGTTGTGAGCTCCAGTTGGCGGGTCCTGAGTACGAGTGTCATCAGAATATTCCATCCCTTTCTCCAACAGTGGCCGAAGAGTTGTTTAGGTCTGAACTATCTGATGAAGAAGCCCGTACACAGGCTCTTAGTCCTGATATGACGAAGCTGAAAAATTCTATTGTCACTGTTGACAACTCGTTAAGCCCAACTCACACATTGCTCCAAATATGCTGTGTTGATCACAAAGGCCTTCTCTATGACGTATTACGACCTCTAAAAGACCGTGACATTAAGGTATATAAACTTGATTTTCAGTTTTCTCTGCAGGATCAAAAGCTCAACTTTGTGTACTACCCTGCAGATATGTTATGGCCGTTTCTCGCCTCAATCTCAAGGCTACCGGGATCTTGACCTATTTATTCAGCTGATAGATGGGAAAAAGATTGTGGATCCCGACAAGCAGAGGATTCTATGTTCACGGCTGAGGGCTGAAATGCTTCACCCATTGCGTGTTACTATCACAAACCGAGGACCAGATACTGAACTTCTGGTTGCAAACCCGGTCGAGCTATCCGGTAAAGGCAGACCAAGAGTTTTCTATGATGTCACTCTTTCACTGAAAATGCTAGGAATCTGCATTTTCTCGGTAAGAAGCAAATCTAACCTACAAGATGCAACAAAATGTGTTACTTTTAATCAGCTACTCAGAGTATGAAACCGTGTGTTCTTGTTTCATCACAGGCTGAAATAGGAAGGTACTCGGCCTGTGACCGGGAATGGGAAGTGTACAGATTTCTTCTGGACGAGAATTGTCCCTTTCAGCTCAGTAATAATGGTGCTAGGAGTCAGGTTGTTGATAGAGTGAGAAGGATTTTAATGGGTTGGTGAATTACTTCTGGTCATCTTATACATATTTTTCTGAAGATCCCGAACCGAGTATATATATATATATGTATATATGGATGGCTTTGATCATAAGATCATGTTCAAGTTGATGTCCTGTTTCTGTTCAGTTTGCTGCGATTGCCTTAACACCATAGTTGGTGCCTTGGTTTGATTTTTTGTGAATGTTTGTTTGGGGGGTTTATTGATCGATAAGAAAATAACGGGTTCTTTTTTGAGTTGTATCTATAATGCGGGCAGGGTTCGGTAATTGTGGCGTGAAGAGTGGGTCGATAACTGATGATTTTTTTGGATAAGGGTTTTTTTGTTAACAAAAATGGATAATGGGTAGGGATGTAAACACCACGTGTCCAAAGTCAAAAGGACACGTGGCCTCTCTGGTGCCACGACGCCGTTTCGTATTCCTCCATCTTCTTCTCCTTCGTCTTCTTCACCTTTTTGACTCGATAACGCAGCAGAAGCAAAGCATTTATTTTCCTTTACTTTGGATCCATTAATTAATTGATTAATTTTTTATTGAAAAAATCAAAATTGATGAACGGATAAACGAGTTCGCGTATAATTGAAGGACCGATTTCTCTAGAGCGTTACAGTGAGATCAATCAATGGAGTTTCTGGTTCTGAATTAGGGTTTATTCAGAGAACGCATGCGTTGTTGAGTTTCAGGAGCTTGAGAAAAATGGAGAAAGCTCCTTCGACGTCGCGCAGCTATGCTTATATGGAAGCTCTATCGCAAGAGATAAAGAAGAAGCTTGCACGGGTTAGCTCTTCACTTTTCTTTTTCTTTTTCTACCTCTAGCGGTTCTTGGATTTTGCGTCTTTGCCTGAGATCGTGGAGTTTCCGATCATGTAATCTGTTCTGTTGGTGAGAAATTGCGACCAGTAACCGCGGCTGGATTGTCACGTGGGAAGTGCGTTGGAATTACGAGCGGGAGTTTTGAATTTTGTGCACGAAATCGTGGTTTTCGGTGATATTGTATGATTGAATGTTGGGAAAATGTTTGGGAAACCGGAAAGATGATGAATGAGTTTCGAGGATTCGGGATATTACCAATTAAGAACAGTTAATCGATGTTTTAATTGGAAATGCAATCGTCGTGTTCTGCATTAGATCAAAGCTCTGCAATCTGATTACTGGTAGTTTGGCCTTCTGTCCTTTCTCACCCCCTGTATCAAGAACTTTTTATGCTCTAGATGTTTTTGGGTGTCAATGATTGGATTCATGGATTTTCCCTTCTGGAATTGGAGTACATTGATTGATTTTGGATATCTGATTATTTTCTAGGCACTTGCTTCTTCAACACAGAGACGCAAATTGTTGCAGGATCTATTTGCTGACATAGCTCTAGAAGTCGATGAACGTGCCAAAGGTAAACTTTTGGTCTCATATTGATTTAAGTTTAACAGGAGCCTGATATTATTTAGTGTGTGTGTTCAGTTATTTAGCGTTTTAGTTACGATGTCGGTTAATGGTCAAGAAAATAATGTGAATTTAGTAGCGGCACTCAACATAAGGATAGTTCTAGTGGTTGATAAAGTTATGGGGACTGAGCTTTAAAATTTACTTCAACCAGAGCTTACCTGTAAGTTTCCAGTTGAATGACTATCATTATGATGAGTTTTTTTAACCAATGACACTAAGTTAGTGCTTGAACTGGAAGCAGATGCTATCCTTTGCAGGGGCGAGGATGGAATATCTTCTGTTGAGGCAGATGCTGATGGCCCATTATGTTTCTTCGATGTCCTTGCTGATTACTATGTGAAGGTGCCCGAAAGTGGAAAAGATATACTCGAGTCGATGTTGCAGCTTTGGAGCCAGTCGTTTGCATCGCACATTTTCTATCTGCTGTTCCATAAATGGGTATTACAATCTTTCAGTAACTATCTGAAATATGCTTGCAGTCCCAAAATCTCCCTTGCCTTGTCTGCACTCCTCAGTCTTTTGCCTCCTACATTTTACTTGTTGGATTTTCTTTTTTATCATGGTTTTGGTGAGTCGCCCCTCTAATGTTCTATATTTTTCTCCAGTTGTTTGAGGTTCAGCTCGACAATCAAGAAATACTCCTGCGCTATTCTTCTGCTCTTGTCCAGGGAGCAGCAAGTGTATTCTGGTAAATTCCTTGGACTTCAGAGTATTAGATGATAAAACTTAATATGCTTTCATCTAGTTTGGATTGTATGGCTGAGTTTTAGATTCGCACAAGCACCAGGTCTTTATGTTAGGGGCATGACCTAGTTTGGCAAATGATTTGTGGGGAACTGTTGTTATGGTCTTTACAAGTCTTTCTTGGGTCAATTGACGTGCTCCGGATTGTGAGGGTAACATGTATTTACCTCAATTCATTTTCAATCACAGGATTGACATCCAGACAAATGCATGGCGTTTCCAAACTCTCTTTCGGGTAACTCTTTTTCTAAGAAATGCCATTTTCTTTAGCTTTCTTTTTCTGGATCCTTATGTTTTTGGTAACTCTTAAGTTGTTGCTCGTTTCCCATGAAATATAACAAAGTTGGTAACAATGCTGCACAAACCTATATACTTTTCCTTCACTGTGTGAATGTAAAATAACTGCATGCAATGTTCACAACTGTGTGATTGTGATAGTACATATCATAAGCTGTTTTATGTCTCTGCCTTGTGCTATGCCTGCTTGGATATAGGCAAGAAGTTTTGTATTTCGTCCTTCTGTTGGATTTCCACCAACGTATGTTCTACATCATCACATAAAATTTTCATCCGACTAACATGTTCCTCTTGAGTTCTGGCAGTATCTCCTTGAGAAAGTTGCTTTGGAGCCTTCCCGACTCAACAAAATTCCCATTCAGGTGAGCAGTTCTTTTGCATCGTCTGAATCTTCTGCTACTATCACCGAGTGTTGGAAGTTAACTCTGGCATGGTTAATTTCAGGCTCAGAGGGATCTGTATTTCTTGCTCTCAAGGTTCATTTTATTTTACAATTCAGGTGGTCAACTGTTCTTAAAACATCTTGGAGCCGAAAAGTTCTCGTTCCCTGACAGTTTCAATTTGCAGTTGACAAACTTGAGAGTTTCTTGGGGCACTTTCCTGAGTTTCCAAATACTTTCTTGGTTGGAGGGCCAGCAGATTTTTTTGTTATCGAACTCGCTGACCAGGTATAAAGGCAACTGAGATATGGTTGTTTTATCTCTAGAAAGAATATGACAGTTATCTTTTTATTATTACACATATACTGTGGTTCTTCTTCTGGGCAGCTGCAAAAGTTAAAGGTGGAGCCGGTGCTGCTACATTATCTCTCTCAGATGAAGGTTCTTCGTGGTATATTTACCTGAATTTCATGACAGGAATATGATTTGTTGACTCAAAACATAAACATATTGTAAAATCTGCAGGTATGGAACTGAGATTGACGACAAGTACGAGGTTGAAAACATGTTTGTACAGCTTTGCCTCCCCTGGAGGTCCGATGTACCCCACGAGAGCTGTTCGTCATGCAGCATGGGCTACATTGGATTCTCTTTATCCTGTGAGTGTGTTCTTATTAAAAAAGCATCTTTGGCCACACACACACACACACACAGATAGATATGCCTTTGAAGTTCACCTAAATTCCATCTTACAGTATTATCCATGTCGCCTACAGTTGGTCTCTGTCCTCTGTCTAGCATTTGCTGATGCGTCCTTTCTTTTAGTAGGTTGGGCAAAAGAAACATGAACATCGGGTACCTAACATTATATATTATATATAAAGATGACATAGAAAGGCAATGTGAGCTAAGGAAAATCCAATTATCGGATCCAAGTACACTTCTGATATGTGTTTCAAAAAACATCGGAATTTTGTAGTTAAACTTGGATACGGTAACTGATGGATATCCAAAATTATCTTGGTACCCCGTTATTTGGGCACCCGACCAAAAGGGATCTAAGTAATTCTCGTGAGACTTGAGACATTCGGATTCAGGTAAACCCAAAACCTTGGGTACCCGATCTGTGCTCAGGCGCTCTCTGTCTTTCGGTATGTTTATATATGAGGGATAAAATATAGTAACGAGCGGATGTGGCAGGTGGGGCGACACCCGAGGCATGTGATAAGCCTGTTTTTCCGGTTGTTGTACCCTTGGTGCTGGCCTTCCTCGTGCTGGAACTTTGTTGTTTCCAGCATTAAGTCGGTGTTTCATTCGCTTTTCCATGTTATATTTCCGCGGTCGGAAGAAGCCAAGTCAGTGCTGAACTAATCATACTACTACTTTGTGTTCTTCCGTTGCAACTTGCAAGACCTTTGAATGCCAAAATGTATATATCCTTCTCAGCTATGTGGGAATATCTTTCCAAGTTTTTGTTATTTTCTTTAGAGGATGTACTTTTTTTCTTTTATCTATATTATGACCAAAACAATGAGGCATCATTTTTTTTTCCTGTGCTTGTTACTATATATGTGTATATATATATATATTAGAACATACCCAAGTGACAGAGATGCAGTGGCTAACCACCATTGCTGTTCATATCCATAAATTTTTTTTGTATAGAGTGATGAATATCTTTTAGGGTTTAGTGGTTTGTCTTCTTCATCATCCACTCTTCTCTCCTTGGTTTTCTTTTCTTGTTTTGAAGATCTCTCTATTGGATCTTGAGATTGGTCTGCCCCTTAATCTGTAAAAAGGAATGTATTTGCAATCGAATACGATCTGCTCAACCTCTTTTATACAATTTGTTTAGTTTGAAATTAACATCCCAACTATATTTCGTGAATCGATTACAATTTCGACTCATCTCCTACAATTGTTCAAATCCCTCTTCCTCAAAAAATAAGGGACTGAAAGAATAACAACTTCGATATACGCCGATGGAATTCTACGCTACGCTGGATGATCATGGCGACTTCGGCTGAAGAAGAAAGGGTGTGGCTGATGAAGAAACGGGTGTGCCAGCAAAGCATCTGTGGTCCATCTCAGATCAGGATCTCGGACCAAACACTTCTCCAAGAAATCTCTGGCCTTGTCCGAAACCGATTCCGGTATGACCGGGATTTCGTCCGAATTGGCGATCATACGCATCAACTCGTCCCGGTTTATACGGGCATTCTCTTCTCCCCACGCGTGCGAACCGGTTAGCATCTCCAAGACCGTGCAGCCGAATGCCCAAACATCAGCTCCGTAGTCCAAATCTCCTCCCGTCACCAGCTCCGGCGACATGTACATGGCGGTGCCTCTCGGGTAACCGTTGTCTTCGTCATACTCCACCGTGTCTTTCTCCACGGCTAACCCGAAATCGGCGATCTTGGCGACGAACCAGTCCCGTCTGATCCACTCTACTTGCGGAACAAGCAAGATGTTGGCCGGTTTGATATCGCAGTGGATGATCCGACGGCAGTGGATGTCGTTCAGACCCCTGAGTATATCTGTGGCTAAAAGCTTGACGTGGCTCTCTCTGATACCTTCAGGTTGGGTTCTGATTAAATCTTTGAGGCTCCGACCAGAACAGAACTCGAGCATGATGTTGTAATGTTTCTCGCCTGTTTCGGAATCGGTCGTGATCTCGTCGCCGAGGAAGGAGACGACGAAGGGAGAGCAAAGTAAGCTCAGAATGCGTGACTCGTCCATGAGTGTCGAAGCGCGTGACATCTCCGCCGTTTTCACGGCCATCTTGTTGCCGTTATCTCTGACGGCGAGGTAAACGGAGCCGAAACTGCCTTGTCCGAGGAACTGGGAGCGTACCCACGAAGCGCCGTCGTCGGAGTTTCTGGGCTTCGTCGGTCGGTTCTTCGCCGTCTTCTTGGTCTTGGTGGGGCCCATGAAGTAGCGCCTGCGTTCCATCATGGCCTTCCACTTGGCGTCGCGTTCGATTTTCTTCTTCTTGGTGGGGCCCATGAAGTGGCGTCTGCGCTCCATCATGGCCATCCACTTGGCGTCGTGTTTGATTTTCTTCGGGGGATCGAGAGATCCCAAGCTACCAGACGGGGAATCAAGCGTTGACGAAGATGGCGATTTCTTCATCCTTCTTCTCCTCCGCTCTCTCAGTTAGGGTTTTTGGCGTGAAGAGAATAGATTTGTTTCACCTCTCAGATGTATATGTATATATATATATACTTTGTGGTTTGTCACTCGAGGTTTTTCCGTCATTTAGGAGTTCTTCAGATAAAAATTCTTACATTTTCCTTTTCCTTTTTAAAAAAAATGATTTAAACATTTTTTTAAAACTATGATTTAGACATTCCTTTTCTCTTCGATGAAAAAAGGAAACAAAAATAGTTACACCCGATTAATATAATAATAACTAAATAGGCGATGATTAAATATTCAGAAATTATATCGACTCATTCATAATTTTAGTAGTAAAGATCATACCAAAAAATTAGTAGTAAAGATTTGTATCGAATTCGATCGTTTTACTGATATTAATTATAGGTTTATATATGCATACAAAAAAATAGATTCGTAATTTTCAGATTTTTTTTACTACGTACATATGTATAAGATTTTTTTTTTAAAATCCCCGTAAATATTAATAACATATTCATAAGATATTGATTCCTGCACCTATTATATCTTTTATTAATAATCTGCACAAGATTACGATAATGTGATATAACCTATAATTTTTATGGATAATACACATTTACATATCAATTCTCCTTTTTTTGTACTTTTTCCCTAGATTTGTTTTTTCACATTTTTTACAATTGGTGGTTTTAACGGGTTTTCTCTAATAACATAATCTTTATTATATTCTATTTTTTTCTGCGAACATGTTACGTTTTATCTATTGTAGTCTTCGTTCCGAAAGTAACACTTTTCATTTTTTTTTTACAATTCATACATTTCCGTCGTTTTTTAGGTACTGTTTTTCTTCATATCTAACGTAAGAATAACAAAGCGACAATTAATGTTGAAAACAAAGGTTAAACACTCTATTTTTTTTTTTTTTATAACAAAATCCTTGAAAACGTAAACTTTCTATTTCTCTCCGAGCTTTATTACTTTGTCTGACCACTGCAGGGGTTTAGTATTGACAGGTTCAAAAAAAAAAATTATTAAAACCCCCAAAATTTGACATATGCAGAGACCCAGTGGAGAGGTGGGCTAAAATTTTTAAAATCTGCCAAAAGGACTCCTAATTTTGGACCCCAATGGAGGAAGAAGACTGTTATTAGATACTCACCCTACAAACCTGACAATAAGACAGTAATCAGGACCAAGCATCGAGAGATCAGACCTTGACATCCTATAATTCATTCACAGTTCATTGCTCTACCATTTTATTAACTGCGACCAAAAAAATATCATATATATATATATATGTGTGTGTGTGTGTGTATACACAGAGTACAAAATGGACAATTGGTCATCGGTATTTCATGTATGCAAAAAAAACGCCAGAGAACCACCAAAAGGGCACAAAACCTAATAACAAACATAGATCTTTTAGTCCTATAAACCCACAAAATAACAATACTTAATCCGCTAAAAAGCATGTCTACAATCAATCAGGCAGTTATCGTGATGTTGGATCACATATACCTAATAGAAGGGTCGGATATCGTAAGAAAAAAAATGTGAACTTTGTGATCGCCTAAGACCAAATCAGCATACCAACCAAAAGACAGCAAGACTACAAAAGGAAGGCAAGAAGAAGACAGTACAACGTTAACAGTAATATAACAATTCAACATGGGATATAACGGGCTCACCTCATCTCCACGGCCTAAAGGCTACATTCCCAGTGACTGATTAGTGCCTATCACCTCTCTCTGATTTGAAACCTGAGAAGAGTTACAAACAACAAAAAATACGAATCAGATAACCTTAACACAAAGGAATAAGGGCCAAGCAGAGGCCAAACCTCGACATCAGGATCCATGATAAGTGCTCTACCACCTAGCTGCAACCACTCAGTTAAAATAAGACAACCTAAATATCATATACATGGACAAAAGGCAAATTGATCATCAGATACTGATCCTAATGTGTATAAAAAACAATAGAGAACAAAAGATTTCAACACAAAAGAGAGAATATGATGAAGAACAATACGATAAAGGTTCTCTGATCTTAATGAGAAAATCACATTCTTCACAATAAATCGGAGAAATTTTGAAGAAAAGAAACAATACGGTAAAGGAATTAGGGCAGAGTAGAGAGTGAGAGACCAAACTGTGACGTGACATCTTGATCCATTGTTAAGTGTTCTACCACCTCGCTGCAACCATTCACTCCTAATGTAACAACCTAAATATCATGTACACGGACAAAGGGAACCAGCAACTAAGACAATCGAACAACTACAGATTCTAACAGCCATGAAACCACGAAGCAAATGATCAAGAAAACTGAGAATTGCATCAGGGTTACCAAGAAAATACATCCCATACTCACACAAAGCTCCTGCTAAATCATACAGAGCAACAAATCCTGAAAAATTTAAGAGGATCACTAACAAAGAAAATATCAATCCTAGTATACGGACCAAAAACAAATGCCACATTAACGAGGGCATAACATTTCAAACAATCAGAAGGTTCAAAGGAAACCAAGCACAACTGCAACTATAATACACCACGTGATCTTTAGATAGATTTAACAAGATTGCCAAAAATAGCCATCAATTCTTGCATACGCAAATCTTATGTAGAGAGGCCTACTTTTCAAAAGTGCAAAAGGACTCCTAAATCTGGAAAATTGGAGGAAGAAGACGACTACTAGATACTCACCTCTGTCTGATTCAAAACCTGAGAAGATTTACAAACGAAAAAAATACGAATCAGAGAACCTTAAGGCAAAGGATTAATAGCCAAGCAGAGACCATACCTCGACATCAGGAACCATGGTTATTTGCTCTATCACCTAGCTGCAACCACTCGGTCAAAATAAGACAACCTAAATATCATATACATGGCCAAAAGGCAAATTGATCATCAGATACTGATCCTAATGTGTATAAAAAACGACAGAGAACTAAAGATGTCAACACAAAAGAGAAATCAATAGTAGTGTACTGAACTGTAAACAGAATGACAGACATTTTGACAAAGGATCCATTGGAGAGCTCACATAATCAACAGAGAAGAGAGAATTGAACCTCAGCTTACATAACGACAGGAGTAATTACAGCACAAAAAACTGGGAAACAAAAACTAACATAGAAATTTAACAAACGATCTCTAACTGTTATCCAGTTCTCCAAACTTTCAAAATCCAATGTAGCAGCCGGATTTAGAAAACCCTAGTTAACAGTTCAGGAGCTAGTAAATTTGGTTACGGCCTTCGTCCCTTCAGAAACAGCATGTTTCGCCAGTTCACCAGGAAGAACAAGTCTGACGGCGGTCTGAATCTCGCGGGATGTGATTGTAGGTTTCTTATTGTACCTCGCGAGCTTCGAAGCTTCCTGAGCGAGTTTCTCGAAGATATCGTTGATGAAGCTGTTCATGATCCCCATAGCCTTGCTTGAGATTCCGATGTCGGGATGAACCTGCTTCAAGACCTTGAAGATGTAGATCTTGTAGGTCTCGACACTCTTCTTCTTCATTTTCTTCTTCCTATCGCCGCCTGCACCGGCCTCCTTTGGAAGCTTTTTCCCAGCCTTCGGCTTCTTCTCTGCCGGAGCTTTCTCGGCCTTTGGCTTCTCCTCCGCCGGTTTCTTCTCAGCGGGTTTCTTCTCGGCGGGTTTCTTCTCTGCCTTCGGCGCCATGGATATTTTCTCTCTCTCGACTTGTTTCGGTTAACAAAATCAAGACCTAAAAAGTTTCCAAAGGAATGAGTACTCACATCACCGGTGTTCTGATTTTATATATTCCCAAGATTTGATATAATTGGATAATGCTGAGAGACAAGGATCGATGACGTGTCATTTCTCACCGTTAGTCCCCGATTAGAGATCGACGGTCGATAAGTAATCATAAGGGTGACAAACAAAGTATACACGTGGCTCATTCCTAATGGTCGAAAGCGCGTGAATAATTCCCATTCCCGCTCCCACCATTTTAAACAAGGTCCATATTATAATGGACAGCCTGGATTGGAAAACCTGAAGCCCAATACTAATAACGCTTTGGACATCTCTGAATGGTCTTTTGTTCAAGAACGTGACGTTTCTTTTTTTTTTTCCCTCTAAACTCACTCCGTATATTCACGAATTTTTTTTTCGAATGATTCACTCGTAAAATCCTTTGCATCCATTCCCAAAACCCACCCTTTTGAATTCGGTTACAGTTATATCTTATTCGATTTCGATCAAGAGATATTCAGTTATGAACCAAATCGAACAACAGCTTGTTTCGTACGTTGTCCGAAACTTGGACCGTGACAGCAAGAACTGGACAAGCACTAATACGATCTATACGGAGGAAGATAATGTACCAAAACATTCATCATTGGTAGTTTGAAAAGGAAAACACAAGGCAAAGGTTCACTCCTTTTCATTGTTTTGGTTAGCGAAACACGAAAAAGGCAAACGACGCAACGCTGTAACGAACGAAAACATTTGGAGACAATACCGATAGAATGAAGTTCGTTAGGTTCATACCGTCACCAGGAAACTGTAAAGATATTTCATGCCAGGAATAGTAGAGTAGAATATCGGGTGGGGGGGGGGAAGAAACTTATTCAAGCGGAGGATCATTCGGGTTTTCAGTTGACACGGCTTTTGAAGACATCGAGACCCATCTCGGTCGGGTCAGTGGCTTGAAGCTCTACTTGAATTCCGTCGAGCTCCCTCTTGAATCTGTCCTTTGAGCTTGCATATATCATCTTGCTTCTCACCCTTGCCGTATCCGGAGACCTTGTAAAATTTGTACAATTTCAATCACTATCAAAGATTGTGGACGTTTTTTCACAGCAGGGTTTTAGCAAAGACAGTGTTAAATACCATGCGATGAAGAAAATCTTGCTCTTCTGGCAGTTTTCTGCTGTGACAAAGTCAAAATCGAAAATGGCGTATCGGCATTCATTTGCAGGGAGGCTAGCTGTGAAATCCTCGTAGGTTTGGGCTGGTTCCCCGACTTTCTCTACAATCACTTGTTTCTGCTGCTCCTCAATCTTGTAAACTATGAAACGGTATGTCCGTTTCGCCTTCAGTTCCAAAAACCTCAGTTTGCAATCATCATGCACAGCCATTCCCGACGCTGCGTTTGCCTGAAAGGAAAAGATCAAGCAAAGAGCAGATGTTACACAGATGTGTATACATAGAAGAAGAACACTAAGATGCCATCTCTCTCGAAAGACTTCCACCCACATTCAAGATTTTGTGAATTCAACAACAATTTTCAAACCATGGATCACACATTTGGGGAAAAATGGCATTTCAGATCTTAACCGATAATCTCAACAGATCGACTGGATATAAATATCTCGAACAACTTGGAGAAGCAAACAGAACAATGTTGAACCCGACAGATATGGAACAGCACAGATTGGTCACAAGGAAGTCGTATGGTCAGCATTCAAACAACAGCAATACAAAATCCAACAGAACAGAGATGTTAGAATGCATCTGAGAACTGAGAAATCTCAGATTTCGACCAACAAGGAGCCGATGGATCAAATAACTAAACTGCACTGAGACACTGTTCACGTATTAGTGGGAAATCACATGAGATTTCTGGATTAATTAACGCAAAGCACAACAAACCTCGACGTCTCTACAGATTTCGATCGTAGATCAGTTCCACCGATCACACACACACAAAACCCCAAATTTCTAAGCAAAAGCCAAATCCATCTCCAGATCCAACGAAGAAAACAACGAGCTAAAATCGAAATCCGAACAATCGAGATCCATACAAAGCAGAATCGAATGTAACTCAAAATCGTGAGAGTACACTTCAAATCGAATAACTGGAAACAGAGAAGACGAGAGAGAGAGAGAGAGAGAGAGAGAGAGAGAGAGAGAGAGAGATCACCATGGCTGAACCAAACTAGTTCGTGAGAAATTTCTTGCTGAGACGAAGAAGAAGATATTTCTTCGGGCAGCGAATATCGACGGAGAATATGGAGAATCTTTTTCTTCTCGGTTTCTTTTCTCCTTCTTTCTTAAGCTTAACTTGGAAGATATAGTCAGAATATATACATACATATATATATGTATGTATATGTTGGAACTTATTTCATATTATTTCTGTTCATACAAACTCTTTAATTTAAAATTTAATTGAGTGAGATCTGCAATAATGATAAAAAAGTTATTTAAATAATATATGAATTTCTAATATATAATTTAAGCTCCAATTTGGACATATATCAAAGTTGATAGATGTTTGAAATTTCTTACCATCATTATTGGTTCCTACATGAAATAATTTTTAATTTATCTGTTGAATATTTGCATGCTAACTGTTTGAAAACAAGTTTCACCACTTAATATATGAAAAATATTTCATAGATTTTTTTTTTTGGAAATTAGTTTATTCCCATTTTAGCACACAACCATCTAGTTAGATCGCCAACGCAAATTGACAAATTACATTTTAAATAAATACATAATTACTAATTAGGATGTGATTTTTACATAACAAACGATTAAAAAAAAAGGAAATTCAAATGAAAGGTGGCTCTCTCGCCTTTTCAGCTCTACAATCATCATTATAGCGGTGATGGGAGCCAGCGGAGAGGAGCTGTGATCATCGAATCAAAGAAAGACACGTGGCATATCGGTATCCTTCCTTCGCCTCATCCACGTGGCAAAAAATTGAAGCCCAATGACAAGATGAAAAGGCCATAACTGGCCCAAATATAAAATATTAATAGGCCCATTGTTTAATTATTATTATTATTATTAATTGCAATACCAATTTGATGGTCGACCAAGTGATCTTCCTTCGGTGAAATGTCGGCGGCTACAGGTGTTTCTCGTATTGTACGAGCAACACCATTCCGAATGGTTTCTGTCCGTGGATCTTGCTCCAAGTTATTTCTCGGAGGTTCTCTCTCTCATCCCAATTTGTACATGGGCTTTCGATTTCCATGAACATACCAAATAAAGCTTTGTAGCCAGAGGATGAGGAAAATGCCTTCAAAGTGTTCGATCGAATGCTCAACAGAAGGATGATAACTTGTTGGGATTTTCGCAGGGCTTTGTTATGACACGAACGAACCCGTCCTCAAGGATGCATTTCAGAAGTACGGAGAAGTCATTGAAGGTAAGAAAAGATCTCACACGATCTCTGAAATCTCTTGCAGATCAAATCTTTTGGCGGCTGTGTGAGTGGTAATTGAAAGTGCAGTTAAAGTGATATGCGATCATGTGAGCGGGAAATCAAAAGGTTACGGCTTTGTACGATTCCATTCAGAAGAAGCGGCCGCCAAAGCCCTTGCATCCATGAACAATCAGGTTCTGTCTGAAAAATCCTGACTGAAACACTATCAATGCTTTGATTATTATGCTGACGGACCCTTTTGCTTTTCCTTTCTTTTGATAGCTACTCGACGGTAGAAACATCCGCTTAGAATATGCACGCAAAGGATGATCATTTTGTCTGCTCAAAGATGAAACCAGTAAGGTAATGAAATCCAAAAACAGGGCATAGCATTGTCTCTCAGATCCTATACATTGTACGCAACTCAACTACTTTGATCCAATCTATGTGGAAGTTTAGGAACAGAATGTGATCTTATCTGTGCCTGAATTACTTGCCACCCTCTACTTTGCCATCCTTGATAGAATCTGATCCGGGGCCTCCACTCTTTGCTGCTTCAACGAAAATTAATCGGCTATCGACAATCTGGGAAGAAAAGAAAAGGATCAGAGACAGATATAGTTCATGTTTAAAGGAGCTCAAAACTGCCATGGACACCGTTTGCTTTTTCTCATGCATATGATGTGATTACTGTCACACCCTCTTACTCTTAACAGAAATTATGTCTGATCCACTAAAACATATCTCTAGTTTTGTTGTTTGTCACATAAGAGCGTAGTAAACAATCTACAAAGTTACTTCGAAGTCTATAGCCGTGAATCATCACAGAATCATCAACGAGAATACTGCAAGAGAAACTCAACCTAAGAGACAAGGAAAATGGTTCATCTGCAGGAACCCATATCAGCTACAACCTACTTAAGAATCATAACTGACCCTGGTTCGAATTCGATGAAGATAAATACCAATATCACAACCCAAGATTGAATACTCATTCACGAACACAATACTGTAACACAGGCAGAAGACTAGACAGATGGTAGGATTGATGGAGTTTACACTGCCATTCAAGGCTTTCAATGCCTTTTGTGCATCATTCTCCGACTCAAACGCCACAAAGCCGAATCCTTTCGGCCTCCCCGTTTGTGGGTCCCTAACAAGACGAGCTACAACACGCAGATATTCAATACAAATTCAGAGAAACCCAAATCAAAGAATCGACAGCGACAGATAAACAAGTTGAAAGGCGTCGACCTTACCATCTTTTACAGCACCGAAACGTGAAAACAGCTGCTTCAGCGATCTCTCTGTGGTGTAAAAAGACAGTCCTGCAAGAAACCGAGCAAAGAGAAATCTGAGGAACCATGAATCTGAGGGGAAAAAAACTCAAACTGGAAACGAGAAAAAGATCATCTTACTGCTAACGAAGAGCTCAGTTGCGAGCCTCTTTGCCATCAAATGCAACACGGAACAGCAGGAGACTGAGTCGAAAAACCTAGAAATGAGAGCATCATTTTATACCCAAAAAACGACGACGTATCTAAACCCGACCAGAAATATCTGAAAATCGGGCTGTTTTCATAAGGAAGTTTCATAGATACATCGAAGTTGGAGACGTGAAATACATGAGAAATTTCGGGATTCGATTTTCAAAAACAAGTACCCGGATCGCCCTAAACCTAGCTTACTACACAGCAACATCACCATATATCGACTGAAACCAGACGGGTACAATTCACGAGCTGGTGAATTTCGTCACGGCCTTGGTCCCCTCAGAAACAGCATGTTTCGCCAGCTCTCCGGGAAGAACAAGCCTGACGGCTGTCTGAATCTCGCGGGAAGTAATCGTGGGCTTCTTGTTGTACCTCGCGAGCCTTGAAGCCTCCTGAGCGAGCTTCTCGAAGATGTCGTTGATGAAGCTGTTCATTATTCCCATGGCCTTGCTCGAGATTCCGATGTCTGGATGGACCTGCTTCAGCACCTTGAAGATGTAGATCTTGTACGTCTCCGTGCTCTTCTTTTTCATCTTCCTCTTCTTTTCGCCGCTGGCTACGGCCTCCTTCGGCAGCTTCTTCCCAGCCTTCGGCTTCTTCTCCGCCGGAGATTTCTCGGCCTTCTTCTCCTCCGCCGGTTTCTTCTCCGCCGGCTTCTTCTCCGCCTTTGGAGCCATTGTTGTCAGACTAGAAAATCACGATTTCAAAGACTGAGAAAAGGAAATACACTTGAACGTCGACTTATACGCTCCCCACCTTAACTGATATATATATATGATAACGAATCAGATATCCATTGGCTGTGTGGCTTTTCACGCGGATAGATGACGTGGAAGTTTTAAACCTGTTGATTTATATATTATCGACGGTTGAAATGTATGAAGAGGCCCAGTAACGACGGCCCATAATAGTACCAAAATACGTATATTGCCTTTAGGCCCAAATATGCTTCGGCCTAGCACCTTTCGAGCCCAACTATATTTAGGCCCAATTATACGATATTTGATATCATATAATTTCAAAATGGGCCGATGAAAGCAAAACCCTAATTGGCGCAAGACTTCTACTGCTTCCTCAACTTTGCTAGGAGGTGAGCCAGAGAGACGCTGGAGCGGCAGCTTCTTCGGTTCCAGGTTAGAAAATCCAGAGAAACCTTGATTTATTTTCGAATTCTATGTTATTCTACTCTGTTTATGTTCGAATATGATATGAATCTGCGCGGAGATTGCTGTTTCTCTAGGAAAAGTCGCTGTTTAGGAGGTTGTGTTTGTTTTTTGTTATGGGTTTTTATGTTGTCTGTGATATCGGTTTTGATTGTCATGATCGGAAATAGCAAGACAATTTACAAAAATAGTAATCCATGATGGAAACCTTTGTATTATTGTTATGATTTTGATTGTTTCTTAGCGTTGATTGTTTGCGGATTCAGTGAATCGTTTCAATGCCGATGCCAACATATGAAGCTCATCGAAATGTATAAACTCTTGCTTTTCTGTATTTGTATGGCATCGTATACATCTTCGATAGACGTTAATGTGCTTTTTATCCGTATTTTACTCAAAGAACTTGGTACATTATATGGTTTGACTGGGTTTGTTTTGTCTTTTGGTTAAGTATAGTTATATACATACTCTAGAGAGATGTAATTATTAATGGTCGCGTTATAAATCTGTGTTCTTTTTCCAAGTTCCAATGGGAATGGATTTGTTGTTTATCGGTTTCAGTTTTCATTTTCTTTCAGGATGGTGAGAATCAGTGTACTGAATGATGCTCTTAAGAGCATGTACAATGCGGAGAAGAGGGGGAAGAGACAAGTCATGATAAGGCCTTCTTCTAAAGTGATCGTCAAGTTTCTTCTTGTCATGCAAAAGCACGGTAATGTTATACGTTCTATCTATCTGTTTCCATTTTCTTTTGTTTTTTTTCTCCCTGGGTAATTTCAAGTCCGATAATGATCATGACGATGCTTGTTCTATTCTCGGTCCTCTGGCTTTGTGATTGTTTGCAGGCTACATCGGCGAGTTTGAGTATGTTGATGATCACAGGGCCGGTAAGATTGTCGTTGAACTAAATGGAAGGCTAAACAAGTGTGGAGTCATCAGTCCTCGATTTGATGTCGGTGTGAAGGAGATTGAAGGTTGGACCGCTCGTCTCCTTCCTTCCCGGCAGGTTAGCCTCGAAAGTAACTCTTGACTTTTACGTCAGTCATCTTTTGTGTGATCACTGCCAACTGGAATCATCCATAGATTCTCAATTAAGTTTCAAACTAGCATATGGTTATTAATTACCATTATCTTGTAGAATGACAAGTGTAGATTGATATTCACTCTGTCCTACTATACATGCACACATAAGGGTTGAACGAAACTCGGGTTACATTGTTGATTGCATAGTAACGATATTGAATGAATGTAAATGCATGTTCATATACATACAGTATGGTTTTGTTGAAATAAACTAGGGTTATGTTGTTGATTGCATGGTAACGGTGTTGAAATGAATGTATACGCAGTTTGGTTACATCGTTCTGACAACCTCGGCGGGCATAATGGACCACGAAGAAGCGAGGAGAAAGAACGTCGGAGGGAAGGTCCTCGGGTTCTTCTACTGAAAAAGCCGATACTCTGTCTGCTCGTTGTATTCTTCTTATCCCTTTTTTTTTCGCAGGGAGGGTTTGGTTGAAGCCTCACTCTCGGAAAGTAATGCCATTTTGTTTGTTTTTGAATGATTGATTATTACCATTTTTCAATTTAGACAGACAATTTCAATTCAGTGATCCATCTCCGTTTTTATCTTTTATTCAGTTTGAGTGTGTTATTGAGAAATGGTAACTGCAGAAACTCCTCCGAAGTCATGTAATATATTTACCTATTCTAGTATCTATGTGACAACATGTTTGACTATAGCAACGTAGCTTAGTAATATTCATATGTTAAAAACATAGCCTAGTTTTATTGGACACAGAGGATTTGTTTTATTATTGTTTTGATTGGGTAATATTTAATATACTTAGTTACTTCGATGTTGATAATTTATTAGGGGTGTCAAAACGATCCGAGCCAAATGAGCCGAGCTGGCTCGTTTGACACCCTATAATTTATCTTAGTATTTATTATTTATTATAATTATACTTTGGTTTGTGCTACGACGATTTTGATGCCAGGTCATCTCCCCAAATGATCCGCCCCCGACCATTTGTCCCATTTACCCAATAAGAGCTCTCCACGTGTCATGCCTTCGTTGGTCCATCTAACGGCTTTTGGATTTAACGGCCCATAAGGCTTTCTTCTTCTGGGCCCTGCTCTATTAGACTCTCTCTCTCTCTCTCTCTCTCTCTCTCTCTCTCTCTCTTTCTAACGTGCGCCGAAGGTGATTTCATGCACGCGGAGTGAACAGGCAGATGAGCAGAAGGAAACAGAGAGGGAGCTAAAATAGGGAGTGGCGCATTTTAGCCATCCAACGTATCCTTCGCCCCCGCGCTTCGATTACCACGGCTCTTCTCTGCTTCGTTTGATCCGGTACGTGTTCTTCGTGATCTTCACCATTCGTGGTGGTTTCCTTCGTTTTGATCTATTTCGTTTCTATGAACAAAAATTATTTGGTTTGAACTCTGATTTCTCCTTTTAGATTCCATGGCTGCTCCTCCTGCTAGGGCTAGAGCCGATTACGATTATCTTATCAAGCTTCTCTTGATCGGAGATAGCGGTACGTGATCTGACGCGTCAATGCTGAATCTATTATATTTTGCTTTATGCTTTTGATGTGTTGGTATCAGTCTCTAAATGCCTGAGTACTTATCCTCCATCGAACCGATCTAGATACTGCAATGGCGCTTACATCTTGATTTATGTTCAATGCTCGGAGGGTGATTTGGTGTCTAGTTGTAATCAATTTTGCGTGGCTGATTCTTCAAATTAATCAAAATGCTCAACCATCACGAGTCTCTGATTTTTCTTTCAATCAACGTTGAGATTGTTTCTATGATATATTCAGATTTCTGTTAACTTGTTGTACGAACGATCCCTCTTGCAGGTGTGGGTAAAAGTTGCCTTCTTTTGCGTTTCTCTGATGGCTCCTTCACCACTAGCTTCATTACCACCATTGGGTTTGAATTCCTTCAGCCATGTAGAAGCTAAACACCATGGTGTCTGTTCCTCTTTATACTAGAAATCTGAGAGTCTATTCGTTTCGTTTTTTGGTTCAGTATTGATTTTAAGATAAGAACTATTGAACTTGATGGCAAACGCATCAAGCTCCAGATTTGGGACACAGCTGGTCAAGAGCGCATGTACAATGCGGAGAAGAGGGGGAAGAGACAAGTCGTTTAGATTACATGGTATGACGTGATGGAGTGAAAATGATTACCAGAGACATCGGAGATAGAGACTGTTCTACAACTCTAGATGGTGATGAACAGCTCTAGACAAGTTTAAGAGTCACACTGGTAGATCATACTACTTAGTCTACTATCTATTTTGAATGGGCTGAACCGTACTTGTCAAATTTTCCAAAAAGCATCTGATCCTGATATACAGCTGATACCTGTGGGAGATATATGCATGTGGTGTTTATGGGCTGTTACATCAGTTTAAATTGAGGGTCTCCTTTGTCTCAACACTAGGTTGAAGAATTTCTCCTCAACTCCTCTTTTCTTTTACATTTTACACAGCTTATTACCGTGGGGCAATGGGCATTTTGCTGGTGTATGATGTCACAGACGAATCATCTTTCAACAGTAAATTTTCTTCCATCGCGTCTTTCACATATGAGTTTATATAGATGCTTCGCTGAAATGAT
>NW_010965304.1:458371-477465 GCF_000463585.1 Tarenaya hassleriana | reverse complement strand
ATTCCTGCTACACAGCTTTCCACATACGAATTCTTGGCGTTATTGCAGATATTAGGAATTGGATTCGCAATATCGAACAGCATGCTTCAGATAACGTCAACAAGATCTTGGTAGGGAACAAGGCTGACATGGACGAGAGCAAGAGGGTAAGAAAGATAGCCCACCCCCGAACTTTATCCCGCTTCTTGATTCACTTACTGATATAACTAACATCGTTTCTGGTCCTAACACACTTTCAGGCAGTGCCCACATCAAAGGGCCAGGCACTGGCTGATGAGTATGGAATCAAATTCTTCGAAACAGTAAGCCACCCGACCATTGTGCCTTTTGATCTAATGAAAACACCTAAAACCAGATATGGATTATGCATAGCAAGGTGTGTGTGTGTAAACATTATACAGAGTGCAAAGACAAACCTCAACGTCGAAGAAGTCTTCTTCTCCATAGCAAAGGACATTAAGCAAAGGCTTGCAGATACCGACTCCAGGGCCGAGGTTTTATAAACTCCCCCTTTCGCCATTTCTTTCGATGCAGCGGTCCAAATTATTTCGATTTTCCATTAAATTTTGCAGCCCGCAACGATCAAGATAAGCCAATCGGACCAGGCAGCCGGAGCTGGCCAAGCTGCGCAAAAGTCTGCATGCTGCGGAAGCTAAACAAAAACTCTCAAGTGAGAGGTTGGGCGTTAGCAAGAACTAAAGTTGTCGTCGTATGGGTGGTTTCTTTTTTTCATATTCTAATTTGTCATTTTCTAGCTTGTGCTAGTGCGAGTGTAGAAGAAGAGTCTTTGTATCTCTTTTGCTGGTCCGTTTATTACATCAACAGTTCTCCGTAAGATGTAATAACCCATTTTAAGCAGCTTCACTGAGGTATCAAACCTAATTGGATGATATCATTTCGTCAAAGTTACATTCGTTTTTTTTACATCACACATCCCACAGAGTTTACAATCTTACATTTCTTCTCCATTTTAGAACCTCTAATGCTTCCTAGCCATCTTCCTTACCATAGATTCTCTGAAGCTCCCTTGTTGCCGCTTGAAACGACTCTGTATAGAAACAAACATTGGTAATCAACACAAGGGCTTAAGAACAGCTATGGAATAATGGAAACTATATGTGAAGGTTTCATAGGTCAAATAAAACTCTTAAACTCAAGATTTGGATATTTCTATATAAACCCAAGAACCCTGATATATTTTCTACCTGAGAAGTCCAATTCCATATACCTTTCCAGCTCCGGAATGCTTTCTGGTTGATCGGAGACCCGAAGACGGTCTGGATCACATCAAACAACATGCTCTCAGGAGTGTTCCTCAGTTCCTGAACTATCTGATAGATTGTCTTTCCGTTCTCAAAGTAAATATGGTTGTTTGGATGCTTTGTTTTACATCCCGCATGCCGCTCGAAAGCGTAGGCATTGAGCACCTTGAACAATATATACAAATAAGCATTTTGATTTTTCCAAGGAAAGAAAGGAAAAAAAATTTCTTTCAGGCAGACATACCTTTGAGAAATTACAGTCCTCGCATCCACATAGATACCCAGAGCCTTGGATAATTCCTCGAAGCTCCTGATTAGATATGCTCATATCAAATTATAAGATCCACCATAGCAGGTAAAGAGGTTGATGCAAATATAAGCTTGAAACGGGCATTGGGGGTTTTACCTCACGTGAGAGAGACATGTATTTCACTGGAACACCATCAAGCATACCAGTTGATATTAAGCTCCTGACATTTGATGGGAAGCTCGTTGGAGCTTCTTTCCTTGGCATTTTGGCATCAGTTTTGTTCTTTTGAAGAGATTCAGACCTTGGTTTCGCCACCTGCCGTGCACTTACAACCACATTGGTATGAGACGCCTCGAGTTCTTGTCCAAATAGCATCTCTGATGTTTGGACTGGGGACTGATGGCCATAAGGATGGTAGCCACCACCGACGGCTTGGGAGCCAGGGCCAATATCATGTTCATCGTTGATCTCGTCAAAAGCCATAATACTTGAGTCCTCATTGCCATAGGGATGACCCCCTAGTGTTACATTTATACCCTCCTTATCAAATGCCTCTCCTATGGATGCAAAGCTACTCTCATTTTCCCGGCCAGACGCTTGCATGGAAGAGGACTCGACTTTCTTCTGACTGTGAAGACTTTGACCATCTGAATCACCATGCACGGTCATGGTATCCTTGACCCGACTGACTCGAAGTTTTCTTATTCCATCCCCAGTGAAACAGTTTCCTGTATCTTCCATGCCACTAGATATCGACAACTGAACAGGAGTGTTTTCCATATAGGCCTCTCCCATACCCTTTGGTTGGCTACCGATTTCTGCTCTTTCCCCTGTATCAAGAACTTTTTATGCTCTAGATGTTTTTGGGTGTCAATGATTGGATTCATGGATTTTCCCTTCTGGAATTGGAGTACATTGATTGATTTTGGATATCTGATTATTTTCTAGGCACTTGCTTCTTCAACACAGAGACGCAAATTGTTGCAGGATCTATTTGCTGACATAGCTCTAGAAGTCGATGAACGTGCCAAAGGTAAACTTTTGGTCTCATATTGATTTAAGTTTAACAGGAGCCTGATATTATTTAGTGTGTGTGTTCAGTTATTTAGCGTTTTAGTTACGATGTCGGTTAATGGTCAAGAAAATAATGTGAATTTAGTAGCGGCACTCAACATAAGGATAGTTCTAGTGGTTGATAAAGTTATGGGGACTGAGCTTTAAAATTTACTTCAACCAGAGCTTACCTGTAAGTTTCCAGTTGAATGACTATCATTATGATGAGTTTTTTTAACCAATGACACTAAGTTAGTGCTTGAACTGGAAGCAGATGCTATCCTTTGCACTGGTTCGAGTCCGAATGAAAAACAGAACTGCTCTCCCAAGAAGGAACGCCTACATTTGATCTTCCGATTGGATCTTGTATCACATGCTTTTTATTGGGGAACATTTCTGGATGAGCAGCATCCAAAAACCAAGAATGAGATCGCTTCACGTCTCCTCTCGTTGGATTGCTGTAAGTTTGATCATCCCCAGTTACATGTTCATTGTTCTTCATCATCCAGAATCCCTTGCTATCATACGACTGAAAAAGGTGTCAAATTTAAACCCTAGCCAGTCATAGACATCTATTCGCCACAACTACTGTAACATTATAATGCAAGCTGAACAAGATAATGAGTGGGCTAGACTTCAATTCAACCCTAAGAATGGATGCATATTTAGAACAACCACTACAGGAGTCGGTAGAGAAGCACGATAAACCCTAAATAAAGGTCTGAAGTTTTACCATTCTTGCGCTTTTCCTACTCAATTTCAACGCGGAGCGTGGCTAATTCCCGATCCAATTATATACTCCTCGATTGCGTCCTCTACATGCGACTGCGAATTTCCAATTTCACCATCCCCAGAAATTAAAAATTCCGCGAATCAACCATCTGAAATTATCACAAACCCAAATTCGTAGACGAAACAAACCCGAATTCGGGGGGGAAACGTGAACAACGAAGATAAACGTCCTGAGGGGCAACGAAGTACGTCTAAATGCGATGAAAATGACGATATCGGAGAGCTATACCTCCAACGTTCGCCGGAAAGTGGACGGAAGCAATTTCGCCGGCGAAGAAACAGCGAGGGAAAAAAAATCCCCGAGGGCAATGATACGGTGCGTGAGAAGTACTCGATTTTTTCACTTTTAGGTTGAAAGAAGAAAATAATAAAAATGAAAAATTGAAAAATAAAACATGAAGGGGGAAATTGCATGATCAGATGCTGCGGTTGCAGTTAGACTTATCTTACGCGTGTTGGGTGAGAGTCAATCGTGACCGTCGATCACGAATAGAGTCAATTCCCCTTAACCCAATCAGACGGAGACACGTGGACTCTCAAGAACTTTTCTCTCCATATAAATGTTTAGTATTTGTTTAGTATGATTTAAAATGAAATAATTCCCAATCAGTTGAGATTTGAGATTTTCCGACTGATATTTTTTATTATTAAAAACAAAAAATACCCGCTTGGCGTCATATAGATATATATATATATATAATTCTAATAATATTTTTAGAGAAAATCTCATGAAAGGAGAAAAAACGAAGGATATATATATATATATATATAAAATATTAAATAACCAAAATATATTCACAACGGAGAACTGCGAATGGAGAAAACCCTATGACTAAATAAACTAATAATTAAAAAAATAAAAAGAAAAAAAATCAATGAACTGTTCTTCCGAGCTCCAACTTGAGATTCAAGTTATCGGCCGCCGCCATCATCGCATCCAAACAAGACACCCTCTTCCCCTTACTGCTCGAAATACTCATCGCCGTCGTCTCCGGGAAGAAAGCGCGTGTGACAAACGCGCCGCCGCCGTTTTGACGGTGCCTCCTCATGTGTCCGCCGAGAGCCTGGCCCATGGGGAAGTCGACGCCGCAGATAGGGCAAGAGTGAGAGTGAGACGACGCCGTTTTGGGCCTAGTGGAAGAAGGTGACACGTGAAGGCTCGGCTTCTTCTTGTGGCTGGCACGGTGGCCGCCTAAGGCTTGGAACGTCGAGAACTCCTTCATGCACGTCTTGCATGTGAATACGCGTCTGTTTACGACGTCGTTTTGGCCAACTCTTGTCAATAACATCAAGCACTTCGCCTCCATTACAAACACAAAGTTAAATTGTTTTTGGGTAACCTAAGTATGTCTTTTTAGTGTTTGTGTGTGTGTGTGTGTGTCTGTCTCGGAGAGAATGTTGTATAAATAGAGAGTTAGGCCGGTGGGATGGAATGACGGATATGCCCCGGTGACTTGTTGGGTAAGGATAAGCGAAGGTGAGTGGTAATGTTGTAATTAAGTCATGGGGAGAGGGCCAAAGAACGGGAGGAGACCGGGTGTTGTCACCGCGTAACTTGAGGAGACCAAAGGATTCGTTTTTGCGTTTGGAATTTTCGTGGCGCTTTCCAAAAATCTTTTTCTTCTTATTAAACGTTTTTACAAAAAAAAAAAATCAAACACAAATTCAGTTCTTTTTTTTCATCGGGAAAATTCCTAAAAACCGGGGAATTATGGCATTATACTTACAATGTCATGGGATAATATTTACCGGGTCAAACTCTATATCGTCATTTCTTAAGAAACCCAAAATCACGGGGTAAATTGGTAAATACGGATATTTCACTGTATCGTATACGGAAACCAAAATCAGTGCCAAGTGTAAGGCTCGTGGCCTACTTTAGATGCGTTTATATGAGCCATCAACCAACCTCACTCGGGTTAACCCGGAACCCTCTCCGACCCGACCCATTGTCTGCTCGAGCGACGGCGAAGAACGATGAACACGAGATCCTCATCGTCATTGTCGCCGCCGCTGCTCCGGGAGGAAGGAGGAGAGCTGCAGACGGTGGACCACGCTTTGCTCCGCCGTCACATTCCGCCGGGATGGTCCGTCATCAAGAGGCGGCGGTCTTCGGCGGAGGCGGATGACGGATACGGTCGCGTCGATACGGTAACCAAGCCCAGATTCTTCTTCTCTTCTCATCTCTGTTGATTGCATGTTGTTTCCAAATTTCTGCAAATTTTGTGTTCATTGTGTGTTATCAATTTCTCTGAATGTCAATCACATTTTGGGGATAAAAATCTCTGATGCAGTCTGATTTCGATTTAGTTTATGGAATTCAACTTACTGCAATCTCACTAGACCACTGAAAGAGCGGATTCTGAATCGAAAAGATGAAAACTTGGGTTTGGTTATGTGCCGGGGAGACAACGATCAGTGATCATCAGTCTATTCCCTGATTGTGCGTGCATAACACGCGCCGTCGATGTCGCGTGGAAAATGTCGTCGGCCACTGTTATATGTACAAACAGTGCGTATAATCTTGCATCTTATAATCTAATTATATGGATTAGTATAGACTCGTTAATGGCGTCGAATGGATGAAATACTTAGTTCTTCAGAGGGATGTGATAGGGTTTAGTGGAAAGATCGAATCTTTCGTGGTGGGTATATCAATCTGTGCTTAAGAATCGAGTTTCTTGCTTTGCATTGTGTTTGTTCTTTGGTATTTTTCCGTGAACTCGAGGGAGAGAATAGATGGATTGGAGTCGAACTCTATACAAGTTACAGTTTTCCAATCAATACGAGGAATGATGCTGATGATGATTTCGTGAGTTTGTTGAGTGAGTCGGGCTTGTATCGATATCGAATTTGGACCCCGATTCTTCAAAAACCCAAGAAAGATTCGGTTATCAGATCGGTTTATTATACTGGAATCATGTAGCAGTAATAATATCTCACACCTTTGTATTCTTTTTTGGCGTAATGTGGCAGTACTACGTCGAACCAGAAACCGGCCGACACTTTCCGTCTCTAGCATCTGTTCACAGACACTTGAATGGAGAGCAGAGTCTATGTCTGGCACTCACCGCCCGCAAACACTCGGATGGACCACGCCTCTACGAGAAACTTACGTTCAAAGAATTGACCGTTTCCAAACAGGTCATGGGCTAGATTGTGTTTTACGTCGTTTCTTGTTTTTTTTTTTTTTGGAGGGCCAGGGGAGAGGACAAAGCACTAGGGTTGGCCCGGTGGGTGCGGGCGGGTACCCGAGATTTTTGGTTCACCCGGATTTCTCGGTCTGAGGTACTCGGTCCTAGCCTCACTAGGTTTGGTACCCGGATTGTGGGCACCGCGGGGTGTTCCGAGGGCTCAGGTACCCGGCCGGTGAGGGTAAGCGAGAGGGGACAAGGCTGAGACGGAAGATTCGAGCCGTCTCCTCGAATTTTCAAGAAAGAAATCCTAATATCTTCTAAAAAATATAACTCCGGATACAAAAATACCCTCTTCATCATCTGCTCGTCCCCTTCCCTTTCACTGCTCTTGCCGCCAGCTCACCCTCACTATCCCCGTATCCCTGTTATCCGCGAGTTCGAGTTTTTGTCAGATGGAATCTGTTCTCAAAGCTGCGACTCGGGTTCTCATCGGGGTCGGGTTCCCCAATTTTGGATAACTGTGGGTCTGTCGGGTTCAGGTGCTCAAGCCCAGTCCTACAAAACACTGTCTAACATTCACCGGATTATGCTTTTTCAGATGCACCGCACTGTTGAGTATGCCTCCCCGGATTTCAGTTTACCCGATGGATGGCTCATCAAAGCGATTCCGAGGAGAAACTCCACTATCGTTGACAAGGTGATTCTCTTGTACAGTTTTACCCTTCGTGATTCGGATTTCTTCGAATCACTAGTTCTGTGCTGCATACATGTTTCGGAATTCTAACCATCGGTTTTGTTGTTTGCAGTATTACATTGAACCGGAAACGGGTACCCGCTTTCGATCCCTTATTTCAGTTGAGAGATACTTGAAATCGATGGGAAATAGCTCGGATGAACCACAGGTCGAGCCGTTAACTGTAAATGTAACGTTACGGGAGTTATAACTGTGCAATTGAGAATCGGTTCTTAAGCCTCATATCATTTGTTTTACAGTTAACGACCGTTACTGACGCGGGAAACCAACTGCAGGTTGTCCCATTTGGAGATCATTCTCCGGTAAGTATCATCACTTAACCAGATTGAAATGGTTTAGGAAAACCGGTCCGATTTTATACAAAGTTATCGGTTTTGACTTTGATTGTTCCAGCTTGTGATGAACCGGAATGATACCGACCTGCGAGACAACGTTACCCATCAAAACCGGCCCGAGAAAGTGAAGTGGGTACTGACTGGTCCCGGTGGGAATATGTTTAGACCGTACATAAACGGTTCGGCGGTCTCCGGTTCAGTTAGGGATCAATGGTCCGAGGCGTTCGTCTCGCTCATTCAGGACCGGTCTTAACCACACCCAACCCAAGGTTCCTTTTGTTTGGGATTCGACCGTGTATCCGGTTTTGTGTCAACAAGTTTGGCCGGTTTTCAATCCGGTTATTGGATGCTTTATCAGTGTTCACTGTTCACACTAATAAGTGTAGAAACTGAACCGGATACCGGTTTTGTAAGGCTTTCGATGTACCGGTTCATATTCGGTAAGTTGCGAGTATAACTTGGTTAGGCATAAAATGTCCATATACTATGTTAAATCCATATATATAATTACACACAAAAAAAATTGGATTATTTATCACTTTGAAGCACATTACGTTAGATGTGTTATAAATTCAACTTACACGAGACATTTTATAAATTTGATATTTTCTAGTGCTATAGCATCAAAGTAGTAATTAAATAAATTTCACATTAACAAGATGTGAATAAACTTTTTGAATTAAATCCATTAAAATGAGGTTCAGGTTAATTAATTAAACTTATTTAATTAAATGGGATTAATAAATTAAACTCATTAAAATCATGGATTAAATTAGGTTAGACCCACTCATTTGGCATCTCTAGTTGAATCTAGTATCCAATTAACAACATTCTTATAATGTTTGAATTGTGTTTAATTTGGTAATTTTCTAAGAACAAAAGGTATTCAAAATTTGAATATCTAGCACTAGCAGTGACATGAAAGAGGAGTCTAAGTCTAGAAATTTTTCAAAGTGGGTATTTGTAAATTTCAAAGTCAAAGTAAAAAAGCAATGCCGTTTGTTGAAGAGTAAAATGAAATTATAATGCAAGTGGTGAAATTGAAGTTAAGGCCAAGAGGCAAAATATACCAAAAATTCAAGGGCATGGACTGTCGTTATACATTGACCCTATAACCCTATCTCTTTTTTTTTTTTTTAACTTATATTCAAATTCAATGGTTTAGCATTTCAAGAACTAAAGTCACTTTACCACATTCCAATAGAAGTATGTCTTTGAACAACGCAATCTAATGCAATGGTCAAACCTTATAGAGATTATAAAATCAATCCCCTTTTACTCATAATTCTTTAAGTCACCTACGCAATTCACAATGTCAATGCTACACCAAACTCGCTCCTATTTTTTTTCTCTCTCACTGTTCCCTTCGGCCCTTTGTGGTTAGACTTCGTGCCGTTTGCTTCTTCCTCGACAGGAATTAGTGCCGTTTCTCAACACCGGCTTTGCTGCCGCTGCTGTCGCATTCTTTGTTCGGAGCCGCCGACTTGGGTTTTCTCGGAATGCACTTCCCCCTCACTGTCTCTTCCCCATCCTTCTCGGCTGCGAGCCCCGACCTCGAACTCCTGATACAATAATATTCATCAAGAACCATTTTAGTACGAGTTGGCGTGTTGTTTTACACAAAGAGGTACGAATTGCGTGCCGGTTTCAAACAACGTTAAGAAAGGTTTTGACTTTTTTTACCCATCTGCGTTGTAAGAAGAAGACCTCGTCAAGGCAGGAGGAGGAACGAGTTCCTTCTTGGTCTCAATCAAGCTTCCACTAAAATACTCCTTATCTTCCAACTTTACCCCTCCAAAACTATTTAATTCCTTCTCTGCCACTGCCCTCATGAGGCTAGGGTTCGCTGCTCCCCGTGTTAGTGTAGGTTTGGTAAGGCCGTGCAACGACAGCCCTTGATCTCTCATCAAAGTGGGCCCGCACTCTTTAAACGACATCGTACCGCACGATATTAGCTGCATGAGCACAGTAGAAGCCCTCATTCTCCCGCTCGGGAAATTCTCGACCGTCCGATTAGAGGCCTGATCGTTAACATCGCCGGGACGCAATATCAGCCGTCCATCTGCCTTCATCAGCGTCTCTAGGGTTTCGGGGCTCGAATCCGACGGTGGAGGTGATATCTCGTCCCTGCTCAGCTCCGTACTTTGGTTTTCGTACGGCTCCTCCGGCTCCGGATCGGGGCTCTTCACCGACGGTTCATCGTCCTTTACCGGCTTCCTCCGCCGTCGCCGATCGTCGGTCTGAGTCGACGCGTCCGCCGCGAGTTTCTGGGTCGACTCGGCGCTGGACTCGGCCTTGTACACCTTGTACTCGCTGAGATCGATGGAACTCCACGACTGGTTCCTCCGGCGAGCCACGTCGGCCGGGAAGTCGGAGTCTTTTCCGGTGTTGACTGGGTCAAACGTTCTCGGAGCCCTGAACGACGACGTTTCGAGGAGGCTTCTGGGGTTTTGGACGAGACAAGGGTCGAGAATCTCAGAACCTTTAAGGACGTACTCTTGGCCATGAACGGGGAAGATGAAGTCGTTTTCCGACAAGTCGTGCCAAACGAAGCCGTTCTTGTAGCTCCTGAAGAAGAGAGATGTCAGAGGATCGGACGGTGGATTTTACTGAGAGTGGATTTGATCGGACGGTGGTAAAGAAGCGAAGTGCACGTACCGTTTGGAAGACCAAGAGTAGAGAGTAGCCATTCCTTTGCCCCGGAGATCATTCAAGCGGTTCATCACATCTGAGAAAAAGAGAACCCACAAAAGAAAATGTGAGAAAATCCGGGAAAGAGGGAGAAAATGCTCGACATTTTGAATGAAAGTGAGCAAAAACCCAAGAAAGTTTCCAACTTTGAAGCTAAAGTTACAACAAAGCTCACTAAGGCATTATAGTTGTAGCTGCTGTTCTGTTCCCTCATAAAATCCAAAAAGAAAAGGGAGTTTAAAAGCATCTTTTCTTGTTTGCTTGACCATAATGTCCTAAGGAAAAGCAGTGCTTTTTTTTCCCGGTGACGCACCAATGAAAAGCGAGATTCTTTTTCATTTTCTGGGTTTTGAATAATCTCCAGTTACAGGCCAAAGATTATGAGATTTTTAAAATTCCAGGCGGAGGTTTTTTAGCTCTTGAGAAGTGAAGAAATGGTGATTTTTGAAAAAGATTGCGGGTTTATGGGATTACTTCACCTCTGAGATAGAGACCCTCATGGGAAGAGAGAGTGACTTCCATGAAATGCGGATGGTCGAGCTGGCCGTTGCGGCAGAGGTAGTAAACGACGGGGACTTTCCGGTGGCCGGAGGGTTTGTGTCGGGGCTCCGACCAGATCCTGGTCCGCTCGGGGCTCGTCTCTTGCTCCTTCACTCTCCTCGGAACCAGGAAGCTCTCTGGATTGGCTCTGAACCCTCTTGAACTTAACGCCATTGCTCTGTCTCTTCTGGAGGAAGAAGAAGAAGAAGAAGAAGAAGACGAAGTGAACAAGGAGTGAGAGAGATTGGGTTTTGGAAAGTGATGTGAGCAGAGACAAATCTTTTTGGTTTAGGGTTTGGATTTATAGGAAGAAGAAGAAGGTGGGGAGAGAGAGAGAGAGAGAGAGAGAGAGAGAGAGATTTTGGAAAACGGGGATGCGAGAGACAAGGGCTACAAAACAAGTGAGACTTCTCTCTCTCTCTCTTCTGTGTCTTCTGATACCTGCGTTTACTTGCGACAGTAGAAAAACAATTATTCTAATATTTTACCAAAAAAAACAATTATTCTAATAAATAAATGCTATTATTTTTTGAAATTTTATAGGTTGAATATTTTATGTGTTAAAAATTAATAATATAAAGACTAAGAAAACGATCAAATGAAAAACATACTAACAGAATCAGAACCGGTCCTAATGAGATAATTCAAATTGAGATGAAAGAGTAATTTCAAAATTTTCAAGGGTTGACCAATGAGTCCACACCGAACTTTGACTATTTATATGAAGACCGATCATTTCACTTTGTTATGTCATGTCCGTTTCCTATACATTCTTACGTGGCAACGTGGAGCCCATCGACACGTGTCACACACCCTAGTTTTAGCAAGTTTACAACTTTGAACTCTCAATCATTTTTTAAAATCAAACTTTTTTATTATACATAAAAAAATATATTGAAAAAAATAAATAGTTTTAAAAAATGAATTCTAGGAAAAAAGAGTAATAAAAAATTGAAATGAATAAACAATTAACGAAGTATAAATTTAGAAGCAACCTAGTAAGAATGTAATTTGATATTTTCAGAGTATTCAAAAAATGCCTCGGTAAATTTGGTTTCATCTTTGTGAAAAAATATTTAAAGATGAATGAAGAGTATCCATCTACATGGCCCATCCGTGAGATTCGATGATGGACGGTCCAGATCGATAGCATCCTAACGACGACGTTTTGATCGTACGGTCTGCAACTAAAGATACGCAAAATCGGATCTTCAAATCACTGATCCAACGGCTGTCCGATTCTGACTCGGAGAGATCGTGTGGGACCGATCACCGTGGCTCCCAACCCTTTTTATCCCTTCAATTCTCCAACATACATGAACATAAAAAGTAGAAATATATGTATATATATGTATATGAATTGAATATAAGTAAATGATTATAAAAAAATTAAATGTATATTATCTATACATTAGAAATACTTGTATTTGAAGGGAAATGGCGAGAGGGAGAGAGAGGGTTTTTTTGACTGTTGTTTTGGAAATATACGAATATTTATTATAAATTAAATTGAAACTAAAAACCAAACTAGGCAAAAACATTCCTGTTTCATTTTTTAAATGAACTACGAGTCCGCGACAATAAAAAAAAATCACCAAAAATAAAAAGTGGATATAAATCCAAAATATCCATTATTATACATTTAAATTGCTCATTTCATTTTTGTAACGATTATTTAAACTCGTGGAATTCAGAGTCATATATATAGAAAATATTTTTGTAAACAGGGAATAAAGATACGTGTGGACAAAACATGCATTAGACAAAAGATCCATCACTTGCGCATGACGAATGTGTTGGGAGAGTTTTTACTTAGTTCAATGCATTTATAGCTCCTTTCCAAAACGAGATTGCACCGATTGTATTCATCTATATATATATATATATATATACATATACATATTCTATTATTGGAATTTGCATTGAATTCATTCCCTTCCCCATGAATTTCTATATAGCAAACATATTATTACATAATTGTCCATATCCTACCCCCCCCCCATGTGATAATTAACAATTTTAAAAGATGGTAAAAGGGTATTCAACATAATCCTCTCTTCGCCATTAAAAAATTACAGTGAGATTAGTTGGGGTGAAGTTACCGATATATCGGTTAAAAAAAATAGTATTAGACATATATATATTAGTAGACTAATATATTCATGTATATTACATCCTATTAGGACTATATATATGTGTCTAATATTTAGAGCTGGTACAATGTGGGTGATGTATGTAAAGTTTGCATTGATTCAAATGGTTAAAAAGGTTGCACATATTTAACTCTTTTTTTTTTTAATTTTAAAAAGTATATATATTTATATATTTATTTATTTTAGGGGCAACAATCCTATTCAAGGGTTTAGTAGTTATTGGGCCTAATAGACGAAACATTTTTGGTAGGCCTTAAAAATATATTGGGCCTACATTTATCCATGAGTATATATAAAAGAACTCAGGCCTAACGTATCGAAGAGCGTGTACAATTTAAACTATTCAAATAACATCTATACATATATATATATATATATATGTGTGTGTGTGTGTGTGTGTTCATATATATAATTAAATGATAAAAATCACCATGGAGAAAGATGATAATTTATATAATATTATAATAACGGTATCTATCGTACATTAGTCTATAAAATTATATACTCCAACTTGTAATTAATATTAGATATTTGGTTGGACCAGCTAAAGATAAAATTGGCCAATCATCATCAAACACTTGTACGTTAAATTAAATGCACTTGAAGCATGATTATTCAATGAGCAGATAACATCAAAATAATAAATATAATAGCAATAATCCACTAATGTATCGCAGGTAAAACAATGGTCTAGCAAAGTTAATATTGACAGGGACTATAATAATATTCTTTAAAACATTTGCGATTTCATATATAGGGAGGAAGTTTCGGTATTTGATCCGGATTCGGGTCGAAAATGGTTTGATTCGATTCTTTCGATTTTTAAAAAAATAAGTATCATTCGATTATTATATTATATTTGGTTTGGTTCTAGTTTTTATTAAAAAAAAAATTAGATCTTCTTTAAAAAATTTCGGTATTTCGAGTTTTTAAAAATTTCAGTTTCGGTTTCGATTCAGTTTCGAAAATTTCAATTTTTCTAAAATTAATACCATTCGCAAATTTTGAACAGTTCATATCGAAAAAAATATCATATTTTTTAGATCAGTATTGTTCGATTACGAGAAACCGAATCGAAACTCCCACTTATATATGTATATATATATATATACATATGTATATTAACCATTTAAAGGTATAAAATATGGATGATGAAAGCCTTATCTCCACAGTATCCATATACAATCTAGACTTTGGTTTAGTGGCTGCTTAATTGTACAACACTTTTATACATGGAATAAACTATACGATAACTTCCTTTTATTTAATTTAATTTTATTTTATCATAACCACTAAGAATTTTACCAATCAGGCAAGTGACGATTGCCCACTTTGTCTAAAATTCCAAACAGAGGAATAGTCCAACAAGAGCAAAGAAGTATATCATAAAATATACATTTGATCTAAAATTGTATTTAGTATTTTAATTTTTTTTTTCTCATTTGAAATGATAACACACGGTTAATTATTCGCGATTAAACGACAACTTTTTTTTTTTATAACTTTTTTATGTAATACCTTTAGTTATCTACTCGATGAATTAGATGTTCCATATGTCCATACCCCACACGTATTAAAGATAATAAAGTCACGTTTTTAGTTTATTTAAAATATTTATCAAGTTCTACTTACTTCATTATATATACAGATATTGTTGGTTGAATAAATAAAAATAATTAAAATATATACATTTAAGTTTTCGATGGGCATATTAATATTTACGTCAATCCCATCATATTGTTAGCCTAAGCCTGGAAAAAATAATTCGAATATTGTTAGCCTTAAATAACATTGAGCCCTTTAATTTTAATTTTAATAGAAAAAGCCAAGATGGATTGGTAAATGTGTAATTTTTTGTGTAGTGAATTAAAATGCTAAATTAAAGTCGATTTAATTAACATGTAACGATGTTAAAAAAAAATAACAAAAATAAATAAGTGGAAAGCTTTCGAAGGGACAATCTTCAGTGGCTGCAAGCTTTCAGGATGGCTTCCTAAAAGAATGCAAGAGTTTTTTTTTTATATAGAATTTTTTTAATTAAAAAAATAAAACAAAAGAAAAAAGTAGACAAAGGTCGCTATATGGGAATAATTAATCTTATCGCTTATCTAAGCACATCATATTTCATGCAAATCTTATTATATTATCCTGTTGGGCGATATCCATGATTCAGCACATACGTAAGGGTTATATATATATATATATATACATACACGCACATATATATATATACACACCGATACACGCACATATACACCTTAGGCGTGCGCATGATGATGGGAATATTCAGTCCGGATGCTTCATCAACGATATAGTATCCCATAAGATGCAGAAGCTAAACAGTTTCACATAATATTTTATTTTTTTGAGGTGATGTACTAAAATTAATATTTCCGACATATAAAAACATTAAAAAAAAGAAAATTTTTAAAAAAGGGAAAACAAATCTTTGAATGTAGTGGCAAACCCCATTACACTGACTAAGCATATATCTATATATGGTATATGTGTCTAATGTTTCTATTTTCTTTCTTTTATCTTTGGTCGTATTGATTTGGACACAAAGTATAGTGAATCGCAATTTATAAAGTTTATATTTGAAATATAAAATAACACTATACTTTGGATATGCGCTTACATCGTGACAACAACATCACACACAATACAAATCCATGGAACACCAGCCTTACAACATGGATATGTAAGCACGCATGCATGCCCGTGTAATGTTACATGCAATCATCTTTTTTTTGGGTCCATGCAGATTAATCCAGGCCCTTTTTACATGACTATGGATGGAAGCAAATAAAAATTAATAATCTAGAGAAAATAAAATAGTATATAAATACCTAATTTTTTATAAAATTTTCATATAAATACCTAAATTATAAAATTTTCATATAAATACCTGAATTTTTAAGAATTTTATATAAATACCTAGACTTTTGATTTTTTTTAAATAAATATAAATTTCAGATATTTTTCAAAGAAAATAGGTGATTTCATTGACGGATTTTAGATTTATTTGAGATTTTGTTTTAGAAATCTAGGTATTTAGATAGGATTTTAGAAAAGTTAGAGTTATTTATATGAAAATTTTATAATTTAGATATTTATTTATGTAGGATTTCTTGTATTTATATAAGATTTTTTTTCTAATAATAATAATAAAAAATTAGGATGATAAAATCTGAAAGTGGAATGAGTGACGATGGAGAAGAAGGTTGGTTGGTGGCGTCCACGTCACTTCCGCTAAATCTGTCTCCTTTCATCTCTCCGTTCCGTTGAATCCTTTTTCGACAATTTTACACAAATTAATAACCCCAAGTAAATGTAATGTTCTCGAAACCACACTAATAACATATTATTTTTTAAAAAATAAATCTCTTTTGATTTGTTAATAATCTCCTAATCATACTCTTCCGACTGTTGATCACTGTCAGTGTCTCCCTAATTAGTAATTACCACTGAATCAAGAGGTCAAAATCCAACCAACTAAGCTAATGATGGGTGGCTGAGATTGAAAATGCAGCAGCCATCAGATTGTGGGGTTGCAGATTTTTATTTATTTATTATAAACTATTGGAGTAAAATGGACGATTTGGCCTTCTGAAAGCAACACCCAAATACCCCGAACCCGAATCTTCCATTCCCCCATGACACGGAAAAGCATTACAAGCATACCCATATACATAGCCCATCACACACACACAAAAAAAGAAAAAAGAAATGGAGAATTTTGATGGAATTCGTAATTGTATAAAAAATATATTTTTAATAAAAAAATCAAATCAAATAAAAAAAACAATAGTATCAGTTTGTTTTTATAATCCGGAATTTCACTCAACTTTCGTCCCTGTTAGAAAATCGAAAAAACTCATATGAACTCCTCTTCTCAAATGGAAACTCGATCCAAGATCGGAAAGGAGTTTCGTCTCATCCTTACGAGTCATCCAAACTTGGGTAATAATACCAAATTATGATGCAAAAGACCTATTGGGGGCCATATTGATCAATCTCAATACTCGTTTCCATGTGGGGGTTCAGGTTGAACTTTTCATGAATCTATGGAGATTTCTCGTCTTAAGAAGGCTATGGGCATAAACCCTGAACTCACAAACACACTACATGCGGGTTTTTTTTATTTCTGAGAAACGTCTCTCAGCCCAAGGGATTCCTATCAATCTTTTCATAGATTCCCACGACAAAAACATTGGAAGGATTCTTGAAATTTTTCTTCAATTATAAGATACGCAGAAGAAAAGAATAAATACTCCGATTTTTTTTTTCTGCTTCTACGAACCGTAAAACCAGGTACTACCAGAGTCAAAACCCTCTTCGGTTCATTGCATGCATCCAGAAGACGACAAGATTTTCACACAAACAGGGGGTTAAAATGAAAAAATCAACCACAGTATGTGATCAAATACTAAAACCATAATGGACTCTCGACTAAAATTAAATAATTTATTATTATTATTATTTTTTTTTTGATATATTGGGGAACCCCGTGACTACTTACCCTTACAAACGGAGATGAACTGGCCACCACCCGCGCCTAACAGTCCCCATGGACCTCAGTCCGCCGGACCTGGCCACCAGGCGCGCCTAACGCTCGGGCCGTAGTTGGGCTTAGACGCCTGCAGGTCAAACCCCAAGCCCACGCGCACAAGCCTGCAACATAAATCAGTCCATTATGATAGGCTGACAGGCGAGCATGTCAGAGGAAGGGAGACGGCAGGATTCGAACCCCCACCTCAAGGAGTTGCTCCCCTGCTCCCAACCAACTGACCTGGCCCCGAAGGGCAATAATTTATTATTTTTGTTAAAAGTAATTTATTATAAGCTGCTGTTTAACGATTTCCTAACGTTAATATCTAATCCCATCCTCTGTAGCTACTGCTAGATACAAAAGGTCACTTATCAGACGCCCCAAACATTTCGTCCCCTCCTTCCTTTCTACTGTGCTTTTCAAAAATTTCCTTTTATAATATATGCAGCCTTTAATGAAATCAAGGGACATCACCACCTATTACAGTTTAATCCGGTTTGGTTCGGTTTGATTACAATTATTTTGGTGTGAGTTGTATAAATACATATGTTCTTGATGAATCTATCTTTCTGTTGTTGTGTATTGATTCACCAAGGACGTTGATATTTATACAATTCACACCAAACCAAACCAAACCAAACCGGTATAAACGAGTCTTACACTCTATTCCTACAGTATCATCACGAGGGAAAAACAATAGGGAAGAAGGGTTTAGGGCCTTGGCTATATTGATTCCTTCCACACTGCTAGAACCCTTAAAAGATCAGAAACATCAAAGTCGTATGGTGGCGAGATAGATACCTTCTTTCGTATTCGGTTTAGGGCTTTCGTGTCCACGCGTGAGAAAGTGCACTTGTGTAAATGGCCAAAGAAGCATTGACGCCCCTCTGATAGGAATCTATATCCTGCAAAGGCGTATAAGCTCGAGTTCTTATTATTACCACAAGAGCAAAATTAATGGGAAGTTACATCAATCGCCTATTTCTTTTCTTTCTTTTTTTTTTTTGGCTATAATGGCTGACGACGTCATAAGCATGGAGACCCCACATTATCAACAGCATAATCGTGCAACATATGGACGGTAAAGATTGCAAATCATTAGATTATAATAATGCGAGTGTGATATCGCATAGACACACCGCAGTGTAAAGAGGCTCGTATATAAATATTTGGGAGGGGTGGCCATAGGTCCCCATAAGCAAAGCAGGAATTAAAGGGATTTCTATTGGCATAAGAAGAAGAAGAAGAGGGAGAGAGAGGAAATGAAGATGGTGCAGGAGGAAATCCGGAAAGGGCCGTGGACAGAACAGGAGGACATCCTTCTGGTGAACTTTGTCCACCTATTCGGAGATCGGAGATGGGATTTTATTGCCAAAGTTTCAGGTTTGAAGGTGGCGGGAGAAGCATAATAGGTAGGCTTGTTTTGGACATGGGCGGTCTTTGGAAGGGACCATCCATTAATGACCCTAGTTTTGTTGTAGGTTTGAACAGAACAGGAAAGAGTTGCAGGTTAAGGTGGGGTAATTACCTCCACCCTGGCCTCAAACGTGGGAAGATGACTCCTCAGGAAGAGCG